>NC_069088.1:7650797-8250797 GCF_947172395.1 Bicyclus anynana
GACCAGTCGGCTTGGGGGAGTTTTATGTTTTGTTGTTTCTTTATGTTTTTTGCTACAAGAGTGTTGTGTTTTCCGTTTACCGATAGTTAATTGTTATTGCTTATTATCTGTTGTATTGGAAGGAAGAGAATTGGATCGGGCCCTCAATAAATCGAATGCATTTAATCTGTTTGTATTTGATGTCATTATAGTTTGTTGTTTCCTTGGTTGAATGTTATTTTGTGGCGATGTTGAATTTTCTCTTTTTCTTTTGTCGTTACTTATGTTATTTATCTTTCCTTTTATTACTAATTTGTCGAATTTTAAATATGCAAAATTCCCTTTCTTCCTCTCCTCTATCAGTTGCGGTTGCAGCATTTTCCTTTTTTCTAAAACTTCTTTGGTGTAATCTTCTGCAACATGTACATCTTTAAAGTTTTTCTTCCTTTTCATAACCTCATTCTTTTTCCATTCACTTACGAAGGAAAATAGAATGGGCCTTGGTTTACCACCCGAATTGTCCTTTCCGATTCGATACATTTTATTTACTTCATAATCTTCCAAATTCAAGTTCAAGTCGGTTTCGAATATTTGTTTCACCTTTTGTATCAGTTCCTGTGAAGATTTTTCGCCTTCTTTGACTCCAAAGATAATTAAATTGTTTTGTTTCTTTCCTCTTTTCAAGCTTTTCACCTCTTTCTCAAGGTTTTCCAATTTAATTTTCAAGTTTTTATTTTCTTCTATGATTGGTTGTAATTTTTCCTCCATTTTCTCCATTATTGTGTTAGTTATCGATTCTTTTAGTTCTAAAGTTTGTTTTTGCATTTCATTTTTCATTTTATTAAATAAAAGTTGAAATTGATCCTCCATTTTTGGAGATCGTAGAGGTGTGGTGAAACTTGATTGGTAGTCTATGGTTCCTTGGGTTGGCAACACCGAGATACTGTCAGAATCAATAGTTGTCACTGTCACCAATCTTCTTGGTCAATATTATGATTCATGCAAAGATTCTAACCTTTTTGTTTTGTTTTTGTAAAAATTGTAATTTATTACCAAGTACGTACGTGAATCAATGTTCCCACGGCTCTTCTCGTTGTACTTTGTAGTGGTTGTAATGACAAAAGTGAATATGAAGTTTATTTTAAACACGAAGTTAACGGTAACTGCATTGCTGCTTTCAAAGTTTTGTTTGCAAAATATCTTCCAATATCCAGAGTAAACGCGAAATCAATGTTTCCACTGCACTCGCAGCACTTCACTTTATGTAATTTGGAATGTTGCGTTATAAAAGTGTACGTAAGTATTTTTAAAACATGAAATAAGCGGGAGCTACACAACTGAGATGTTTACGATTTGACAACCGGAAACGGACAGCATGACTTAGTTAATAATTATTGGTCAAATTATGATGATGTTGACTCTGATGGAATGTGTATAATATTTACATTCCCACTCCGAAAAAGTTGTATAGTAGTGAGAAGGAGAATAGTCCGTAAGGCTGGAATCGAATCTCTGATATTTCATATTAACCAAAGAGTTATTAAGGTTACAAAGAAAAAAAAACAACTCTATACACAGAGATAGCACAAAACATCGTTGCCATAAGACTGTGCTGTAAACATTACGTGTATTAATTAACGGTATTTTACTGTGCCAATGCCATGTAACTTGAAGAAAAAGGAAATACAAGATTGCGTATTAGTCTCACGGTAGAGCGGTTCTGCTTTACTTAATAATGTCGTTTAGCTGCGTATAGGAGTATGTATAAGGTGTAAGGCAAGGAGAATTTCTAGAAAGAAAGGAAATCTTTTTTTAGTTGGCTCAACTCAGCGTTCTATCTAGGATAGAAACAATAAATAAGCAAGGCAGTTTACAGGATCACTGCATAAAGATATTCTTCTTTCTTGTTCTTTATTTTTACATATTCTACAAAGGGTCCGCTTTCTAAATCAATCGGCAAAAATAGGATCACTGATGTTATGCTTCTTTACGTCATCAACCCATATTCGGCTCACTGCTGAGCTCGAGTCTCCTCTCAGAATGAGAGGGCTTAGGCCAGTAGTCCTAGTAGTAGTAGCTGGCTCAATGCGTATTGGCAGACTTCACACAATTAAGATAATTCTCCGGTATGCAGGTTTCCTCACGATGTTTTCCTTCACCGATATTTAATTTCTTTATTTCTTAAAATGTACAACTGAAAAAGGTGCAACTGGAGGTGCATGCCCCGGACCGGATTCGAACCCACACCCTCTGGAATCGGAGGCAGAGGTCATATCCACTGGGCTATCGTCGGCTCTATGCTTCTTTGCCTGACTATATTTGTAAATTTTATCTTTATTCGCAAGTGACATTTTTAATTTTTCACAAAGACTAGGGACTCATTTCGTTCAACAAAGGATGTGTTTAATAAAAAATTCACGCCTTTGTATCGTAACGGTTTAAGACCAATGTGTCTGTTTAATTGAAAAAAATAATAAAAATTGTTTTTATATTGTGTGTTTCTTTACGTTATATGTTTTATCCATTAACTGAATTAAATTAAAAATTAATTTAGTAATATGAGATCTGCAGGCTAATTCACTATCTTTGACGTATGCTAGTTGCCATACGAAATTGAGATTCTATGTGACAAACATCATCCGGTGCCTACTGGTGGATATCATACAGTAGGTACATTTCTTAATTGATTTGATGTTTATTTTAATATGTTGATAATAAAGACAAAAATAGTGAATATGCCAGCTGGAAATGAATAAGTAAAACACAAATTAAGTAAATCTATTTTAAACAAACTGAAAAACGTATAACGTCGGGCAAGTTCATCGTATAGCTAAAATGTATAACTTGATTATGCAACGCATATAAAATTAAGTATCATATACATATCAGGAACAATGGCGGCATACAACAGGTTCGTAATTGCTTATCGGAGTTATTGTGTTGTTAATTGGGTGACGAAATTGTGTGGCCTTGAAACGATAACACCATATGACTGAACGCAGTAAAAGAGCGCAGGCCGTTGCGTGTGGGCTCTCTTCACATTGATGTGGTTAGTGCAAGACACCACTGGCGTTTCTAATTTAGCGATAGGTAATTGGTAATAACCAAAAAGATGTAAAACAGAAAGAAAGAATGTTTTTTTAAGTAACGCCACATATCACATTAATTAAATTCTAACTATTATGGCCTAACTGTCCACTCAAATAGAGAATGTCTTGCAATTTGTGACATAACCTAGAAAAATGCTGAGTATATATAAAAAAAGTATGCTGCACTGAATACACGTATATGTTTTTATATCTACACATGTACGAAGGGGTCAATAATAATATTTCTAACTAAAGAACCCCCGCGAGGTCGTGCGTGTGAAATTCAGTTTTTATCAAATCCCGCGGGACCCTTGATTTTTCCGAGGTAAAAAGTAGCATAGAAGTTGTTTAATGAAACTCCCATCGGGTCAGCCGTTCCAAAGATTAGTCCGGTTAAACAGACAGAGAGACTGAAAATAATTAAAAAAAGAAAGAGAGCGAAAAATATTAAAAAACTTGTTTGTATTTTGATGCCGCGTAAATAATAAGCACTTGCTAAAACACAGTTATTTTAAACCATTGACAGACACTTCAATTTTATTTATATGTACCTATTGAAAAGCTTCAATAGCTCAATGGTAACATATAAATGCTTACCTGCACACCTTAATTTACATTATAACCGTTTTCAGATGATACAAAGAAGTTTAGTTTGAATTACATTCATCCGTATTCAGATGACACATATACTTGGTTTGCTTACAAGAAGACGAGTCTAATGAAGATGACATTAATGAACCGTCGGAGAGTGTAACGGAACCTTCACTCCCCACCACTCAACCTCTCTCCGCGCGCGCAATGCGTGCAGCAGCGCGTCGCGCAGCCTCTTCGCAGTTTGGATCGTGCCGCGATGCAAGAACCAGCTCATGACTAAGGGCCCCGTATGTATTCGAAACTAGTCCGGCATACTTCGACCTAATATCACGTGAGTTTTAGCCGTGTTTCATAATCAATTAATATGACACATATAAATACTAAATTATTAATACTAATAGTTCGATCATGACGTCATCAAATGTTATCGAGTTGGCATCCAGTGTATGTGAGACGGGTACAACAAGCGCTAGGCCAAGGCCAAGTGACATAACGTGTTACGTGTAGCGCCGTTAGCCTCACCGCTACTTCGCTGTCAACATGGCGCTCGCCATTCTGCTTGTAGATAGCAAGCTTGTGGCTGCTTCGGCTTAATATAATTTATTTAATGATGTAGACAGCCTCGTTGGTGGTTAGCCTATGTAGCTTCGGATCACAGGTCTGGGTTCAACTCTTGAGCTATGAAATATTGAGCTTCTCTTTTTTTCTAAGTTTTCAGAACCGGGAATTCTAAGCTCAAATTGTGAAGATCCCTGTAATGGGTTTAAAATAGGTTGATAATGATGAATGATGAGCTCTGTAAAAACTTTTATAAATAACTGAACCAAATTTATTCTTTATTAGCGGACGCCCGCGATTTCGTTCGCGTGAAATTTAGATTTCGCCAATCCCTCGGGTTACCATGTATTTTTCCGGGATGAAAAGTAGCCTATCTAATATCCTAATGTAAAATCTATTTCCATTTCAAATTTCAGCCAAATCGGTTCAGCAGTTGCGGCACTAGACCAAATAGTTACTAACATCCATACAAACTTTCGTTTATAATATTAGTAGGATTTTATAATAATAATAACCAATTAATATTTGTTAAAAAGAATATTTGTTTACTTAGAAAAGCAACTTAACCGACTGCATAAAACACAAAGATTTCATTCATATAACTATACCTACAGAAGAAAGTTAAAAATAATATAATAGTTAGCTCCTTTCTACTAGTGATCAGTGAACACATTTTATATAAGTAACGACATGTTCTCAACCTCAATTCTTGCAATTACACTTATTCTTAAAGCTTCACTCATTTACCACATGTTCTAACGAGTTGATCATTTCTACCACTTGCTCATTAGCTAAGTGTTACTTTGCACTGAGATGATTACTGGCAGTCACGGCTGGCAGCACATTATTGACTTTATAACGAGCAGTTAACTGTGTGTACCTTGACAATGTCAGCGCAATTGTATGCACCACAGAACAGATAAAACGTTAAAGGTAAGCGCAACATTGGTCTTACGCAGTTTTAAGTGGCGCTCGATTCGAGTCAATATTATGATCATATTTTTAACCGAAATTCTTTTAAGCAGCTTACAATAGACTACACAATCGTCACGTAACGCAAATGTCAAATGTACTAGAGTACAGAGAGCATTACGAGGTGCACGTAGACGACTCTGTCAAATATTGAGTGCAAATTTTTAGTATTATATTCGTTACTAGCGGACGCCCGCGAATTCGTCCGCGTGGAATTTAGTTTTTCACAAATCCCTTTGGGAACCATGAATTTTTCCGGGATAAAAAGTAGCCTATGTATTCATGCTATAATATATCTCAATACCAAACTTCAGGTAATTCAGTTCAGTAGTCGAGGCGTGAAAGAGTAACAAACATTCATATAATCAAAATCATCAGTTTTCGCAAATCTCGGAAAACCATGAATTTTTCGGGATTACCTATGTTAATCCAGAGTAAAATCGATTTCCATTCCAAATTTCAGCCAAATCGCTTCTGTAGTAGCAGCGTTAAAGAGTAACAAACATCAAAACATCCATACGAACTTTTGCGTTTATAATATTAGTAGGATTAGTAGGATTATTGGTATTTGTGTAATATTGTATAGGTATTAGGATGTAAATTATTTTTATGTATGTGTATTACTAACACTATGGTTATTTTTGTTTTACGCCACCTGCTGATGTCCTTAAGTTTTCCAAAACCGAAGGTGGCCTGGAAGAATCGCGACTTAAAGATAAGGCCGCCTTTTGTATGCTGATCTATTCTGAATATGTTGTTATTTTACTTGTATTTGTCTTTGTGGTGCGAAAATAAAGTATATCTATCTATCTTTTTTCCGAAGAAATGTCAATACATAATACTCATCTGTATACGGAAGTTGATTTATACATTCACTAGGTACAATGTTATAAATAGGCTGAGAATTATCACTTTCTTTCAAAATTATTTTTTGAAATTTCTTGGGAAAAAGCTCAATATTTCATAGCCCGACTAATACTCGAATTCAGGACCTCCTTATCCGAAGTTACACAGGGTAATCACTATACCAACGAGATATTTACAACTACACAACCAAAAAACACTCAAGCTAAAATAGACTTTTATAAGACATTGACTATTCTGTCTGTGTCTAGATAGTGTCATTAAGAAAAAGATTTCCCCGTAGTTCACGTTACAAAATCCCCGAGAAAGAGGGGCAAACGTACTTACGTACTTGCAATACTGGATTCTCTGTATGAACGTTATTATGGCAAAGATATTTCTATGAGGCAATGCAACATAATAGTTAGCCGAGTGTCGTCTGCAACAGTCGCACGGGATGTCGGCCAACGGTACCGCCAATCAGAGATTACGTGGAACTAGCATTGCCATTCTACATTCCGAAATAGAGAGACGTGTGACGAATAAGTGCAACGACCAGTGGCGGATTTGCAGTCTTAATAATAATAATAATAAAGCCTTTTATTTCCCGAAATATAAACACAGTAAAACACTTAAGAAAAAAAAATAAGCTACACTATAACTATAGAATGTCTTTTATTTCAGTGTGCTTTACGGCAAAAGCTTCCTCCAACTCCTCATCCAAAGGGGTCATATGTCATTTTTAGGTCATCCTCCCATCTTTTTGTTTTGCGACCTCGGCTTCTAGTACCAAACTGTCACCTGTTTGCTCCATTTTGCAGTCTTAGTCGCTCTTTTTTCTTCTGATTGTGTAAGTGCCATAGGCTTCTTGTTCCTCAGCGGATCGCCAGGGGTTTTGGGCGAATGCAGAAGCATCGCCTGATGGCCTATTCACTATTTTGGTCTTTATTATCAACCTATTAAACCGTGATAGCTCAGTGGATATGACCTCTGCCTCCGGGGCATGCACCTCCAACTTTTCAGTTGTGTGCATTTTAAGAAATTAAATATCACGTGTCTCAAACGGTGAAGGAAAAACATCGTGAGGAAACCTGCATACCAGGGAATTTTCTTAATTCTCTGCGTGTGTGAAGTCTGCCAATCCGCATTGGGCCAGCGTGGTGGACTATTGGCCTAACCCCTCTCACTCTGAAAGGAGACTCGAGCTCAGCAGTGAGCCGAATATGGGTTGATAATGATGATCAACCTATAAAAATAACCCTCACCACAAGTATAGCAAGATTTTTTAGTGGCTTTCTCCCATCGTACTAAGTTGCTCTGATCTGGGAGAGTCATTTGAAAGGCATTAAGATATAATTTTAATAAGGCAGGAGACCAGTCATATAGCAAGGCGCGCCACTTTAGTGCAACCGGGATGTAGAACTCACCTAAGGATAAACACTCATTTTGAATTTTTAAACTTCAATTACTATTGTTATCATCCGTAATTTTTGTTACACATCATCTAACTGCCCTAGGCCTGGGTCTACTTGGGCCTTAGGGCAAATCCGCTACTGGCAACGATTGCGTTATTGATTGCGCTCTGCCGTTCACTAATGAAAATAACGAACGCCTTTTCAGTAAATCCACCTTTTTTACCTCCTATAACGGTGAACACTTACGTCACTCGTAATGCATCTAGAAACGTCTTAAATAAACGTAGGCAGAAAAATAAATAGACGTAGCTTGCTTATTATATTGTATACACGTGGATTCTGTAAATAAACGAAACAAGGCGATTCGATATTCGGTGTCATGACGCGTGGTTTTTTTTTCAGACACAACGGCGGGTCAAACAAGATTGACAATTATCAATTAGTAAAATAAAATAAAAATAAAATAAACGTAGTGTGAGAATAAAACTACAGGTTCAACTTGTTTCAAATTATTATTTTAACCAGGTAGCTTAGAATATGTTTGTGATAAAAAGTTTAATCTAGTGTGCTGTGATGAAAAAATCACGTCATAATCGAATATCTTTTGACTCACAACGGACAGCTAATCCATTTGTCTATATATTTCCATGTCTACGTAAATAAATATGCTATGCTCGTACGCGTGTAATGCTGAATCATTTCTACCATAACGCAGTTATACTTACTTACTGGTTAATTTGAAAATGTTTCCTAGAATAATGTTTTGACCTCAATGTGGCCTTGAACAAGATACAACCTTATGCGCATATATTAAATTGCACAGTTATGTATATAGTGTGGGTTCATGACTAATGGCCATGGTAACGTGGCTTATATCGCTTTGTTGAAGGTTGGCGGCTTTGTCCAATTAACACGCTGTAATAGTGCTGGGAAATATTAGTTCAAATCGTTATATTTCGACAGTAATTTCTCCCTTTCAAAAATTGATTTTGTTAGTATTTAAACTACCCTCTCCCATTGTAATGATGAAGTTGACGGCTGAAATCGCTCATTTATATCGAAAAATTGCCTACTATTTCCCATCTCTATTCGTTCATAAAATATTTTTATCGTTAAATTCGCATTACGCCTTTTAAATAAAGAAGCTAATGATTAAGAACGCAACGCAACGCCAAAAGCAACGCAATGAAGTCAAAAATAAAAGGACTATTTATACAATTTTAGTGCTAACAAAAATCGTTCGAAAACTACCTTTTTTTTCGCCTACTGAACTTACACAATCAGTCACAACTACTAGGGGTTTTAGGCGAGCACGAAGCACCTGGTCTGATGGGGCCCGAAAGCAGAAAGCAGAAGCTGAAGAGATGGACAAAACGACTCTCTAAGGGCGTCTCCTCTGACACACGGACCTTGGCTAAGAGGGCCGTTATGGAAAGGTGCTTTTTTGCCTGGGTGTATCAGTCTGGAGGCCACCGAGGTCGTGAGGTAAAAAACCCATGTTTAAGTGACGTCAGATATCGGAGAGCTCGTCTTCGCCGGCGAAGACGCTGAGTAGCTTGTGTGTGTTTGCCTTGGGAGCGTGTTGGTTGTTTTGGAAAAATACCATTGACTCACTAAAATCAATGCATTTGCGAGTAGGCTTAACTAATCAACAAAAAACAATAAAGAATATAATTTTAAATTCATATTGCAATTTCTATAAAAAAACAAAAGATACGACAAAAAATCTCTATATCATTCTGAAACTGGAGCATCCTAATTTTTAAGTATCGACAAAATTTATTTTCGTGGTTAATGCACATCACTACTCATCTGTAATACACAGTAACCTTGCCCAGAACGAAGTAAGACAGATTGACTGTGGCTTTGTTTATATAAACAAAAAGTATTTGAAATATACGGGTCTGGTTCTTCTTGACAATTGACCTCAGTTGTTTGTCAAAATGGAGTCAGTTCTGAATGAAATAATAATGTCGTTGTTTTTAATGTGAATCGGTGTATGAATACAAAATGATACAACCGCAATTTTAATTTCATTGTACAAAGTAAATAGACCAGCCCCTTGTATAGCCAAGTGGCACGTCGATTCTTTTTCTACGATTGCAAACGCTTCAAAAACTAGAAAAATGTATGGGAATGACAGATCTTGATCACGTGACCTGACGATAGGAAATGCCATTCGTAAACATTTTTCTAGTTTTTCTAGTTTTCGAAGCGTTTGCGATCGTAGAAAGAGAATCGACGTGCCACTTGGCTACAGGGGCTGTCCTTCTACTTGTCCATCTTCTAAATTAAGTATATGGTGTAATAACACTATACTGTGCCGTACTGTGTACTGTGTGTGTGTACTGCGGACTAGGTATATTTAAATGAATATACATATTCATGACTACAATCTCACCTGATAGTAACTGATGTTGCAATCTATGATGGAAGCGGGCTAAATTGTTAGGCACACCCCTTTCGGTTTCTACACGACATCGTACCGGAACGCTTAATCGCTTGGTGGTATGTCTTTGCCGGTAACTAGTCACGGCCGAAGCCTCCCACCAGCTAGACCTGGGCCAATTTAGAAAACGTCAATCGGCCCAGCCGGGGATCGAACCCAGGACCTCCGTGTTGAGAGCCCACCGCGCACACCGCGAATACCACTGTGCCATGGAAGCCGTCAAAAACTATTATAGGAAATGTGTTATAGTATCTATAAAAAAATAATATAAATTTTCATTCTAAAAAAAAATCTGTAACTCGTTTATATGCATAGGTGACAACGCTACATCGCGATACGACGAACAACCTCAGAATACAATCATAATTCAATCTACGCACAAACAAGACTGTCATATCTCTACATAGAACTGTTTAATATTCGCACCGGAGGGTAAGCAAGATTTAACATAAACATTGCTGTGGCGTAACTGTTATGTCTCCTTTCGTTCAAGAAACAAGAAACCAGCAAGAAACCAGTTATACAAGTATGGTATGGTGCATCCTCATTCAGGGTAACTAGATTGCGGAGTTTACACCGTCATTACTGTGATAGTTTTATTCGCTTCCTCCTTCTGTGTGCAGTTACTCTGTGACCATTTATGTTATTCCGCTTTATGAGCCAGACTGAAACGTAATAGTTTTGAGCTTTTGCGTAAATAAATGTACTCATAGGTAATATAGATCCAGATGTTTACTTGTAGTTGGGGTCTATGATGAGCGTATTCTTTGAATATAACGGTGACGTCACTGTAATAAATAATCTGGAATATATTGTAAATTAGTAGCGGACTAGTAATTTACATTATATTATCCAGATAGTCCGGGCGGACCCGGTCAAGTTTCGCTTTGACTTATATGCACTTACTGCCCTGCTACTACTTACCCCTACCCCTACCCAACCTTATCCTTTACCCCTAGTAGTTTGTAGAAAGAGAATTGATCTTGCACATGATTACAGACCCTGGAACGAGGAAAGATCGGAAGTAATCGTGGTCAATTAAGCCAAGAAGAAAACTCAATTAAACATACATGTAACTTGATGGGTTATTCTTAACAAATTGTACCTGTAATTGCATGTATTTCTACAAGGGTTATAAACGGAACAGAAAATAGCCATATAATAAATTAATTTTCTAAATCGGATTAAGATGAAGCCGAGGGTAAAAATTATCTAATTTATTTTATAACATTAGCCTTACTGCTCGCTCGTAAAGTCTTAACAACCGCCTCGAACCAAACCAAACTTTACAATGCCTGCGACCTCGTTTTAGGGTCTCAATCATTACAGAGTCCTTATTTGTAATACGGCTGTGTCCTTCTCGACTCAGTCACGATCTCTCGTTGAATCGATATTTGGCAACGAGTACAGTTAGTTATCGATTCGACATTGCTCGTCCTGGCATTCGCAGGCACCACGGTAGCGCACGTGCCGAGAATTTATCGAAGCATTCGTGAGAACCGACTATATTGCTATGTGTTTAATGCTAATAGAGAACCCGTGTCCAAGTAAACACTGATTGTATTTTTTTCGTCATTCATGCGGCTACCAGCTCCTTAATCTGCTATATACGAGTACGATTGGGTATAATTTATTACACTTGAAGTGATGATTTATTTCACGTATGATTCCGAGACTTGGTCTTTATCTATGGGCCTCATAAGAGGCTCAGAGTCTCACAGCAGACGATGGAAGGAGCATAAGCTAGGAGTATCCCTACGTAATCGAATCTGAAACCAAAAGATCCGCAGAAGAACATCAAAGTCACCGACATAGCTCAACGAGTCGCGAAACTGAAGTGGCAATGGGTGGGGCACATATTTCGGAGAGTCGATAGACGTTGGGGTCCCAAGGTGCTAGAATTGCGACCCACACTAGAGAGCGTAGTGTTGGTCGATCCCCCCACCAGGTGGACTGACGACATCAAGCGAGTCGCAGGGATTCGCTGGATGCAAGCGGCTCAGGATCGTAATGTTTGGAAGTCCCTACAAAAGGCTGATCCCGATGATGATATATTAGTATATACATCTAAGGGTCATAAGGGAAGAGAAAGGATGGATTACCACTAATGTATGTAATGGAAAATGGAAACTCTTAGCATCTTTAGACGTAGAATTTCAAGTCACTGTTTTCTTTGTACGTGTTAGTGATTATTGTTTGTCTTAACGTCGATTAGCCTTTAAAACAGGTTTTTGTTGAGTTAATGGAAATAATACAAGTCGATTTTCAAATATCAACAAATTCAAAAATCGGTAAAATGATTATTTGTTCGAAAATTTATTTATTTTCAGATTGTGGCATTGTACTTTAAAATTAGCTGTCCTAATTATTCAAAGGATACACGGAATGTTTAAATGACAAAGACTTCTTCCTTGGCATGCAAAATGTATGATTTAAAAAAATATGATAAAACATTCAGTACGTCATCATTAGCAACGTCATATTCAGCTCACTGTTATACACGAGTCTCCTCTCAGAATGAGAGGGGTTAAGCCAATATTCCAATACGCTGGCCCAATGCGGATTGGCAGACTTCACACACCTATAGAACGTTGAGAAAAATTCAGTACGTTCAGTTCAGTAGGGTAGGGGTAGGCTAGGGGTAGGGTAGGATAGGGGTAGGGTAGGGTAGGGGTAGGTTAGGGGTAGGGTAGAGTAGGGGTAGGGTAGGGGTAGGGTAGGGGTAGGGTAGGGTTAGGGTAGGGTAGGGGTAGGGTAGGGGTAGGGTAGGGGTAGGGTAGGGATAGGGTAGGGGTAGGGTAGGGGTAGCTAGGGATAGGGTAGGGGTAGTTGAAAGTTTACATCGAGTTTCACGCGGACGAAGTCGTAGGCGTCTGCTAGTTTATTATAAAGCTACTGTTACATGCTCATTTCAAGCACGAAAGTATGCTACTATTGAGCAGTTGCTACTTATTAGCATGTGTATCGCATTGCTAATAATGAGCATGCTTATTTTAAGCTTGCTCAAGAATCAACAGTCGTGCGATATATTAGCAAGCAGGTGGAAGGGGGCGTGCTTATAGCGCGTGTGAACAGGTTTGTTTATTGAGTATGCTAGTCGATCAGCATTGCTATTATGTATTCTCTTCACCTTCATCTCTCTCTGTCTAACACGATACTATAGACAGAGAGCTATAGATACAAATTAGCATGTGTAATTGGAATGTTTGCTTTGAGCATGCTTATTCAAGAGCATACTTAAAAATAGCAAATGTAAACTGATGATAAGCATGCTCGTATGGAGCATACTTAATAGCATACTGTTTTAGAGCGTGTGTAACAGTACCTTAACATAAAATTGAAAAATTTTATAAGCCCCCCGGGTCATTAAATTATTATTCATTACACTCTCGATCAAGTCATCATTACCTTTCAGTGCGCTTTCATTTGAGACTCATACTCGAGTATATTTGCAAACCTCATTTACAACCCCCAGAACTTATAAACGGCTCAACTGATTTTCATCAAACATGTCTAAGAACGCTTGCACATGAATCACCTTTCCCCTCAACCCCTCTTTTTGCGTCGGGGTTCCAGCAATTCAAGGTACAGGCAAATACGCAGCACTAACTATTTTAATTCTCATACATGTACACGGATAATTTATTTTGATCTCTGGAAACTGGAACAATATATTTTTACTAGCGGACGCCTGCGTCTTCATCCGCGTGGAATTCAGTTTTCACAAATCCCGCGGAACCATTGATTTCTCCGGGATGAAAAGTCTATGTGTTAATCCAGAGTACAATCGATTTCCATTCCAAACAGCCAAATCGCTTCAGTAGCCGCAGCGCAAACGGAACAAACACACAAGCTTTCGCCTTTATAATATTAGTGTGATTAGCAATCCAGGCCCTCGGCCTAAAAACCCAGAGGCATACATGAATAAGATCTGCCAACAGCTCCAAGGTCTCCTCACACGTGCCACGGCGCGGGTCCATGCTGCACATGCTACATAACGTGATGGGTGATGCGTCCTATAAATCAAAACCCGACGAATAAAGCCTGGATACACTTGCTATTTAAATTAATGTTTTAAGCACATTTCCTTGAAATATATAAATTTTGAAACGAAATCTATGTTTGGAAAAACAAGTTGAGTTTGACACAAAAATTTGTTTATGCGTCCTATGAATAGATTTGACGAATTTTGCGTTCTATTTTGATTTCTGTGGAAAATAACTTTTTTAGAGATCTGTGTCTCGAAATTCAATAATGGAAACCTTGTAGTTTCCCTTCTCGTTTGTCACATGTATGCCTAGGATAGGTATGCCTATTTATTCCTAAATTAAAAATACTCACATTGTGACGCGTGACGATTGTTTTTTTTTATGCGGTTTCAGCAGCCTCAACGTGCGACTTGTAAAAGCTTATTCTGTATCATTCTCTATTCAGTGTTTACCTTTCTAATTCTTAAAGATGATCCATTTTGAATTTTAACGTACAATGACTGTGTCGGTGTACGTTAAAATTCAAAATCAGGTGAGATCATAATCAAATGCGAATCTTAATTAAAGTAACATTTTAAACACTTCTACAAATAAAGCAATTTACGGGTGTAAAACGAAAACAATTGGGAAAATTTAAATTTTTTGTTTGTAGATATTTTCATGGATCTTGAATTTGAAATCTATTTTAACATTTCATTTGTAGTCTAAGCTTTACACTACTGTTTAATAAGCTGAGGCTTACCATTGAACGTAAATTCAAATTTTCATGACCCCTTTTTAATGCATACTGATATATGAATTACTTTTTTAAATATTTTTCCATAAATTGAAGGTTCAGTAACTGTTTTATGTATAAGCTGTTTTATTACAATTTTTAATGTGATATTAGAAATACGTTAATTGTAATGACATCTTAATTAATTATTAAATGAGTCAAACATACACACATAAACATTCAAAAATATAATTCACTTCGGCAGATGAGTGAAAAGAATAATTTTCCATTTTATAAGTGAGATCTGAAACAAACGGGAGCAGTTACGAAATTCAAATGTTTCGAAATTTGCAGGAAATTGAATCGATGAATACCTACCACATTTCCTACCTATGTCGTTACAAAATATGTATTGGAGCCAAAGGCATACATATTCTATCGAAACATGGTTTCACGTATCATCGAATCCTACTAATATTATCCTACTTCCTACAAATATTATAAACGCGAAAGTTTGTATGGATGTTCGAATGTTTGTTACTCTTTAACGCCGCTACTAGTGAAGCGATTTGGCTAAAATTTGGAATGGATTTTACTCTGGATTAACACATAGGCTACTTTTTATCCCGAAAAAATCCATGGTTTCCCGAGATTTGCGAAAACTGATGATTTCAATGATATGAATGTTTGTTACTCTTTCACGCCTCGACTACTTAGCCGAATTAGCTGAAATTTGTTATAGATATATATTATAGCATGGAACACATAGGCTACTTTCATGCCGGAAATATCCATGGTTCCCGAGGGATTTGTGAAAAACTAAATTCCACGCGGACGAAGTCGCGGGCGTCCGCTAGTAGACCATAAAATGCAACCGTTTACGGTCACTTCGAATAATTAGAACAAAGTAAAATTGCCTACTGAGGGGTATTTTGTACTTCAAACATTTTAGGACCATTTTTTTCGAAAGAACAAAGGAGTTTTTATGAGACAATAACTTACTTTCGTTTTAACTGCGCTTTTAGTTTCTTAGGACAGTTTTGTAATAATTTATAATTTCTAAACATTTCTTTGACCGTTTAGGAACAAAAGTTATTTGTCGTTGTTGACTCAATAAAGGCGATTGAGACAATACCGCCTGTAACTATTGTATCATAAAAGAAACCTTTACCATGTCTAACTGCTTTAGAATTCTTATAGAAAGTAAAATACCTATTAGTTGAAATATGTTTAACCAGCTTCTAATTATAACAGCCAACAAATACGGTAGGTATATTGTTTAATTTTTACAGCTTGTTCCATTAGTGACTCAATCAATTTTACTTAGTTGACCTTACCTAGTCCACGGATAGTAGATGTGGTTTCGGTTTACGAGTCTAGGGTTCGAGTCCCTTGACTTGTACTATTAAAGTGTTTTTCAGATATCATGGTTACGGTGACAGTTGCCTTATCGTTCCTAATACTTACTATTATTGTGAATCGCGGCAAACATTCTATAGTGAAACGAACTGTCACCGTACTCATGCTATCTGAAAAACACTATACAAGTAATATACATACTCGTATAGTGTTTTGTGGCAGAAGTCCGAGGGATAGGAAATTAGTATTATTATACTTCCAATCCTCGCAAGAGGCAAAGTGACATGATGTGTATGTTAAGACGTCGCGTATATATTAAGTATATTTATTTATTTATTTATTTAATTCCTCTAAGCATGCCAACCCACATTGGAGCAGCGTTTTTTTTTTTATTCTTAACAAGTTAGCCCTTGGCTACAACTCACCTGATGGTAAGTGATGATGCAGTCTAAGATGGAAGCGGGCTAACTTGTTAGGAGGAGGATGAAAATCCACACCCCTCTTCGGTTTCTACACGACATCGTACCGGTAGCCGGGGATCGAACCCAGGACTTCCGTTTTGTAAATCCACCGCGCATACCACTGCGCCACGGAGGCCGTCAAAAAAGCGTAGTGAATCTGAACTCCAAATCCCCTTAGAAGGGAGGCCTGGCCCTAATCTCGATAACCACTTGATGTCCAAAAATGTAGCAGGGAGGTAGTTAGTAGATGTAGATGTCCGTTAAGAACGGATTTTGCAATAGGACCGGATTAATGAGCTAAGGGCGCCCTTAGCCCTTAGCCCTTGACTACAATCCCACCTGATGGTAAGTGATGATGTAGTCTTAGATGGAAGCGGGCTAACTTGTTAGGAGTAGGATAAAAATCCACACCCCTTTCACCCCCACCTGGACCAATTAAGAAAATCTCAATCTGCCCAGTTGGGGATCGAACCCAGGACCTCTGTTTTGTAAATCCACCGTGCCACAGAGGCCGTCGCAAACTAAATGACGCAATGACACAACAGCCGAAATGGTCAACAGCGGTCATTTCTCTTTGACCAACTTACGATCGACGGGGAATTTTGAGCTCCATCACACTTACCTTCCAATTAAGTCACAAAGGTAAGTCATTTACATGCATGGCGGTACTACTTCCCTGAAAGGTTTTTGTGACAATAAGCTCTGCTACTACGCCATTACGCGTTGTAAACTAGCGCAGTAAAATCGAAGTATCAACATTAGACGTATTTTTTTTTATGTAACTTAAACCACGATGCATGAGCCTTTGTTTTAAGGGTTCTGAACTTAATAACACAACAAATGGAATCATGGGTATATTTGTCTATGCCTATCTATACTTCTATTCTAACATTATAAATAGGTAAATTTTGTGGTGTAATAAGGGGTAATCTATATCATAAAGAGATTAGTAAGGTTAAAACAAAATCGTAAAATAAAATTGTAAAATATATTTGTTAGAGTACCTCCTGTACATATAAAGTGGGCATGACTTTTTTCACTCGTTTATTTCATAGTATGGGGTATCGTTGGATAGGTCTTTGGAAGATAACCGGTCTTCTACCAATATTTTTCAATTTAGGGATGCGTTTGTAAAATATTAATCTTTTAGTTTTTGTTATAGTCAACTCTCTACTATACGTGAAAAAAATTCAAGAAAGTAGGATATATTAATTAATTATTATAATAAGGAAAGATAAAACAACTAAGTAGCAAATTGTTATTTCAAGAGTCATAGTCGACCAACTTAAAATACGTCATTGGAAATCGAAAATTGCATAAGTATTAATTTGTTAAATAAAGTTGTTAATTAAAAATAGTAAATTGTCAGTAAGTAAGATAACACAGAGTCTATTAAAACTAGAAAGCTAAAATTTGGTATAAATATGTATTTTAATTACGTATATAAAATGTTAAAAAGAAAATTTGAAAAAGCAAACATTTTTTTGGGGTTCCTTGCCTACTTGCAAAGTGAGGATATTTTTTATCGTCTATTTTTTATTTATTAGGAACTCGTATTGGAGAAGCAATTTTCCATTTTGTACAATTTGTAAGTAATAATGCCCACCCTAATAAAATGCCTTGTTCGTAAGGAGTGCATCTATGGGGTGAGTCGATATTCTGAAGTCGTCAAGACTTCAAAATATTAACTCATCCTCACTTTTACCCAATATACAGCGAATATAATCGCTGGAAAACCAGTTTTCAAGTTTAAGTTACATTGGCCTAGTGTCCTACATTTAGGACGGCCATTTCCCTGAAAGTCTTATGAAAAATATTTTTTTTAAATATTTTTCTCATCTATTTACAAGAAACTGTTTTATTAATTAGTCAACTAATAAAACAATTTCTTGTAATAATTTCGATTAAAAACAGTTTCAGGCTTATATGGGTTAATAGCTTTATGTTTTTCCTATAATAACAATTCAACCGATCTCAAGGTAAGCTTCTGTCAAACACAAACATTTGACAAACATTTCTCAACTTCTCACACACTGTATGCAAATGAGGGAAGAGTTCGGATACATCATTAGTTATTATAATGGAAAGAATGAGAAATGGAAATACGTTCTATATTCAAAAACCGTGTTTCTACCAACCATGGCGTCCAAGTTCAATAGTCGCTCAAGTCGTGGACTAAGGATGGAGCGACCCACTTGTGGTTCCCTGACCTCCGCGGCAGCCTAGCATAGCATTTGGCATCTCTGTCGGACCAACTGAAATATATAGCCCTCTCTCTTCCTCCCGGAATATTTTCGCACGCATATTCGGAAAATGGCGTCGTAGAAGCGGAAGCGTTTGATGAGATGACATCGTTTTTACTGTGAAATTAATTTGAATCGGAGTTAACTACTAAAATAAATTGCTGATACGTACGTATATATAGCCTAGGTACCTTTACGAACTTAAACTAGCTTTAAGTGCTCTATGTTCTTTCTTTTAATATTTACAAGTTAGTTCTTGACTACAATCTCACCTGATGGTAAGTGATGATGATCTAAGAATGAATACATCTCAGATGGAAGCGTTCTAAATTGTTGGGAGTTATGAAAATATACACCCTTTTTTTGTTTCTACACGACATCGTACGTCTAAATTACTAATGTCAGTTGACTATTTGTAAAGATTCTACCACCGCACCGGTTCAGAAGGCAGGTTCTGTTGAGAAGAACCGGCACGAAACTCAATAGTTGCAGAATGTGTGATGGTGGAAGCTGATCCAATGGGCTCCAAGTACCTTTATCATTTAGGAACTCATAAATGGTGTCCACAAGGAACTCTTATAGCTTCGCCATGTCCGTCTATCTGTCCGCGGTTTATCGCAGAGACTATTGCTACTAGAAAGCTGTGATTTAAGCATTAGTATGAACAATAAAAATATGAAGAAAATCGTAAAATAAAATTTTGAAAAATATTTCTTTTTGGGTAACTCCCCTACATATAAAGTGGGGATGAATTTTTTTTTACTCGTTTATTTCATAGGTTTATACATGGGTATTGTTGAATAGGACTTGAAAGATATGAGGGTCTTTTACCACTATTTTTCGATTTATGGATCCATTTGTTAATATTAAGGTTTGCATTTACATTGCCGGCCGGATTTTTTTTTCCTTTTATGTGTTTTTTTTTTATTTTGGATGTATTTTGACAGTTTTTTAATTTTATACTTACCTTGATTAAAAATATACATAATAATAATAATACATGCAAATTCTTTTGGAATTTGCATTTATTATTATTATTATTATAATCATCATCATTATCAGCCGATGGACGTCCGCTGCTGGACATAGGCCTCTTGCTTGGACCTCCAAGCACAATGGTTTCGAGTCCCCAGCATCCAGCGGCTTCCTGCAGGATGTCCTAGGTCCACCAACTGGGGGGTCGCCATTCCAGCACCTTGGGACCCCAACATCCATTGGCTCTTCGAACTATGTGGCCTTTCCATTGCCACTTAAGCTTCGCAACTCGCTGAGCTATGTAAGTGTCAGTCAATCTCCACTACTGGTACCAACTGCCTTACCTTTGACTAAAATCCGTCTTTTTTGCTTGACTGTAACGTGAACTGATAAATTATAGAGCGACATCTGTCTGCACTAAGATATATTGATCGAATACTAAATTATACGTATTTTTATTAATTTATTGTCCTTTCGGACACCTGGTCCCTCATTAGTTCGATGTTAAAGTATTTCATTTATGTTTCACAAATCAAATAATCAATAGGCATCATATAAAAATGCGTTATCTACTTACAAAGTTAAATAAACTTTTTACTAATATTTAATGATACACTGTAAGCCGGACATATCTTGTCATCGAAATTAATTGGAAGTTTGAATATGTGTATACTTTACCAAACTATTCATTTTTTATATTCAAAGGGTTATTGATCTCGCAGTAAATCAAGAGCGTTTAATATGAACTCAATGACAAGTGTTTTTTTTTAAATGCAACAAAACGAGATTGGGATTTCCGCTGCGACAAATTACGATGAAATTGGAACACGATCATTTGTTGTATTATATCGAGCGACAATTTCAAGTTGTACTTAAAAAAAAATTAATTTAATTACACGAATATTTGTTTAACGATCGTAAGCTTTATAGCGAGTAGCAGTACTTCCGTCATTTTGGAATGGATTTAAAGGAGACCCGCCATTTTTCATACGATGCTGAGCCCAAAATTCGATGTCCACATTAGTGTCATTTATTAAATTGTAGTTTATTCTGATTTACGAGTACTTACAGTTTTATTGACTTGAACTATGTATTATATTTTTTTAAATATTGTAAACGTTGTGAAGATCTGTGATAAGTTGAACATTCACCATTGAACACAACGTATGTAATCAATATGTATACACGATACAATGTTCTGCGGTTGGTCTTCCTAAATAAATAAATAAATAAATAAATTATTGATAGTTGCTTTCAAGATATGGTCAAGTACATTAATAAATTTCACAATTTCAACCTTATACAACCATATTTCAAAAAATACTTTTTTCTATTTAATAACTGTGAATCCTAATTATTATATTTGGTGATTTTGATCTCCACTAATATTTTAAATAGGAAATATTTGTAGTTTTCTAAGTAGTAAATTAAGTAAAAGCTAATGGTGCGATATGAAAAATTCTTTCACCAATAGAATGCTACATTGCCAGGGAGCATTCCAGGCTGTATTATATCCCCACATTCTCACGGGAATGGAAAATATGCGGGTAAAACCGCACGGTTCTGCTAATTTATCTTTACTAATATTATAAAATTAAAGATTTGATTGTTTGTTTACATTGATCAATAGGCTCTGGAACTACTGAACCGATTTTAAAAACTCTTTTTTTGTTGTTAAGCTACACTATCCCCAAATGCTATAGGCTATATTTTATCCCCGTATTCCTACGGGAACGGGAATCACGCGGTTGAAATCACGCGGCGTCTGTAAGTTTTAAGATAAAATGATTTTTTTGTCAATTGTCTTTTTTTTTTGTTGAAGCGTGTTGGGCCCAAAATGGTAAACCTTTGGAAACCACTACAGGCAAATGGAGGGCGCGTAACGGTCGTCATGTCATCGTTACCGTGGAAGCTTCGCTTACGCAACGTAAAAGCGAACGTGACGACAAAGGACGCCGGTTCGCGCCGTGACACAACGCAACCGTAACCACGAGCGAAGATCCGAAAGAGCATAACTTTACCATATAAAGAAGGACACGAGCGCGCTGAATTTCATTTTCTAAAACTCGATTACACAGAGGTGACGCAAGGCGGGCTGGAGGTCGGCTAACGGCGACAGAAGACTCGAAATCGAAAGGAGTTCGAAACTGAAATTGAAGGGAGAATTCCCGTTATCCTGCCGGACTGTTGAGATGGAAAGCTCCCGTTAAGAGGCGTCATGTGGTCCGGACATGCAACAATGACTCACAAATAGACTCCGCGTGACGGCGCGAGACTTGTTCCTGGTTGTAATACGTGGGCATCTATTGTTGATGTCCGTTGCATTCGCTTTCTTACGGTCTCTTCCTTATGAATCCAGCAATTTAGTTTAAATAAAAAAAAAATGTATCCAATCTGCAATATGTTTTAAATATGTTGAAGTGCTAACTTACTAGAGGAGTATTGGATAGAATCAGGCGTTACTTTGCGGAAGTTCATCATGATTATATAATGATTTATTTATTTTGCTATCATCCGCGAAAAGTTGACGAACCCATGCGACAACGTCACCCAAGTCCACCAATACTTCCAGATTGGTCCCATTCAATGTTTATGAAAATCGGTAATTTTGTGTCAAAATAAAAATAACGAAATTGCCCGTACTGTAGCGCTTACGCTACTTATTCTAGGAAACACTAAAAACAGAAAAATACAATCTTTTTAGCAAAAAAATCCAAGATTTTATTAATTTTCATGTGAATCTCTCGTTAATTTTAAGAGTGTCTGGTCATAGAAAGGCTGGCTTATTTTTACGCAAAGGATCAGCCAGGGTGTCCAACGCAATAATGCAGCTAGTATTCTTGCCAACATACCTTATTTTTTAGAGTAAGTGCCTTAGGCTCTATACGGGACCACTGCAGCGTTTCAGGGGGGTTTGGACGAGCGCACAAGCATCGCCTTATCCAAAGACTGAAAGAAAGACTGAGGACGGGACGACTCTCTAAGGGCGTCTTCTGTGAGACTCAGACCTCGGCTTGGAGGGCCGTTCTGAAAGGGTGTCTTGGCCTGAATGAATCAGTCCGGACGCCCCTAAGATCGTGAGTTAGAAATCCCACGTCCGGGTGACGTCAGATATCGGGGACTTCGTCTTCGCCGACGAAGACGCTGTGTAGCTTGTGATTGTGCTGCCTGGGATTCATAGTCGTGTTCATGATATATACGTATAGCTATTATGTTAAGCTTAAGTTACTTATAAAAAAGACTGTATGCTTAATATTACAAATGCGCAAGTAGGTAAGTCTGTTTGACGTGTACCTATTGACTACAGTACGCTTTGTCGGCGTTTTTGCTCATTGGAGGAGTAGGTATCACGCGAATCCTGCCTCTACTCGTGTTGTCCTACTAAAAGATAACGGCACTTCGGAGTCCTAATAAGAAAATTCCTACGAGTAAAGCTTGTTTGTACACAACTTGTACATAGGTATTTGGTGAAATAACTTCAAAGAGTTTAGATGTTATCATTTCATCAATGTTTAACAAAGCGTTGGTGCATCTTTTGTGCAAAAAATCGTAGGCTGTATGTAATGTAATTAACAATTTTTTTTATTATACTATAAGTTAGGTACTACAATCCCACCTGATGGTAAGTGATGATGCAATCTAAGATGAAAGCGGGCTAACTTGTTAGAAGGAGGATAAAAATCGACACCCGTTTCGGTTTCTACACGATCATCATACCGGAACGCTAAATCGCTTGGCAGTACGTCTTTGTCGGTAGGATGGTTACTACCCACCAATATGGTAACCACGGCCGAAGCCTCTTACCAGCCATACCTGGACCAATTAAGAAAAACTCAATCGGCCCAGCCGAGGATCGAGCCCAGGACCTCCGTCTTGTAAGTCCACCGCGCATACCACTGCGCCACGGAGGCCGTCAGAAAAACGAGTTCATTATTGTATTTTGTATTTGGAAAGGCTACGACACTGTCATGATTCGTGCACTCTATCTGCCTATCATTCTTTAATCTGTGTGTTTAGTTTAAACAATCTAAGTAGGTACAAACCGTAAGTTAAATTTGGTATTTTTTTTAATTCTTCACAAGTCTGCTTTAATTTGACAACAATCTCACCTGAAGATGATATGATAAAGATTTTTTTATAATCAAATCTTAATCAATATTAGGCTCAATCATCATCATACAACAGTCTGATCCCACAGATCACACGTAATTAAAGACTTTAGAAATAGGGAAACAGGAACAACGATTGCGTATGACATCACAGATACAATATTATTATCCTTCCTGTATGAAAAAAGTCCTTCCTGCGCTTCTCGTTTGTACGAAGACTAGTACATATTTTTTTTTTATACCCACCCGTTTCAGTTCCGCCATTCATTGCCGATCTATCTGGCAGATTGTCGGATATTCGTTTCTTAAAATAGAAGGGATTTTTGTAAATTAATATTACTGTTTAAATAAAATTAACAAATTAATAAGAATAAAAATGGTATAATGCGTTAACAGTTTTGATAGGTATGCAAAAAATACATAAGTAGACTGTTTCTTTGTCAGGTTCTCAAAGCTAATAGAAAAAATGGCGTGTATTTTTATCGACCTTTTCACATAAAATAAATTATAAAATTTCCCTGCATCACAAACCCATTATTAGTTAGTATTTGGTGTATTAAATAGAATTGTGGAAGTGCTTAGAATGACCCAAAGCAAGTTATTTAAAATTAAAAAGCTTAACAATTTTTTTTAAATCAAAAGCGCCATCTAGCAATGGGCTTGAATATTAAGTTGTGAACGCGAACTAATCCTTGTTCATTCATTTCTCGTGTACGAAATTACGACAGCGCG
This sequence comes from Bicyclus anynana, assembly GCF_947172395.1. NCBI lineage: Eukaryota > Metazoa > Arthropoda > Insecta > Lepidoptera > Nymphalidae > Bicyclus > Bicyclus anynana. The sequence continues at coordinate 7,675,280 of NC_069088.1, forward strand.
CAATGTAATCGTGAAAAAGTTCTTGTTACTATGGTAAGATGGCGTTAGTAGGCTCGACTATAAAAGATCCAAACACCATTTTTGTGAGCAATTAGAAGCAACTGCTAATGAAGCCTCAATAGCTCAACGGTAGGAGCAGTAGGACTAATCACCGAGGGGTGGAGGTTTGATCCCCGCCCCGTTGGTTACCATCTACATCTACCGACCACCTGTATAAATATATATATACGTACGCATGTATCTGCAAATACATAAATTGATTGATTGATTGATAGTCATGCACAGAGACAGAGCGGTTGTGGTTGCTACGATATGCAACGCAGTGTTTCTCAATTTCCGGTGGTTTCTTTTGTTGCGGGAATACTCAGTTACTGTTTTCTAGGTTGTCATCTTCACTGGCTACATGTAGAAGATCTCCCTCTGGACTATTTTCCTTGATAACCTCGCTCTCGGATATCCGAATGAATGTAGGCTTGTTGCTGGAAAGCGGACGGCGCAGTAAATTTGTCCGCAGGCGAGGCGTTTCCGTTATTTGAGCAGGGCGTAATTATGAGTTTTGACCTTTAACTTACACCTTTTTAATTGAGCGATAAACAGCAGCACCTTTACTCCTAAATCATCCCACTATACACTACTTTAAATCCTGGTATATTACCTTAAGCTCGCGTTTATTAGGTACTATAGGTACTTAAATACTAAATATACCTACTAACTATTAAACATTGAATTCGTGTTATTATGAAGTTGAAGTCTTTATATTTTGTTTAGGGTACCTACTCCATTCTAGAAATCATGTACCTACCTACCTATCTACCTATAAGAAACAAATACCTACAAGATACTTGTTTATCTGACTAATAATAATATTTACCTTTTATTGAAATGCCTTATACCTTATGAAAATCTAACAAGAACGAATTATTCCTAGAGCGTGCGTATAGGGGAAATACGTACAAAATGACATATATGGACAAAATGACACAGGCATCTTATTTCAAATTCTGCCGCTTCTAGCCCGCCATAGATAAGTACATCACATGACTCTATCCGGTATTATTAACCTGTCAAAACGTGAACTCGCGCCAGTCTTTCGTTTGGGTGTCATAGCTGACGACAAACATTGGTAAGTTACGAGTTTTTTTTTTAACTGCAGCGAGTTTTGTGTTTTTATATTATATTTTTCATAATATTATCTTGTGTTTACATATGTTACATCCCTTAAGTACTTGTTGTTGCCTTCAAGTAGTTTTTTTTATAAATAATAATCATTTAGCATTTATTGTTGAATTTTGATTTTTTATAACGCTTTAAGGACAAAATGACATACATATGTAACGGACAAAATGACATAGATATGTCCTTTTGTCCATATGAACTCAACTATAGGTACCCAACACCTGTTTCTCGTTAACTAGCTGTTAATTTCTTTACAGATATTAACAGCTGATACCAAAATGCCACGTAATTATAAGCGTACGACTGATCGTCAATCCTGGAGTGAGGAATCAATGCGCAAAGCTATAGAAGCAGTTCGCAGTAATAGAATGGGCTGACTTTTGGCTTCGAAGACATTTGGAGTCCCTCAAGCAACACTAAGAAGACATGCATCGAATAGTAACTAAACTTTAGAGTCGACTGCAAAAGGTCTAGGATGTTGGAAAGCTACTTTTACACCTGAATTGGAAAAAAAAAATGGTTGAGCATTTGAAATTACTAAAGTCTCGTTTATTTGGGCTTTAGCAGTGCCTATTGAAGTTTTATCTCCTGTCCTAAAAGGACTTTACGTAAGTGGCCAAGGCAAACGTAAGCCAAAGAAACACCAAACATCTTTTGTTTTGACTTCCACTCCAAATATGAACGAAATTAAGGCTAAAAATGAGCCTAAAGCTCCTTCAGAGAAGAAAAAACGAAAGGTTACCAAAACCATATTCCATGAAGACAGCGAAGAAGAAAATTGTCCAAATTACACTCAAGATGACGAAGAAGATTGCGCATGCATATATTGCAACGATCTTTATTCACGATCAAAACCTGGAGAAGCCTGGTTGCGGTGTTTAAAATGTTCGCATTGGGCCCACGCTTCTTGCGCGGACGTTTCTAAACGAACCAAGCGGTTCATTTGCGAGCTTTGCTTATAATTTTAAAATTTTTGCTGTGTATGTCATTTAGTCCGTATGTGGTATGCCATTTTGTCCATAGCATATGGACAAAATGGATTTCGTTGATCTCTGTTAAATTTAAAATTATTATTTTTTCTACTTTGTTTATCTTTTAAGTATCTATTATAAATCAAAGATATGAAACCTAAGATTACTGGTGTGCAAATATGAATGCGCTGTGATTTACCATTAAAGAGTTATGACCCAAAACCAAAACTATATGTCATTTTGTACGTACTTCCCCTACATGTTATGGTTTAACATAAATTAATAAATTGATTATTTTAATCTTGCAAAAAATATTGACAACCATGCGGAAATATTAAATAGATACATGTAACTACTTTTACTATTTAACTCCTAAGATAATACATACATTTTTTATTAACACTGTTATTAATTGTAAATGTAAATAACCCTGATCTACAGTTCAACACTGTGTCAGTGATATTTTATTACCGATGGAGTGCGGTGGTTACATTAAACTCATATAGAAGGACAGAATTACTTCTATGATCCGTAACTTCTTACAAATTAGTAAAAAATGTTAAATGTCGTCGCCGAATACGGGACAATCAACATGATATGTAATATATTATGTTTATTATTATAATATTTTCAAAGTCTAAGTCACCGTCAAAATATTAAAGCTCGTTTTGAATCGTCCATCAAATTACTTTCTTTGACGGCCTCCGTGGCGCAGTGGTATGCGCGTGGATATACAAGACGGAGGCCCTGGGTTCGATCTCCGGCTGGGCAGATTGAGATTTTCTTAATTTGTCCAGGTCTGGCTGGTGGGAGGCTTCGGCCGTGGCTAGTAGCACCCTACCGGCAAAGACGTACCGCCAAGCGATTTAGCGTTCCGGTACGATGCCGTGTAGAAACCGAAAGGGGTGTGGATTTTCATACTCCTCCTAACAAGTTAGCCCGCTTCCATCTTAGACTGCATCATCATTTACCATCAGGTGAGATTGTAGTCAAGGGCTAACTTGTAAAGAATAACAAAATAAAAAAAAACTTATCAAATATTTGCATTATTGTCAAGTAATGGTGATAAATTATCACCATTATCACTGATAATTGAAGTTGCAAACATTAAAACCATAACCAATATTACCTACTTTAAGTAAGTTACACGACTGTAGTCATTGTGAATTCAAGTATTTTTAACATATTTTTATATGTTAAAAACACTTCAATTCGTATTTTTCGTATATTCTGATCAAATATCTTCATTCATCGTAAATCCTGGATCATTATTCATAATAAGGTTTATTTATTTATATTTATTTAGCTATTAACCGTCCTTGTCAGGTTTATTCCTATTTAAGGATCAGCAGGGTTATTAAGTAACTCGGTGTACCATTCAAGTAACTAGTCACTACATCGTTTTTCATCGTATTTTCGTTTTTGCAACCATCTAACATTGAGTTTTCAACGAAATGACACAATTGTCGTCATTTTACTTAAAATAACATAATTAAAGTTTAGTGATAGTGGCAAATAGTAGCGTTGTTTTAACGAAAAACTGGTATTTACGTAATTTCGTTGAAATAATCATGTTAGATGATCGTAGAAACAAAAAAATTAGCACTTAATGTAAAATAGTGCAGTCAAGCTTATTTCGTTGTAATAACTAGTTTAAATCATCACAAAAACGAAAATACGTTGAAAAACGATGTAGTGACTGCTTACTTGAATTATACACCGAGTTACATAATAACCCTGCAGAATCGTACCTACATCCGAGGCGCGTACCTAACTATTATTATCTCACTGGTTTCTCGTGACATGTTTGTATATTTTACGCATTACATTCTTATAAAATTATAAAAAAAACATTACATATGAGTATTTAATAATAATTAATACTACATTCGATATTATCATATCTGAGCTTTTTATTATGAAGGCTCACTCAGTGGGGGATTGATGGACCGAACAATGTATTTTTGCATGACTGAATCAGAAATATGCAATAGATCATAGAGATCCGCAGAAGAAACAAACCCTGGTAGGTCAATGAAACTAGCCTCCTCCAATTTCCACATGCTTCATCTTTGAATCACAAAGTGTGTAAGTATGTTTGTTAATCTTTTACGCTGCGGCTACTGAAGCGATTTGGCTGAAATTTGGAATGGAAATAGATTTTAATCTGGATTAACACATACGCTACTTTTCATCCCGGAAAAATGCATGGTTCCCGCGGGATTTGTGAATTCCACGCGGACGAAGTTGCGGGCGTCCGCTAGTATTATGATAAGACTAGCTGACGCCGCGCGGTTTTACCCGCGTGGTTCTCGTTCCCGTAGAAATACAGGGATAATATATAGCTCAAAGCCTTCCTCGATAAATGGGCTATCTAAAATAGAAAGAATTTTTTAAATTGGACCTGTAGTTCCTGAGAGTAACGCGTTCAAACAAACACACAAACTCTTCAGCTTTATAATATTAGTAATAGTAGGTATAGATATAGATGCGGGAATGGTGACCCCGCACCCGTAATGAAAACCCACAATGTCTATTACAATGTGTGAATAACATTTTTTCAAGGGTCCGATTGTTAATTTTAAGTACTTTTCGTTACAGTCATTTTTGTTAAAACAAATTCGTAACTATCACAGTGAAGTAAACTTAAAAGTTTTAGTAAAAGGTTTAATCAAACAAACTTAAGAAATGTACTTTTAGAAAAAGTTGTAACAAGTAGATTATTGTCAGTATCTCATTATTGTATGGTTGTTGTTAAAATAAAAGAAGTATTATTATTATATTTTGAACTCGCTCGCTTTTTTGTCCATGTGGTTTTATCGCACACAATGAATAAGTAACGTAAATAAACAATAAATCATCTGTTGTACAAAAAATTTTGAAAAAGCGTAGGTGAATGGTTTTCTGGGTGATGAATATCACAAAAATATAAAAAGTAATATTTAAAATTTTTATATAGCGCACGATGGAATAATTAATAAAAAAAATCCTTGTCTTAAAACAGCAGAATCTACCCGTCGGGACTGTTTACGTTTTTTTAGTAAGTATCTCTACATCTCTACTTACTAAAAAAAAAAAAATATTTGCTACACTTTTTTATAATATGTTGAAATTTAAAATAGTGATGCCAGCCCGGGGGTATATTCTCTTCGACGGGGACTTTTTTTATTTATTGTATCCTATTTTGATTATTACCCGTCAACAATGACATCAAAACCACATCCCAAGCCTAAAACTAAATAGTACCTTGCAGGAATATATTGAATACTAGCCGACACCCACGGTTTTAGCCGCGTAATTCCCGTTCCCGTGAGAATACGGGATTATAATATAGCCTATGACACCCACAAATAACGCGGCTTTTTAGTGGTAATAGAGTTTTCAAAATCGGTTCCATAGATCCAGAGATTACCCCCTACTATACCACTTTCGCCTTTTTATAATGTTAGTATAAATATAAATAACACTAAACCTCGTCAATGACTACTCAGAAAAAGATAAGAAATAAAATCCCTTGCCAGTTACAGACAGTTCCTGTGTCAAGAAGGCCTCTATCCAGCAATAAGCTCGTATTGTATTATCCCAATATGATAAGGTAATGTTACTCCTCCTTTAAGGCTAGACCTACTTAGTTGAAAATATTTATTTTCATTTAGTGGGTCTCTGAGTTTTGTTCGATAAACCTGTCACTTATTATAATTTGACGGGCTTACGGACGTATATAGCCCAGTGGATATGACCTCTGCCTCCGATTCCGGAGGGTGTGGGTTCGAATCTGGTCCGGGGCATGCATCTCCAACTTTTCAGTTATGTGCATTTCAAGAATTTAAATATCACGTGTCTCTAATGGTGAAGGAAAAACATTGTGACGAAACTTGCAGTATCAGAGAATTTTCTTAATTCTTTGCGTGTGTGTGTGTGTTAGTCTGGCAATCCGCATTGGGCCAGCGTGGTGGACTTAGGCTTTAGAGGAAATAGGCTCTTTGAATCTCATAAATTAATTAGACCGTATTTAATAAATGGATCAGGATAGTGTCCGTCGATTTAGATATAGTTATAGCCAATTATAGCATTATAATTATAAATTTATAACAATGATACAATACTCTGTCTTTCTGATTATTTAAATTTTACGCCGTTGTTAATACATGCATAATTTAATTGGTACTTAACATATTTAGACTATTAACATTAAAATATCCATAGTTATGTGTTTCTTCGTTTAATAAGGCACGTGTTGATTATATTGCAAAAAGGAATGTTTTGTTAGGTTTGTTTATACAAATAAATGTACGTCAATAATTCTTATTGGTGTGGTTATTTTTCGTATAGTCATATTACTTAATCCATTTTATCTCGGCGTCAATTAATCCTTAGATGGTGGGATAAATCGTAATATGAAAATGACTACATTAATCGTCAATTTATTTGAAACTTTCTTAAAAGACGTATTTAATGATAGTCGTATATAATAATATAATTAATTATAATCACCTAAAAAGTATTTTATATTATACTAGTAGACGCCGCGCGGTTTCACCCACGTGGTGCCTGTTCCTGTAGGAATACGGGGACAAAATATAGCTTATAGCCTTCCTCGATAAATGGGCTATCTAACACTGAAAGAATTTTTCAAATCGGACCAGTATTTCCTGAGATTAGCGCGTTCAATTAAACAAACAAACTCTTCAGCTTTATAATATTAGTATAGATGGCATTTAAATGGACCAAATTGCTTTGTTGCCCGGCCATTTCTATTATTGTTCTCATGAACATAATCGTTTTTTTAATTATTATAAATGAAACCATGTAAATTACATAACCAATTATGTTAATATTAAGGTATTTGCCAGCACATTGTGTACAGATGAAACAAACGTGTAATTTTCCAAGTAAGCTTCCACCAACAGGTATTAATCACAAGTTAAACATATTCAATTACTAGTTTTCCTTGCAATAGTGAACTCTTTGCCCTCACACATTGTACACGAGTTGACTATGTTTTTTCCTACAAAGTAGATCAACTTAAGAACAAAATAGACCTAACCTCAACCTGACCTGCAAAAAAAGGAGCATTAGGTACTATTAGTTGTACTAAGCGCTGTACATGATCTCTTTATAATAGGTTAATTGATTATATTATTATTTCCATGAATTTTACTCTCAAACCCGGTACAAAATAAATATAATCAGGTCAAAAGGAAAATAAATAAACTTAAATACGCAAAATAAATAAACGCTACATATATGCACCGGGCGGAGGATTCACCCCGGCATTGAGACCAAACGGCCGGGGGTCAGGGTGACAGGTGGAAAAACCGGCGGACTATCCAGCAGGACCGCTTTTAGCATCTTGGTTTCGAGCAAATTGCCACGGAACCCCAGCCGCCTCAGTTGGTGAGCGAGGCTGGGATCAAACCAATGGCAGACATGACGATTGGGATGATTTCAGTGGACTCCACATGCCACATGGCGGTATGATTGTTATTATTACAGCCACTCCCCTTTGTTATTATTTAAAAACATACAATTTGAAACAAAATAAGTTTACTAACAACAACATAGCATATTCAACACGACTGTGAATAATTTAAGTAATTACTGTATATACCCAATAATAAATCACACTGTTACATTACGGATTTTCTGTGCGCTTATTTGTAAATCTATTTCGCATATCTGATAGCAGGGTGTTGTTGTTTTTCGTGAAGCCACAAACACCATTTTCGCATTGCACGACGGCTTTTCATTTAGATCGTCATACACGAATCCCAAGTTGAAAGATAAACCAGGCGGGATTCTTTTACACCTAGACAGTGATAGATTGATATATTTGAGTTGTTCCAAATCCGGTACGAGCTTATAAAGCCTGATATAAACCGGTTCAAGGGTCAAATTGCTGAACTTTATGTGTTCCGTTGTCACGCTTCCCCGCTTATATTCCATGCGATATGGATTAGGGTACGACACTAGTCGATTTTCGCAGACATAGGATGCTGTTTTTCTTAAAGGGCTCGGGAAGTATTTGGATATTTCTATGAATCTCTCCACTTCTGATTTAAAAGCGTCTGTAGCTATATATTGATCCTGATCATGACCTTCTTTGACTTGGTCCACTTTGATTTCTTCTTCGAGATCGGGAATATTTGAATAGTTTGCTTTAGCAATCGCTGGTAGCTCGTTGGATGGCGGCTTTGTCATTGTTGATTCTACACTGTTATTTGCAATGGTGATTGGACGTCCTGTTTTATTACCTTGTGTGTTTTGTTGTTTCTGATTCATTTTTAACAATTAATTAATTTTATTATCAGTTTACTTAAAATTTTACAAAAATTATTGTCACTTCAAATTTTGTTAGCTATCAAAATAGCGTCAAAATTACAAACTAAAAGTATGTCATTAAATGTAATTTTTTAATATCTTCATATTAATACTACATATTGTCAGAGGTCTTATACCAATTGTATTAAATCACAATATCAATGTGATTTTATTTATTTATTTTTTATTTTATATTTATACCTACTTGGAAATTTGAGCATTGTATCGACGTAGCCTCCTAGATTTTAGAGATCTTTGTCTCTTTTAAGATAGTCTTAATTGTTGTAGCCCATGCCATGGAACTATTTGAAAATTAAAATATATATATATATTATTAATTCATTTATCTTTTGTCAATATTAATTATAAGCAATAAGACCGCCTTTGTGATTATTTTCTTTGTGATTGTTTTTCTTTTGTGCAAAAATGTATGTTATATAAATAAATAAATAAAAAATAATTGTAGCACGGTTTACCCGTGTGACAATTAACATTACCAAATGACCTGTAAATGTTAAAACATAAGTAATTCTAGTACAAAATCAAAGTTGCATTCCATTATTATACATTAGCAGTCTTGCCGCCTTATTATCAGCATTGAAAATATTATATGTAGTGTGTAGTATAGTGTATCTTAAGTTTGATTTTCAGCCCAGCTGGCCTATTCACTATTTTGGTCTTTATTACCTATAAGAATAAACATAAAATCAATTGACAAAATGTCACCTACATGCTGTATGATATCTACCAGTAAGCACCGACATTTGTTACGTAGGATTTCAATTTCGTATATGTATTACACACGTCGAAGATATTGAATTAAGCTGCAGATGAACATTAGTGTTTATTTAATTATCATCATGATACGGGTATTAAATGTGTAGAATACAAATAATAAAGTTTTTCCTAGGTAATATAAACCTTCCCTGAGAAATCTCATCCAAATCGGGGTAATTTATATTATCTCTATGTAATGATGAAAATCAAATGAAAATTTGTTTTATAATGCTAGCCACTCATCATCCAATAAGTCCACCTGCTTACAGTGCTATCGGTAAGACATCCAATAAAACTCATCGTGTGTTGACGGCAATCATGACATCATGCAGGTTAAGACCAACACACGATCAATTTTATCGGATGTTCAGCCGTTAGCGCTGCAGACACTTGGGCTTGTCGGATGGTGACTGGCTAGCATAATGTGTATAGATAACCTTATACTGTGGTTAGCTTAATACTGTGATTTGGCGAGATAGGCGTTACTAACGTTGTCATCATCATTATCAACCCGGAACCATGCCACATGAGTTTTTCCAATGTTATTCTGCTATTCGGAGCGGAGACAAATCTAACAAATAAAGACTACCCGTTCTTTAGTTCTATATAACTAGGCGCTCCACTGTCTCGGTTCAATAGTTAAATTTTTTGTGGGAATACGGGGATAAGTATGGCTTATAACACTCGCAAATAACGTGGCTTTTCATTGGTAAAAGAATTTCCAAAATCAGTTTAGTAGATCCAGAGATTAAATCTACAATCTCACAACTTTACCTCTCTAAAATATTAGTATAAAAGATTAAGTAAATTTATAAATGTAATTTAATCCACTATTTATTATGTGCTTATAGATATTATGCTTACTTTTGAAATGATTGGATTGAATTGAAATAGAAAACTTTGGAGCTGTCAATGGGTTCATTATTTTAGAAGTTCATAGCGGACAAATAAAATGATTCGTTCATTCATTCATTCTCAACCCATATTCGGCTCACTGCTGAGCTCGAGTCTCCTCTCAGAATGAGAGGGGTTAGGCCAATAGTCCACTACGCTGGCCCAATGCGTATTGGCAGACGTCACACACGCAGAGAATTAAGAAAATTCTCTGATATGCCGGTTTCCTCACGATGTTTTCCTTCACCGTTTTTGAGACACGTAATATTTCATTTTTTAAAATACACACAACTGAAAACTTGGAGATGCATGCCCCGGACCGGATTCGGACCCACGCCCTCCGGAATCGGAGGCAGAGGTCATATCAAATGGACTATCACGGCTTAATAAATAATAAAATGATACTCAATGTTTATATGTATGGATTACAATGTGCTTATTATTATTATTACGTATTACTGTATCATTTCACGGCAGCTAGTTGCCTCGACTGGTGACAGAAGGGCTGGCTCATTTTTTGCGCAAAGGATCAGCCTGGCTGTCCAGCGCGGAAATGCAGCCAGTATTCTTGCCACCATTCCACGTGGGCATGATTTGTATAGTTATTAGTATATAAGTTAGCTTAAGTTCCTTATGGTATTCTTTCTCAATAAAAAAAAAAAAAAAAACTGTAATTATGCTTTATTTGATTTTTAGTGCATTTAACTATAAAAGCTGGCTTTTAGTATTAAATTATATTTAATTTTGTCAAACGAGTTAGGCAGGTTTGACTTTTTATCGAAACGACGGAAAAACCAAGTCCGCCTTTGGGTTTAATTACTGGTATTATAGTTAAAAAAAAACTGTCGGGTTACAGAGTTTTATATAATAAACGACTTAAAAAAGGAGGAGGTTCTCATTCGACGCGTATATTTTTTTTAATGTTTAAATTTTGAAAATTCTTTTTTTGTTTGAAAGTATACTTCCAGTTTGGTCCCATTTAATTTTCATTAAAATCAGTTCAGTAATTTTGTGTTAAAATTAAAATAACGTATAGTTGCCCGTACTGTGGCGCTTACGTTCCCTTTGCTAACAAACTAAACCAGAAAATTAAAATCTTATTAACAAAAAAAAATTACCGACTTCAAAAAATTTTGAAGTCAGTTAAATTTTTTGTTAAAAAGACATTTTTTGCCTGGTAAAGTTGTAATACATAGTGAAAATTATGTGTATGTGATACGTCTTGGGAAAACCGTTTTCCTCAAACATCAATATCGCAGTAACTTAACCAAAGAAGAAATAAATAAGTTTGAAGACGTTTTTGGTGATGGATAGTTCAAATATTTCCCTTTACTTGTTTGCTGCTTCTAACCAAATTTCATGATTCTCAATCAATCAATAAAGTTCAATCTTCACACTTATATCACACTATCACATCACATCACACTAATATTATAAAGGCGAAAGTTTGTGTGGAGTAAGTGTGTAAGTGTGAAAGTGTGTAAATAATTATGTTTGTTCCTCTTTTACGCTGCGGCTACTGAAGCTATTTAGCTGTAATTTGTAATGGAAATAGATTTTACTCTGGATTAACACATAAGCCACTTTTCATCCCGGAAAAATGGTTCCCGCGGGATTTGTGAAATACTGAATTCCACGCGGACGAAGTAGTAGGCGTCTAGTTACTAATAATTTAAAGAGGGGGTAGTATCTGGATCTACTGAACCGATTTTACAATACAAATGAGCTCTGTCCGTCGTCCATTCAAATGTCCGGCGACGACGTGATATGAAATATATGAAAAACTAGCTCACGCCTCGCGGTTTCACCCCCGTAGTTCCGTTTCCCGTGAGAGTACATGGATATAAAATACCCCATGACTCCGCACAATTATTGTCGTGGGTTTCTAGTGGTAAAAGAATTTTCAAAATCGATTCAACTGATCCAGAGATTACCCCCTAGAATAGCACAAACTTTACCTCTTTATGATATTAGTATAAACAACGCAGCGTCGACGCCGCGACGATGCAACGTAACGCAATGCACTAATGGCGCATGGCTTTTAACTACATTATCTATGACGCAAGTCCGAAATTAACATGGAAATGTCACTTGCTATGTACATTGTGCTGATATTTGCTTGTGTGATGCTTACATTTCAGGCAATCATGCGCTACACGTTTTTCTTAATTAATGTCGTTAAAGTATAATAAAGAGATCGTAAAAATTACTTTTAATGTCCTCCTCTACCTATTTACTCTAGCCTCGTATTCGACCAATATAAGTATTTTTACCAATAAGTTACCCCTTGACTACAATCTCACCTGATATTAAGTGATGATGCAATCTAAGATGAAAGCGGGCTAACTTGTTAGGAGTAGGATGATATCCACACTTCTTTCGGTTTCTAGACGACATCGTACCGGAACGCTAAATCGCTTGGCGGTACGACTTTGGCGGTAGGGTGGTAACTAGCCACGGCCGAAGCCTCCCACTAGCCAAAAACAGCCTTGTACAATAGTACTAATAACTAGTAGCTCATTTTATGAAGGCCATAAGTAAGTATGGTAGCCAATAATAGAGTTTGAACCGAGTTGGCTTTGGAAGGTTCTCAATTGTTCAATTATATGAAATGAAATGAAATGAAAATATACTTTATTGTACACCACACAGAATCATACGATACAGAAAAATAATGGAAAGAAAGAAAATGCACAATAGGCGGCCTTATCGCTAAAAAGCGATCTCTTCCAGGCAACCTAACGAAGAAACTAATAATAAAAATATAGGCTAGGGTGTACAGAAGTAATATATTAAAGAAAATAACGCATAAAAAAGAAAATAGTTAAATATGTAACAAAATACTAAGAAATATCAATATACATAATATCCAATACGATACATATACCATATAATACATATTGTATATTTACAATATTTATACATACGTATACGAGTATATATATAAATAATAAATATAAATGTATAAACATGTATAAAAATATATATAAACATGTCATAAACACAACAAACCATGATGATATTTAAAAAAAAAAAAAAAATATATATACAAAATTTAAGGTGGAAAGTCATGTTTAGCAATGAGCCCCTTGAATATCGGTAAAGATTTCGCACGTCTGATATCAGGAGGGAGAGAGTTCCACAGCCTTACGGATTCGACAGCAAAGGATCTAGAGAAAAAAGAAGTACTATGAGTGGGAATTTTTAAGATAAGGTTATCGTCAGAACGGAGTGAACGACAGTGAGTATCACTAAGAAACTCAAACCGTTCTTTCAGATAAAAAGGAGTATAGTGATGGAAAAGAATAGAGTATAAAAGAGACAGAATATGAGTATTCCTGCGAAGACGAATCGGAAGCCACTTGAGCTTAGTCCGAAATTCAGAAAAGTGGTCATATTTTCGAAGTCCAAATATGAACCGAATGCAGAGATTTTATATAATTTATATAATGTATTTTTTTCATATTTTCTCCGGTATATCATGAGGAATTATTCTTCCAGTCGCCAGACTCTTGGCTTAGTGACAACCTTTCACTGAAGACCCTTAAAGATTTCCATAAAATCGAAATGTTGGCGAAGCTACGCGTCTGGCAGCTGTCTGGTGATTTGTCATATTACGCATAATTACACACCCGATTTTTCAGTTATGTTTAATGAAAATAATAATCTATACTAATATTATAAAGCTGAAGAGTTTGTTTGTTTGTTTGATTGAACGCGCTAATCTCAGGAAATACTGGTCCGATTTGAAAAAATTTTTCAGTGTTAGATAGCCCATTTATCGTGGAAGGCTATAGGCTATATTTTATTCCCGTATTCTTACGGGAACGGGAACCACGTGGGTGAAACCGCGCGGCGTCTACTGGTTAATACATATAAATTGTTCAATCAATACTCACCGATACTCACCGCAGACCACAGAAAAAAACTGGTAACACTAACCTGAATACTGCCGTAAAGCCACAAACAACAAGAAAATTCATACCTGCAATTCACGATTTACACAATATTATTTCAAGAGAAATATTTTTTTTATAATAGTAAGGCAATTAAAAAGATTTATTTTTTATTATTTAATTAATTAATATTTTTGAATTAATTAAAATTTAATTAATATTTTTTTTATTCAAATTGGCCTTCACAAACTGCCAAAGTACTTAGTCAAGTATTCTTTTTGCTAATCGGCTATTCTGTTGACGTTGAACCGATAAAAACTGTACATGTTATAAACCATTTATATTCCTACTTGCTGACTTGTTTTTGTATACAATAAATATTTGAAAGTTATAGAACTAAAGCTTGCAATGTCCAGACATCCCACATTTATGAATTTACTCCTAAAACCAGCAAGGCTACAACGATGTTTTGTATAACCCGCAAGTGCGAGTTTCAAATTCACCTATATCTCACTCTCTGTCTAACTTGATGCTATAAAGTATCGTGTTAGACGTAGTTAGGTGGAAACGGGCTAACTTGTTAAAAGTAGAATGAAAATCCACACCCCTTTCAGTTTCTACTCGACATTGTATCAGAACGCTAAATCGTAATTGCGGTATGTCTTTGCCGATAAGGTGGTGAAAAGCCACGGCCGAAGTCTCTCACCAGCTAGACCTGGACCAATTAAGAAAACCTCAATTGCTCCAGCCTGGGATCGAACGCAGGACCTCAGTCTTGTAAATAAAGTAAGTAAAGTATGGAAGTCAATAATGGAATTTGAACTGGTGGTGGCTTTAGAAGGTAGCAAGATTCAATGATCATATCTTCTAGATAAAATGTATTTTTTTTATATTTTTACAGGATATCATGAGATATCCAGTTGCCAGACTCTTAGTTTAGTGGGGTTCTAGAGACCCTTAAATTATTTAAAAAAAAATATTTAAATGTGTTTCTGAAAGGTTGCCGCGAAGCTAAGCTTTGGGATATTATTTCTCATTTTACGCTTTGTATTTAGACGATTGGCCTTCTAGATCCACTTCATAAATGACTACCGTACTTACTGATAGTAGGAGCATAGGCTGATAAAGTTTTAGCCTTCTTCTGACAAAGTTTCAGCCTTCATCTGTCAAAGTTTCAACCATCATCTGACAAAGTTTCAGCCTTCATCTGACAAAGCTTCCGCCTTCGTCTGTAAAAGTTTCAGCCTTCATCTGACAAAGATTCAGCCTTCATAAAATGAGGTATATCTGACTATTGCAGGCTCTCAAACCATTATATCAGATTAAAATATTGACTCACAAAAAAGAATACCTACTCATAAAGTACTTATTTAAATCATCTCAATAACCAGTTCAGCCCAGTGGTAATCGAGTTCTGAAACGCGTAAATTCTGGATGTTTTGTTACATAAAGGGTGTTAATGATTATCACTACCAGATGTTAATCATATTGGCCTGGGTGCCTAATGGCAGTTTTCAATGTTTTCATACTGTTACTATCGCGAATTTAAATGGAATATAAACAGTTGTTCCACTAGATGGCGCTGTTTCAATTTCTTAGAAATTCGCGTTTACGGTTACGCGATCGTCACAGTATGAAAACATTGAAAACTGCCACTATGCACACAGCAGGCTAATTCACTAACTTTGACGTGTGTTAGTTGACATAAACGAAATTGGGATTCCATGTAACAAATGTCATCCGGTGCCGGTGCTGACAACCCTTCGATGATATCATACAGTACGAGTAGGTAGATGATTCAGTTGATTTAAAGTTTATTATATTGGTTTGTTAATAAATACCAAATTACTTTTTACAATTACTAATATTTAATAGGTCACCTGGTCCGACGGCTTAACGTACTTTCCGAGGCACGAGGTGTAACCACAAACTTCCCAACTGCGGGCGGAAAATTTGCACCGAAAATTCACAGAAAACAGAAAAGCTTAATATTTCAAAGCCTGACACAAGAATTTGTGATCTAACCATATATTATGTTAACTACTCGACCGTCGAGACAGCAACAAGGTCGAGGCCAAGTCTCAGAAGAGACGCCCTTGTAGAGTCGTTCCGCCCATCTCTTCTTCTTCTGCTTCTGCCTTCGGGCCCTATCAGGCGATGCTTCTGCGCTCGCCCAAACCACCCGATGATGAGGCACTTACACAATCTGAATACAATTGGAAAAATCCAGATTATTTTTTAAATATTTATTTATTTACAGTGCAACCTCGATATAACAAATCGGAGGGGAACAAGAAAATATTCGTAATATCAAGTAATTCGTTGAACTGAGGTTTGTTATGTTGAGGTTAGATTGGTCTAAAATTCGTTATAAAGAGGTAAAAGAATAGTTTTATTCACCTCAATATTACGTACTTATTTGGGATTTTGGTCAACATAATTAATGATGTTTCGCTTTTCTGCGACCGATAAGGAACGCCTTTTACGTTTCTGAGCCATTTTAACTTAAATCTTTAACAATAGTGACGAGCAGAGGTGTTTACATTACTTTCCATCAAAACAACACTGATTACTTTACAAACAAAAGCGTTTCGAAACATGTCGAGACATGAATCACATTATAAGATTAAGAGTTATATTATTGGTAGAAACTTTATATAAAGGTTTTGGGTTGGCAAAATTCGTTAATTAGAGGTATGAATACTTTTTCTTGATAGTTGAAAATTCGTTATAAAGAGGTTGTACGCAAAGAATGTTCGCAATGTAAAGGTATATTTTATATTGACTCTTATGGACAATTCAAGGGGATTACGAAAAATTTGTTAAATCGAGGAAGTCGTTATATTGAGGTACGTTATATTAAGGTTGCACTGTATTAGGTTTATTTACAATCACTTACACTAACTAAAATAATAAAATGTAACTAAATAATAAATCAATATAGGTTGTAAAGTAATGTAACAGTATATTATATTGTATTTCATACACATCGGTTCATATAGATTAGTTAAATGTTACTCAGTAAAGGTCAACAGCATTAGGTAACTGAACTTGAGAAAAAACTGTTTTGATCTTGTATTTGAACTCTCGAACATTCTGATATATAATTAATCAATATCGAAAATTGTAGTTTGAAAAAACCCTCAGACACTTTTTATAAATAATAATTGGTACTTAAGTGGTAAAAAGTGAACATGACGTATGCTATTACGCACACAATTTCAGACTTAACTGGAATTATTCCAAAAATAACTTTATTAAACATGTTAACATTAATATTTTAAAGAATCATTCAAAATTAACATATAGTTTTCTGCTTGAAACCATTCATCACTTATTTTTGTCACATATTATTTTACCCCAAAGGAGTGATATCGTTGTTTCGATGTAGCTGTGGAATGGTTATTTCTAAACAGACTGTGAACACCAAACTTGTGTTATTAACAAAAAGCAGAAAATAAAAGAAAGAAGAAAATAATTTTGAAGAGAAGGCTTTTATTTTATTTATTATTCTACAAAAACATATTTAAATTAAGCGTAACCATGATGCAACACAAACCACAGTTGGGTTTACTGTGCACTGGTTATTATTACTTAAACAATATTAAAAAAAAGTTAAATAACAAACAAAACGATAAAAGAAAAACAATCATTAGCGCGTAAGTAGTAAAATAAAGTTAAGAGTTTGGATATTAACAAGTAACTGAAATTATCAGATTTTCCCAATTTGTGATACATATGGCGGCAACCAATAGGCTAGTCGACACTTTTTTAAATGGTCTTAAATAGTTCATAACGTTCTACTAGATTGAAATTTTTAACCGACTTCCAAAAAGGAGGAGGTTCTACGTTCGGCTGTATGTATGTTTTTTTTTTTTTATGTATGTCCAGCGATAATTCCGTCAATTATGGACCGATTTTGAAAATTCTTTTTTTGTTTTGTAGGGTTTACTTCCAGGGTGGTCCCATTTTTTTCATGTCAGGATCTGATGATGGCATCCTGGAGAAATTGAGGGGAACTTTCGAAAGTTGTAGAGACGGCTAGTACGTTTGTTAGTGTTTCCATAAGGTATTTTAAACCACTACAATTTTATGAAGGTTTGGAGTTTGTCTGATGATGGAGCCGAAACACAGACGATAGAACTCGTCAAGGATTTACAGCAGTCACCTTTTGTTTGGGCTTGATTAATTTGTATTGATGAGTACTTTCCACCTATATGGGTTGTGACTGTATTAAGGGTCTGATGATGAAGACGAGGGACAGTGAAGAGAACTCCTCGGCGGTTCACAGTAGCTACCTTGTGTTTGGACTTGATAAATTTGTATTAATGAGAACTTTCCACCTAGATGGATTGCGACTGTATTAAGGGTCTGGTGACGAAGACGAAGCACAGTGAAGAGAACTCCTCGACGGCTCACAGTAGCTACCTTGTGTTTGGACTTGATAATTTTGTATTGATAAGAACTTTCCACTTAGCATACACACGCAGTGGGTATGCTAACAATAAAAATAAAAAAATAAAAATTTTAATAAAAAAAATTCAACCGACTTCCAACTCAAAAAATTACTTTAACTAAAAAGCAAAAAATAACATCCTACCTATGTGCTACACTCTGATCAGTTTGAAGGCGGTGCCAAGCCAGTGTCGTGTTTTAATGGTTTGGAACCCTATAATAACGAGGTGTAATGTTTTTTTTTATTTTCGAGGGACACCTTAGTAGGTACATATTGTTCGCGCCAAGCTCACGCTTCCCTCTCCTACTCCAACGCATCCTCCATTTACCTCTCTGTCCCGCATAAACTCCCGTTATCTTCGTCCACGCCGCTGAAAACTTGTCAAAATTAATAGTCGCAATTAAACCATCGCAACCTAATTACGTATGCGCGCGCGCACCGCGACAATCCGCCTGTTCGCTTAAATTATGTGTTTTTATGGTGAAAAGTGAAGAGAAGAAAAAGAAAGAAAAGCAGTGTCAGTAAGTCCTGTTCTATTTTTTCCCTTCCTTAGCAAAGCCGAACGCGAACATATTTTTGGTCACTTCGAGCCACGGATTGAACCCCCTTTTTTCTCTTTATATAAACGCTAATTTCATTATTTCAACGCTTATTTTATTATTTCGCAAGGTCCTTCGAGTATACGCTATATTCGTATTCATATTATTTCCATATATTTCTTACATTACGCACTTTTTCTTCGCTGACGTGTTACGGTGAATTGAATGTACCATTAATTCATAGTTACGTTTAGGTATTATACCTATTTCAAACGCATTTTTAGAATATATACGCTATTATCAACTTATTATTACAAGATTTACGCTTAAATTCGCTATTATTTTAAAGCTGATGCAATAAAATAGTTGTCGGTGCAACTCGTAAGTCGACATCTTTTTTCTTTGTCTCGACCACCAACTGATGTGGCAAATAGTATTACATTGAAAAATATTTGGTTGTCTATTACTTACGCTTGACTTTTATTTGAATATTTTACGCTTATACGCATATTAAATATTATTTCATAAAATGCCACGTCGTACGCCTGAATCATTACCTGAGGTAGGCCAGGAAGTTTTAATTTTAGAGGCTCAGGTTCGCGCTTATTTTGCTAATATGCAAGCTATATATAACGCTTCTACAAATACAGGCGAAAACCCAGAGGGCTTTTTAAGCAAGGCAGCTAATATAAATACCTTACGTACGGAGTATTTAAACTTAGTTAAACAGCTCAATGTAGCTCGTTTACAAGAGGATACGAATTACGAACCAAACTTTCAATCTTTAATCGCCTTTGAAGAATTGTTCTCAGCAGTTCAATATAGAATGAATGAACTTTCACCTTCGTCATCCAATAGTCCGAGAAGCCCGGCTAAATTTCAAACCCCGGTACAATCTAAGTCACGAATTAAGCTCCCTGCTATAAATTTGCAAAAATTTGATGGAAACGCCAGGGATTGGACGGCTTTCTATGAATGTTATAATAACATCATTCATTATAACAAAGATTTGTCAAACACCGAGAAGCTACAATACCTATTAGGGCAAATTTCAGGCACCGCTCAGACGGCCATTGCGGGTATCGAACCCACGGGTGACAATTATCAGTTAATTTATTCTACTCTTGAAGACAAATATCAAGACGTACGAAATTTGGGATGTTTTTATTTAGATCAAATTTATAATTTCAAACCGCTAATAAATTCGCAGAACCTAAATTCATTTTTAGACACATGCGCGACTTCTATTGCCGCATTTGAAAAGTTAAAAATTAAAGACAAAACCGATTTTATTTACCTGTATCTGTCATTAAAGAAAATAGATCAAGAAACCGCTCGCTTATACGAATCGTCAATTCGGTCCGAAAAACTACCTTCATTTGAAAATTTTATTACATTTATTAAAGAGCAAGCGAAAATTAATGAGCGCATTCCGTCTAGTTCATATACTAACGTCACAGATAATCGGCCACGAATGCGTAGGATTCCTGTACCTAAAGAAATGCCACCTAGGACGAAGTCTTTCGTGACGTCAGATACATATGAATGTCCTCTCTGTAACAATAAGCATCATAATCATTTTTATCAATGTTCGGAATTTTTAAAGTTAACGCCGCGAGACAGATATGCTGCAATAAAAGCGAATAACGCATGCACTGCATGTTTGTCTGTTTATCACACAAAGGTTTCTTGTATCAGCTTAAAAAGTTGCAACTTTTGCAATTCTCAGGTTCATCATTCTCTGTTATGTTTTTCACACAAACCTGGGACCGATAATGCATCTACCTATAAAATAGATAAGAATAAAGCTACCTCGGCGCGGGATATTGTTGATACGCAAAACCATACGGCAGCCGCTGTATCTTTATGCTCAATAGAAAAAACGAGGCAAACGACTCGCACGTCTGTTTTGCTCGCTACTGCTTGTGTACGCACATTAAATAAATCGGGAATTGAATTTACGCTTAGATGCTTAATTGATAACGCTTCGCAACATAATTTTATAACGAACGAATGTGCTACCCGTCTTAATTTAGATATAAACCAGCCGACATACCCGATGTCGGTCGATGGGTTTGGAGGTAATTCTAGTAAAATAAAGGGTGTTACACATTTAACCATTTTTTCGAAATTTAACAGTATCAACTCGTATACATTTAACTCGTTGATAGTAGACAAGATAACACATCAATTACCGACATCGCACATAGATAAATCGTCGATCACTTATTTGACAGGCGTGCCGCTAGCGGACGAGACTTATTACCTACCTGGCCGAATAGATATGATATTAGGCGCGCAGATGTTCACGCAAATAATTCGGACTGGTCGCATATACTCGCCGCCAGGGGCGCCACAAGCCTTCGAAACAACGCTAGGATTTATTCTGATGGGTGAAGCGCCGATATCACAAAGTTCATATAACTCGCAGATTCAAATCTTTTGTGCTATTACTAACGAGAGACTGGATAGTTCTTTACGCAAGTTTTTTGAAGTAGAAGAAATACCAAAACCAAAAAATAAATTTCTTAGCCCCGAAGAGCAAGAGTGCGAAGAAATTTATAAAAATACAACGCAACGCGATTCGCAGGGTAGGTATATAGTAGCTTTGCCTTTTAAGTCGGATCCTAATATGTTAGGTGACGCATCACAGCATGCACTAACTAGATTTAGAATTTTAGAACGCAAATTGGAGTTGTCCCCTAATTTACGCACCGAATATAATAGTATTTTTCAAGAATATATTCAACAAAACTACTTAGCTCCAATCAAACATAAATCGGATATTCAATACGTTATTCCGCACTTATGTGTAAGACGGGAGGATAAGGTCTCTTCGAAAATAAGACTGGTCCTTGACGCTTCTAGTAAGAGTGTAGAAAATAATATCAGCCTAAATCAGTTGTTACATAAGGGCCCTAATCTACAATCAGATTTATTTATAGTACTTTTAAATTTTAGATTATTTAAAATCGCCATATCTGCCGACATAAAGCAAATGTATTTGCAGTTAAAAGTTCATCCAGAATTCTGGAAGTTTCAACGCATTTTCTATCGCTTCGCTAAAACTGAACCCTTGCAATTATTTGAATTTAACCGTGTTTGCTTCGGTCTAAGTTGTAGTCCGTTTTTAGCACTTAGAACGCTTAAGAAACTGGCAGAAGATGAAGGTAGAAACTACCCTTTAGCAAAAAAAAATATAGACGAAGGGCAATATTATATGGATGATGTTCTATATACAACGCATACAGTAGGCGAAGCCATTAATTTAGCAAATCAATTATCCAGCATGTTATCACTAGGCGGATTTAAACTTTTAAAATGGTCGAGTAACTCTTCACTATTTTTACAAAATTATCCTAAAGAAATATTGCATCCTTCGATTTTGGACCCAAAAACAATTAATTTCAGTACCGCCGCGGGTCAAAAGGTGTTAGGTATTGAATGGGAACCTGCGCACGATACATTTACCTTCAACTTCACACCTAACGAACTCAAATGTACTAAAAGGAATATGTTGTCAATTATAGCACAATTATTTGACGTATTGGGTTTAATCGCACCTGTCATTTTATAGGCTAAGCTATTAATTAAAGAGCTTTGGTTGCAAAAAATAGATTGGGATGATGACCCACCTCATCAAATCACGCAGTCTTGGTCGAGATTTCAATCGGAGTTATCATGCTTATCCCAGCTTTCGATACCACGACACATAGGTATTACAGACAGCTGTGAAATAAGTCTAGTGGCCTTTGCTGACGCAAGTGAGAAAGCTTATGGTACAGTCTTATATATTCACACTAAGACTCCAACCACGACTACGGTTAAACTACTTTGCGCCAAATCGAAAGTAGCACCGGTTAAAATAATCACGCTTGCAAAGTTAGAACTTTGTGCGGCTTATTTACTGTCCAAATTAGTTAGCGTCGTATTATCAAGTTATTGTTCACGTATAACGGTGAAACGCATTTATGCCTTTTCCGATTCTACTGTAACACTAAATTGGATAAACACTAGCCCCCATAAACTTAAAACATTCGTCGCTAATAGAGTTTCAAAAATTCAAACCAATGTAAAACCGGAAAACTTTTTTCACATCGCTGGTAAAGAAAATCCAAGTGACTGTTTGTCTCGAGGACTTACACCAGCACAATTAATATCTCATCCTTTATGGTTTAGCGGCCCATCTTGGTTGCAATCAGATTGTAACGAATGGCCTATTAAGCCATTCGCTCCTACGCTAGAAAACTTACCGGAAGTTAAATTAATCGCACTACCCGCTGTCACTGAAAAACAGCCACTTATAAATACAATCGCACAACGCACGTCTAATTGGAACAAATTATTACGCATATTTACGTATCTACTACGTTTTTCTAAACGCATAAATACAAGCGGATCGATAACCGCAGACGATTTAAATACATCCGAAATGTTTATTGTTCGCGTACTCCAACAAACCTATTTTTCTGAATACATAAACGCAATAAAAAATAACCACGCAATACCACGCCTGCTTAATAAACTTAGACCCATACTTATAAACGGAATCCTACGTGTTGGCGGACGTATATCTGCAAGCTCAGAGATCTCCTTTGACCATAAGCACCCAGTATTACTACCTCGCAAAGATCACATTGTTAACTTAATAATAGACCATGTTCATAGTATGAGTTGTCACGCCGGTCCACAACTAACTTTGTCATTATTACGAAAGAAGTATTGGATTTTATCCGCTCGGACAGTAGTACGTGCACGCATTCATGCTTGTATTCCGTGTTTTAAAACCCGTCCTAAACCATGCCAAACGCCATTAATGGCAGATTTACCCACTTGTAGATTAGATATATCTAAAGCCTTTTCTAATACAGGAATCGACTATTGTGGGCCCTTTTACACGACGCTCGCAAGAGGGCGTGGCATAAAAAGTCAAAAGGCTTACGTCTGCATATTTATTTGTCTAACCACACGGGCAGTACACGTAGAAGTAGCCCCAGACTTAACTACACACTCCTTTTTAAACGCTTGGAAAAGGTTCGTAAGCAGGCGAGGGCATGTGAATTCAGTTCGAACCGACCAGGGATCCAATTTTAAAGGTGCTAAGGCATACCTCAGTGAATTATACGAGTTTTTAAATTCAGAGTACGATGAGGCATTTAAAAAAGAACTTGCAAATAGTCGAATTTCCTGGGTTATGAACCCACCTAATGCTCCCCATTTTGGAGGCAGCTGGGAGTCCGCCGTAAAATCTTTTAAAACTCACTTGCTAAGAGTGATAGGCAATCAAATCTTAACTTACGAGGAATTATTAACAGTATTGTGTCAAATTGAGGCTGTTCTGAACTCTCGCCCGCTGGGATTGCTTAGCGAAGATCCCGCAGAACCAAGTCCTATTACGCCCGCGCATTTTTTAAATACAACCCCTCTCAAATTATTACCCGCTGCCGACGTTCTTAGCGAGAAATCCAGTTTACTATCTAGGTTCTCGCTCTTAGATAAACTAGTTCAATCATATTGGAAACGTTGGCGCGACGAATACCTACACACTTTACAAGTTCGAGAAAAATGGAATACCGAATCACGCCCAATGCAGATTAACACGGTCGTACTAATAATGCAGGATAACGCACCGCCACTACACTGGTCTTTAGGCATAATAGAGAAACTATATCCAGGTATAGATGGTCGCTCACGCGTCGCTTTAGTTAAAACAAAGAATGGTACATTCAAACGTCCTGTAATGCGTTTATGCCC
This sequence comes from Bicyclus anynana, assembly GCF_947172395.1. Taxonomy (NCBI): domain Eukaryota; kingdom Metazoa; phylum Arthropoda; class Insecta; order Lepidoptera; family Nymphalidae; genus Bicyclus; species Bicyclus anynana. The sequence continues at coordinate 7,700,064 of NC_069088.1, forward strand.
ACTTCCTATTCAGTACTAATTTTAATTTAGTTTAATATTTAAGTCCAGTTTATTTTTTTGTTTTAATATTTCTTTTTTATTATTATTGTTATATACTTCGCTATATTCGCTTCCTCTTTTGAAAGCTTTTCAAAGCTTTCAAAGCTGGGCAGTATGTTCGCGCCAAGCTCACGCTTCCCTCTCCTACTCCAACGCATCCTCCATTTACCTCTCTGTCCCGCATAAACTCCCGTTATCTTCGTCCACGCCGCTGAAAACTTGTCAAAATTAATAGTCGCAATTAAACCATCGCAACCTAATTACGTATGCGCGCGCGCACCGCGACAATCCGCCTGTTCGCTTAAATTATGTGTTTTTATGGTGAAAAGTGAAGAGAAGAAAAAGAAAGAAAAGCAGTGTCAGTAAGTCCTGTTCTATTTTTTCCCTTCCTTAGCAAAGCCGAACGCGAACACATATACCTACGCATGTTCTCTTAAAATAAAAATAAAGACACATGACTCGGCCGATTTTGATATTTTTTCTTTGTATAATATTTAATAGGTAGGATTATGAGTATGGTGTGATCGTAAAGTACTTTTACCCTCCTACACCCTTTTTTTATTCGTGACTTGTGTATCTTTGTACACGTTCGATATCTATGGTAAAACTAACTGACACCGCGCGGTTTCACCCGCGTGGTTCCCGTTCCCGTAGGAATACGGGGATAAAATATAGCCTATAGCCTTCCTCGATAAATGTGCTATCTAACATTAAAAGAATTTTTCAAATCGGACCAATAGTTCCTGAGACTAACGCGTTCAAGTAAACAAACAAACAAACACACTCTTCAGCTTTATAATATTAGTATAGATTAATACAACATAACGTTGGGCAAGTCAGCTATAATTTATACATTCCTAAATTAATCCCAGCTAAGAGTCGAATTCACAACTAATTAAGTTATTTAAAGTTAACCACTTAAAAAGCAAAACATTTAAATCGTGACGTAGAGTTTACGCAGTACAAAAAGGCAAATACAAACCGGATTTCGGGTTTGAATATATTATGTACTAGCAGAGGCCGCGTGGGTTCACCCACGTAGTTCCCGTTCCCGTAGGAATACGGGGATAAAATATAGGCTATAGCATTTAGGGATAGTGTAGCTTCCCAACAGTGAAAGAGTTAGTATTCAGGTTCAGTAGTTTAAGTGTTATTATAATGAAAACCACTATAACAAAAGTCGTTCTTAATTTTTGCGAACGTAATCCTCGTACGTTAGTAAAAAATACGATTGTTTTTGTGTATCGATATATGAATTGTTAAGGGCCAGCGTTGGTAAATTTATTAAATGCTTTGAAAGCATCAATTAGTTACTATTATCGCAATGGTAATTATCGATTCCGGAGGGTGTGGGTTCTCCCACTTTTCAGTTGTGTGGATTTTAGGAAAATAAATTTCACGAGTCTCAAAGCGTGAAGGAAATCATCGTGAGGAAAACTGCATACCAAAGGATTTTCTTAATTCTAAACGGGATTCCAAAAATAAGAAATCCAATGACGAAGGAACAAAAAAAACTATGCGGACAAGTTAATTAACAAATCAAACTGTATAGCAGAAAATGACCTAGAGTGGAGTCACGCACTTGTGAAAGTCGTGTGTAGGGTTTAAGGATCCTTAGACTGTTAATGCCCCTTTTCTACTCAAATCACTCTCTCCGCCTATTACGTAAAGAAAAACACAACAAGTAATGTGGACGGCTCGAACGCCACGAGCATACTGAAACCAACCGTAAGATGAACGCCTTAAGGTCCGTTTATATCTACAGACACAGTGCGTCACAGACAAGTAGCGTGGCAGACACCCACAGACACCGTCTATTCACATTGAGCAGCAGGCAGCAGGCAGCAGACACGTAAAGTCCTTTTCATGAAAAAAGTCCCACAGACGCGGCGCTAATGGCTTATTGTAATTGTAATTGTATAGAAGAATATTATTTTGTCTACCACGGCACGTGTCTGGCACGCTTAATGTCTGTAGATATAAACGGGCCTTTATATCAATTCACTGCCGCCAACTGATAGCTACCCTTCTCTAAATCCCTGCTCTTTACGGAGAAAGTCGCGCCGCCTAGCGTCAGCACGAGCCAACACGAGATCGAGCGACGTCATATCCGTCTCGTCTATTTTTGACACTATTTTAACATTTTTATTTATTAACAATGTTACAAAACTTTTTAATACAATCTAGAGGTTTTGTGAATGTCATAACACTTCTGTTAACATTTTAAAAATTTAGCATTATGAAACCTAAAAGAATAAAAAATTCATGCTTAAACCCGACATAAATGTTGAGCCTTAAATGAGAGACTTAATCTATTGAGGTTATTTTCCATAACATAGAAGTAGCTCAATAACAACAATTTCTATAAATAGATTTGATTTTATAAAAAGCAATCTGTTTTTATTTATTGAATTATATTTGCGGAATGTGTTTTTGTGTTTTAGAATAGAAATACATAAAAATAACTTTAAATATTATACTACGATTATAAATAGGTATAATAAAGCATCATATGACGTGCGATTTAAATCACCCAAATCTAAATAAACAACTAGTTTTAAACAGATATAGAATACAATTTTAATTCTGAATATTAATATATTAGGTAATAGCTGATAACATAAGTGGGAAACATTTTTTTCCAGGAAACAGGAAGTTGAAAATACTATTTAGTGTGACTTTGGTATAGGTTCTATATTTAATATAATAATCTATTTTTAGTTGAAGGTAGGTCCTAAAAATTTAATTTTAAGTACCATAAATTTTTCTGGAATAAAAAGTAGCCTACATGGTGCTTAATGATCTTATCTGTTTTCCAGTAAAAGTCGCATTCAAATCTGCTCCGGAAATAAAATGTCCGGTTTCAGCTTTCTTGTTTCTTTTCTTTGTTTTCTTCTTTGGAGAGCAACAGACAGACAAAATAAAAAAATTATAAAAACCCTTTTTGATAAAACATTATTATTTTGAAATCACAGATTTAAATTTTATTTATAACCTTGATGATGAAATTCTATAATTTAAATAAATAAATTAAAAAAAAGGTTCGAAATAAATTTTTATTCATTGGTAAATTGGCAAAATTCAATTTTAGCTTTTAGTTACATTATGATTATAATATGAAAATTTTAGCGAGCCCGCTTAAAAACAAATAAAATATTCTTTATTCCATTATGAATTCGCACACCAAATCCCCTTGGCCTTTAAAATGATTTTAGTGACTAATATAATCAGTAATATTTAACCTTCACAATAGGTCCAACAAAAACTCAATCATAACCAAGACCTCTATACCTAATGATATGTAAATGAATATCTAATATAGTAAGCACTCGTAGCACCCTCAGTCGACTAAAATCTTTCCTCCTTTAATTAACTTCTTGCTTGAGGAACAGTAAGTTTGTATCATGATCATTAACAGCCGATGGACGTCCACTGTAAACAAAGGCCTCTTACATGGATATCCAAATACCACAGTCACCGCCAGCATCCAGCGGCTCGCTGCAACCCGCCCGTTCTACCTAGCGGGGGATCGACCAACATTGCGCTTTTTGGTACGGGATAGCACCTTGAGACCCAACATCCTTCGGCTCTTCGAGCTATGTGCCCTGCCCATTGCCACTACTATGTATGTACCAGGTAGCTACTTTAATACTGAAAGAGAAAATGGGAGGTAAAAAAGACTCGCGACGTTGGTGGTAGGCTTGGATGGATGGGACACCATCGTTTAGAAGGTAGGGGGGGTTTTTAGCCGGTAACAGTCTGGCACTACAAAACATGGGTGTCTAAGAGTCTCCACGGAAAAAAAAGCTACTCACCTTCTACGTCGATAAGGATAGGCATAGCTGACATTAATCAATAATTAAACAGGGCAGCTTATCGATTATGATAATCGAACTCAGTATTTCTAAGTTTTAAAGCAAAATATTTCCAACTGTGTCCGAGAGGTCGTCAAAGTAAAAAAAAATATTGTTAATAAAAAATTATCAAATAATATTAACTACTTAATTAATATGTTACAACTTACCACTTATCTGTTTAAAGTGATCACAAAAATTAGATTGACAGTAGACACCAGCGAGTTTAGATACGGCACACAAAAATTCGCCAAGATTTGTGGCACCTATCGAATATATAATAAATAAATGCGAAAGGTCGAAAACCGCTAGACGTACACAGATAAAATTTGGCAATTAGGTAGTTTATAGTAGGTAGGTATCGCTAAGAAAGCATTTGGCAAAAGAGTCGGATTAAGAAGGTTTTAGAGTGGAAGAAGTCGCGGGTGTCCGCTAGTCACAAATAATTCATTCTAGTATTCTTTCGTTGTGTATTTACAGCTACAGGTCACTCTTACCTACAGAAGCCTATTTCTATTTATTATAGAATAAAACCACGATAGTCCAGTATATACCAGGTATAGCCTCCGCCTACGATTTGAAGGGCGTAGTTTCGTATCCGCTCCGGGACATGTGTCTCCTTTGCTGTTATGTGCATTTTAGGAAATAAAATATCACGTGTCTTAAACAGTGAAGGAAAAAATATCATGAGGAAACCTAAGAATTTTCTTAACTATCTACGTGTGTAAAGTATGATAATTCGCATTGGGCCTGCGTGGTGGACTATTAGTCTGAGAGGAGACCCGAGCTCAACAATGAGTTGTTAATGATGATGATGATAGATGATGAAAGAATATATGATGATAGATGATATGAAAGAAGTCGAAGTATAGAATCGAATTTTAGCTAATATGGATTTTTAATTCGCCGATACGTGGCGTATTACGAATATGTGTAGACGCTCCCTTAGACTTACTGGTTTAGTCGGCCTCGGTCCCATGTAAAATTGTTCTCGCGCGAGACTTCATTTTGATCAAACTTAAAACCTTATTTCCGGTTCTACTAACAGACAGACTAGGCTAAACTAAATAAGTAAGTTTATTTGAAAGTTAAAAATGATAAAAAATAAACGCGTTGTAACTTTTAAATTTAAATAATATCTAAGTCCAGTCGGTCAATAATTTTGAAAATTTTAGATACTAGTTTTGTGTAAAAATTTTATTAAACTCATCGGTCATCATTATTAACCCATAATTGGTTCACAGTTTAGCACGAACACCTCTCAGAATGAGAGGGGTTAGCCTATTTTTCCAGCACGCTAGCGTAATGCGAATTGGCAGACTTCACACAAATAGAGAATGGACATAATTTTCAGGTTTGCAGGTTTCCTCACGATGTTTTATCCTTCACTGTTTGAGAGAAGTGATATTAATTTATTATAATGCGCATAACTGAAAAGATTTATGCCCCAGACCGCATTCAAACCTACGACCCGTCCCAAAATCCCGAATCAAAGGCAGATATAAATCCACTGGGCTATTTATTAATGTATCTACCTAAAAATAACCTCAGCCTCCAACAGCCTTCATAGGACATGCAATAAAGACGTCCTTCACTCATCATTACGACACGCGTTAAGCATAAATTCATAAGACTCATGTGTATGTTTTTTCACCGACAACACACAGCAATACTGTTTACAATATTTATATGAATGTTCAACAGCTTGTATTAGAAATGGCTTGCCCAAAGTAATGCAACCAACCGACAAAAGAGGAGAATACACGCATCGTAAAAACAACGACCACTGCGCCAAGAGTGCATTTTTAAAAACTACAGCCGAATGGTAATTGAATATGAAGTATAGTATTAGAAGAAGATATTAATTAATTAGGTACTATATGCAATAAAAACAACTAGCTGGCTTTATGATAATATAAAGACCATGACAATGTCGACATAAAACGTAAAGTTAATGTATAGTTATGTCGATAACTGGCTATCTTGTTAATTTGAATACACTACCGCGACCAGTACTGTCATCGACATCAGGACATTTATTTAAGATGACAGAACTTGACGGAAATAAATAACAGCACTGATGACAAAAAATTAAAAAAAAAATTAGACTCCTAATAAACAGTCAATACCTACTACTGCTACGTATAAACGACCTTAGAGTCAAATAATCTTTTTATTTATTACAAGTTAAGTTAAGCAGGCTAACTTGTTATGAGAAGAATGAAAATCAAAACCCCTACCGGTTTCTACACGACATGGTACCGGAACGCTAAATCGCTTGGCGGTAGGTAACTAGCCACGACCGAAGCCTCAAACCAACCAGACCTGGACCAATTAAGAAAACCTTTATCGGTCCAGGCGAGGATCGAACCCAGGACCTCCGTCTTGTAAATCCATCGCGCATACCACTGCGCCACAGAGGCCTTTAAAATTTCTATGGCCGTTAAAATTTTTATTTTATCCATGTTTTTATATCAATTATTCCAACGCATTATTTTAAAGTAATTCGCTTTTTTATTATCATTACTATCAACGTCCAGTTCACACCATTATAGGTAAAATTAGTAGAAAATGCTTTAGGGCATTTTAAATATTGCCATTGCCAAATGCGCAATTAAGATTTAAGACAAACCAACAAACAAACAAATTTTAATTTATCGTCGCCTTCGCTTTGATTCCAAATTCAATCGCATATCTAGATATATAAAAGAAAGTCGTGTTAGTTAATCCACTTATAACTCAAGAACGGCTGAACCGATTTAGCTGAAAATTGGCAGGGAAGTAGTTTAGAGCCAGGAGAAGGACATAGGATACTTTTTATCCCGTTCGACAGCATTCCCGTGTAACTTCAAATAAAACGCAAAACGCAAATGAAAGCTATGTAATTGACGTATAATGACAGATATGTAATGACGTATGGATGACAATTTGATATTTTATTATATAGGTAGGAGTATGGTAGGAGTAGGGTAGGGGTAGGGTAGAAGTAGGGTAGGGTAGAGTAGGGGTAGGTTAGGGTAGTGGTACGCGGACGAAGTCGCGGGCGTCCGCTAGTTTTATTTAAATTGTTATGTAGTTAACAGTATTCGACTTGGATTACCTTAACCTTAACCTTAGGGTTACCTGAAACAGACGCTTATCAATATTTATAAAGAATTATTGATATGCTTTTGTCAAAATTTAGTGCCCCCAATATTAATTCAATAAATGACGTGATAGTCCAGTGGATATGACCTCTGCCTTCCATTCGGACGGCGTAGGTTCCAATCCGGTCTGGGGCATGCACCTCTAACTTTTCAGTTATGCGCATTTAAAGAAATTAAATATCACAAGTCCCAAACGGTGAAGGAAAAACATCGTGAGGAAACCTGCTTACCTGATAGTTTTCTTAATTCACTACGTGTGTTACTTAATTCACAGCGGATGCTGACGCTGATGCTGATTTAATGTTATTTTTAATAATAAATTAATAATAATTTAGATAATAATTTAGATAAATTTCATATTTTCTTAACTTCTGTGTTTTAATTAACCGAAAAAAAAATTACTAAATACCTAACCTAAGTATTATCAATACTGGAATTGTATTAAAGGTAAATTGTATTTTAAAAACAATAGTTGAGCTGCTTTTTCAGCTTGTAATCTGCTTCGGGAAGGTTTGTATACAATTCCGGCACTGCTGAATAATTGTTCGCTGGGAATACTTGCAGGCTGAGGTGACAGGAATATCAGCATTAGCATCATCAACGAACAATGCGGATGATGATTCTGATGCTGATGTTTAAAATTAATCTGATGATCAGCTGATCCTAATGCTGATGCTGATGTTCGCAACAACCCTATTCCAGACTTCGGTGCGTCCCATAACAAACTATTAAGTCCATGAAAACTGTCCGACGAGGCACTTCATTACAACCTAAGTGCTGATTTTTTTGCCGAAATCTAAAGATGACTTGGATGGATTAATGTTTTGTAAAGTTAAAAAATACCTCCCAGGTCTTTTCATTTTTCAATGTAACATTAAAAAAATAAATACCATTATATAATTTTAATTAAAGTTGCCAAAATAATACGTGCTGGCCGGTACTATATTACAATGCGTCACGCAGCGAACTATGACGTCACAAGCGTGTATATAGATGGTTGCGCGAGAGTCTATTAGATAGTCAGAACTGAGACGCGGTTAGCAACCCTCAAGAAAATCATATTGTTTAGTTAGTTTAGTGTTTCGTCAAGCTGAGAATTGACTCTTGAAAGGTAGGATATAATATAATAGGCATTACAGGAAATATTTTAAAAAGTGTGATGTGAATTTTTTTCGTTTGATTCGAAAAAGCGAAACGGATTTTCATTTCAGCGGTGACGAATAAATTTTTTGACCTTTCATATTACATAATGGTTAGAGTGATTTAATATAAAATAATGGATTAGTCAATTAATAATAATTTTAACATTTAAAAAAGTGCTTTAAATTATTATGCTATTTAATTAGATTTTTAATATTAGAAAAAATATATTACAATGTTTTCATACACAATACTCTAAAGTAGGTATATTAAAATGCCTCTGTAAATTTCCTAATAACTACCTTTTTTTTTGGTAACGGGGAGGGAAATCTCTTACTGAGATACCTGACGGGATGAGACGAGAAGTGAGACTTACTACTAAAACCTCTTCAGTGGCCACCCTCAGTGCATTTTAGTATTCTCCATGACCTCCACCGACAAACATAATAACTATTATGTTTGTGACAATATTGTCACAAGCGAAATATGTACTACTTATTAAATTCATAATTAATATCAAAATTAATTTATTTCAAGTTGGGTTAGTTTTGCACAGCACTTTTGAAACGTCAAGTTTGAATATTTGTAAAAACTCTATATACCACTGGATCAGAGGGCAGGTTCTGCTGAGAAGAACCGACAAGAAACTCAACAGTTGATCTTTTAAAAAAAACTCATACTAGGTGTATTGCAATAATTTACAATTGTTAACATCATTAAAATTTCTTTTGGATTTCTTAGGTAGCATCTTTATCATTAAGGAACTCATCTATTATAATTTTTTTTTCTCATTATTTTCATTTTTCATTTTCATATCATTATTGTATTATTTTTTAATATTTCAATGTTATATTCTGAAAAATGCACGATACGTACTTTATATTCTAAAAACATTGTCAAAAAAATAACAGGTAAATAATCCCAAAGAAAACTAAAACAAAGCAGACTTGTATAGACTAACATACAATCGCTTCGCGTAGAGCTGATTTTTACCAATTAACTTTTTTAGTTAATTCGTTCTATCTTTGTTTTATCTTAATAAAACGAATTCTATATTATTTTGCTGCAAGCTATTGTCCAAACATATTAAAAAAAACACATAACAGTTCAGTAGTTTCGGATTACACACAAATTAAAAAAAGTGTTTCACACTTCGTATCTCGATTTTTTGTTTTTTTTTTATGATTCTATGATTTCTACACTCTACTCTACTCTAATTATAGTGTAAATTTCCTAGGGTGATATGTGCTGAGCTGTAAAGGGGTCAGGTATTTTACTAAAAATGCAATACATTATCCCTCTTTTCTGTAAAGTTTCCCTACTGTGTAAGATCATCTAATTTTTGGTTCAGACAAAAACGACTACCATTTACCAAATTATACAAACAACAAACGAATAAAACAAAAACTAAAAAATATATAGGTATACACGAGTATATCTATATACTTAAACACAAAATTTATTTAGGTACAGTCCTAATTAACAAAATTTTAAGTGTTCATAAATCTTATTACCTAAATCATATCAATGTGAAGAAAAAAATACCTTCAATAAAATGGCCATCTTTAACAGCAAAATAATACGTAAATTTTAAAACATAAAAACGCAAACGTATATTTCATATAGAACCTATCAACGTTTATATTTTCCATAGTATCTAACAATTCAAAGATAATAATAACGACTGCTAATCATTTCAAGTTACATTAAAATTACCTAAAAGTCACGTACATAGAATATAATCATCAGATAAAAGTAATAATATCATATAAGAAGTATAATATTATCTTCATAAAAATACAAAATTTACAAAGAGCTGATAAATTTTCTTCTTCGAACATTACAATTTCTATTCTTGTGATGAAAATATATATTTATATACATTACAACTTGGTTGTGCAATATTTCCTGACTTATATTACCACAATTATTTTAACTTTACAAAAACCTACCAGATTGTAATTTGCAGATTTCATTATGCACCCATGCATGCATCTGCTTCTAAATTCAAAAATTTTTGATGTACGATATAAATTGAATATACCTATTATAATTTATTATTATAAAGCAACATTAAATTAAAGGATAGTAAAAAATACCTACCTACTTCAGGTCTGATTTTAGCGAAATATTCTTACTAAAACTATTCTTATTGTGATTATATTGTGATTATTGTGATATATGTGATTTGTATTTATTTGCATAATTATTTTTTCGACATGACAACCTAACACCCATCTAAATTTTCCGTTGAAAATAAATACACATTTATGTTAATTAGAGTCATTCTGATATCGGCCATCGGCTCTTCGAAGTATCTGCCCCGCTCATTGCCACTTCAGTTTCAAGACAAGCTATATTGTTGACTTTGATCCTTCTCTGAATTTTTGATTCGATCTTGCAGTGTTCCTGTGAGATGGACATTTTAAAGTTTTAAAATTCAATAGCAAGACTAAACATATTAAAATAATAGAAATTAAACAAGCAACAACAAAAACCTAAGTTGTATATGTCTATAAATTAAATATAGTTAGGTACGTACGTAGTAAGACTACTACGTACGTTCTACTTTATAGTATTGTAATTTGTAATCTGTGGTTTCCGAAGCTGGTATCATAGTTATAAATATTTATTTATATTACTATTATGATATGATTATGTATTATGATGTTGTTTGAAAGCCTTCAATAAAAAAAATGAAAAAAAATTTAAATTTATTGAATCTATAGTTTTCTCGTTTAACCCTTCCGAGATATCGTGCATCAATATATGTTATACTTGACCGGACCGGTTACGAATTAATAGAATTTATTTATTTTCCACTTTTAAAAAGTCCATCAATGTAGCAAACTAAAGCGTAGATGATATTCTTCTTTTTTAACCGATTATTAAGAAAAAAATCTTTTTTTTTACCCGACTGCAAGAAGGGTTACGTTTTTCGCGCGTATCATGTATGTATGTATATATGTATGTAATATTCTTTATTACCTCATATCTTCCAAACCTCTGAACGGATTTACGTAGTTAGGATATCGTTAGATTTATCTCAATAACCCAAGTGATTTTAGATAGGTGAAACTAAAAAAAAATAAAAAGACGACTGCGAGACGCTATAGACTCGAGGTCAAAAAAAAATTTTTTTTTAAATATTTCAATATGGGTATCAAATTCAAGAGCTTTTTTGTGAGGATTTTAAAATGGTATATCATGACCATGTTTAAAAAAAACTACATTTAGAAAAACGTTATTTATTAGTTGTCTATACAAAATACGCGAGGCGGATGACTGTAGGTGCGAGCAGGTTTGTGAAGTGAAGTTATAAAATAGACTAAATTAAATATATTGATTATAAAAATCGGCTAAGTGCGAGTCGGATTCGCGCACCGAGCGTTCCGTAGATTTTTTTGAATATTTGCTAAACCACGGTTGGACGTATAAATTATCGTACTTTGTAATAAACGTAATAAAAAAATCCGAAATGAACCATCTATCGTAACTAAAAAGTGTGAAATAAATATATTATTTAAAGAAATAAAAAAACCCGACTGCATAAAGTATAAAAAAAACTGAAAAGAAAAAAACAAGGTCAGTCCAGAAGTGTAGAAAGCAATTAGAAAACAGTCGGGACCTATTAAATAATTTAAATAATATAGAAGAAAATCATTTTATCCAATATCTAAGGTCCCGACTGTATTCTAAGGTATTATTTAGGACTGTATTTTATTTTAAGGTTTAGAACGTATACGTCAATATACATAATATCTTGTGAGTAATACAAATCAATTAATCTTAACAGCTAATGTAGTATGTTTGTAATACGCACTATTCTTCGAATCTACTTGTCGATTTTAAGCAATTTGGGTGTTTTTGTAGTGAGTTAGAAAAAAGCATTTTTTTCCTAATTTTTTCTTTTTGTTAACTTATCTTGGAAACCATTAAACCTATTTTAATGTTGTTTTAACTTGTATTTTTTTATTAATTATTTAATTAATTCATAAATTCTTAACTACCGAGGCCTAAAAATCTGTAGCTACTTTTAAGGGTTCCGTAGTACAGTATTAAGCTTTTAAGCGCAAATTTTTGTTAGAGTTAAATGTATCCCCCCCCCCCCCTCCCCCCATTACCGGCTAAACGGTTGTTTATGGATAAGTAGGATATATAATTAAATTATAAGGAAAACTGTTAGCCTTGGTAGCCCAGTGGATATGACCTCTGCCTCCGATTTCGGAGGGTGTGGGTTCGAATCCGGTCCGGGGCATACACCTCCAACTTTTCAGTTGTGTATTCTCAAACGGTGAATGAAAACATCGTGAGGAAACCTGCATACCATTAAACACATTGCTATTTAAAGAGTAGGTAATAGTAGATCAACTTAAAAAACGTAATTGGAAATTGAAACAGTTGATAAAGAAACAGAAAAAGATACAGTTGTCAGTAAGATAACTCAGAGTAGGTATGTTAAAACTAGAAAGCTTAAATTTAATAATATGGGTATGTCTTTATAGTGGTGAAAAGAAAATTTGAAAAATAAATATTTTTGGGGTTCTTTCACGTAAAGTGAGAATTAATTTTGTATCGTCTAGCCCATGGTGTGGGAATCCTAATTGATATTTTTGTGCTTTACATAAAATGCTAACTTAATCTACGGAACCCTACACTACGCGTAGCCCGACAAGTACTCGGCCGGTTTTTTGTACCTACGAATACGTCTGGCATACGTTGGAATAAAAATGTAGGTACCTACAGACTGTTAAGCTTCGGTAATTATAAATTTATAAATTACTTGATAAAAAATTAACATCTGCTTTAACCATCCAATCAATGCTGTAAACTGGATGTCATGAATTATAATTATTTACTTATCATAAAATCCGGTTTACATGACTACTGACAATTAAAATTTTCCATGGGTAGTTTCATAAAATCTTCTGTTTTTTGTTCTTGAATTAACTTAGCAAATTTAAACCATACCTATATAATTATAATAATATCAACAACAAAAACACTTTATTATACCAAAAAATTTTACAAAAACAAATGAAGTGCGAAAACAAGCAATAAGTAGGTAAGGTGTAACGACAGCCAAAATACAAAAATATACTTACTTAAAACTACATAAACTAAGTAACACATTAGAATACACAAATACCAATATTGATATAAACCTAATAAAATATTTATTATACAATCGGAAGTTTGTTTTTTACGCATACCGGCTATAACACTAAACTGATTTTTTAAATTCTTATACCAATGGAAAGCTTCATAATCAGCGAGTAACATAGGCCATATTTTATCCCCATATTCCGACGGGAAACCATGCGCAATAGTATAAAGATAAATATGTTATTGATAATCTTCTTCTGTTTTCAACAGTAGGTGCGATCCGTCGAAATGAGCTATACGGCTGCCGAAAACACCGTCGCCTCTAGTACGTGGGCGGCGACTAATCTCTTCTATGTGTTACTGGTTCCTGTCCTACTCCTCTGGTACACCTACTGGAGGTCATCACGAAGGCGCTTGTATGAACTTGCCGAAAAACTCCCTGGACCTGAAGGATTACCGCTCCTAGGGAATGCTCTGGAGTTCACTGGAGGCTCTCATGGTTCGTTGCACACGTTAGCTTCATCTATACTTATATTATAAAGCTGAAGAGTTTGTTTGATAGTTTTGATTGAACGCGCTAATCTCAGGAACTACCGGTCCGATTTGAAAAATTCTTGCAGTGTTAGATAGCCCATTTATCGAGGAAGGCTATTGGCTATATATTATCTCCATATTCCTACGGAAATGGGAACCACGCGGGTGAAACCGCGCGGCGTCAGTAATAATATTTTTTTGCCGTGACTACCGGCTTACCAGCAATATGCATAGCCTGTGTGGTGTGTATCCTTAAAAGCTAACTCGCTATATATAGATAGACTGTCAGTCTGTCACTTAAAATCTGATGATATCGTAGTCAAAAGATAAATGCTTAATTAAGTCAAAAAAAAATCAAGGAATGTAAGCGTAAATCAATTAGCTTCCACACGCATTTTATATCGAATATCTTATAAGATCTATAAATAGCAGCTAGCAGCAATTTTGGTCTATTAAATTAGTGATGCTAATATAAGGCATTTAGCCTTATATTACCTGCCTATTATTTTTCACTAATAGGTTAGATACACAAAATTATTCTGTAGAAAATGTAAATGAAACCTATTTCAAATGCTATTATCTAGCCTAAGTGGTTTTTGATGCTTTTCGTGCATGATTAAATATGTGATGTTCCATATATGCATGGTATTTGTATATAATTTAAATAATATATATAATTTGTATATATATTATTTATATCTCCTCAGTTAAATAATTTACAAAAGTCGTTTTTTTACATTCAAGAAATATTCAAACGCATCGTGGAAAGGGGCAACGAATTTGACGAACAATCCGCCGTTAAGATCTGGATAGGTCCCAGGCTTCTCTTGTTCCTGTATGATCCACGGGATGTCGAACTCATTCTATCATCCAACGTTCACATCGACAAGGCAGAGGAGTACAGATTTTTCAAGCCCTGGCTTGGAGAAGGCCTGCTTATTAGTACAGGTAAGTCCTTAAAACCTCTCATGCTGTGGCGTTTCACCAACATTATATTGACATTTAAACCATGAAGACTCAGTCAATATCTGTCGACAATAGCTAAGTCCAATTACACAAACGTAATTTATGCAACATGGACATGCTACTTAACTTAATTAAATGCTGCACAAACATTATACTTTGATAATAACTTAATGATACGTTTAAATAAATTAGTGTCAAAGGGGTGTTATATATTACACGCGTCATACGTAATAGAAGCATATTTGTCACTAACATATTGTCTATTTGTTCACCTATTAAATAGAATCCAAAGCGCGATTTTCATCAAGACATTTTGTTTCCAATTAATTAAGCAATAAACTTATTGCGTATATCAGAAATAGGTACCTACCCACTCGTAGTTACTTGACAATGACAAATGAAATGTTTATTTTGGCAAATACACTACTGATTATTCTAAACTAGTTGACCTGGAACTTCACACCAATGTAAATTAGAATTGAAAATGAACGTAATTATCGATTGTTTCGTTTTTTGGATGTTTATTGGGGTCCGTTCACTATTAAATTATTCATTAGTCTTATTTAATTTTTAGTTTAGTTTAATTATAGGATAAGTTTAAATTTTCAAACTATGGTTTAATTTTGAGGTATTTTTGAGGTAGGTACTTACTTCGTATACTCGACTCTAACTTATATTTTTCAATTGTAGGTCAAAAGTGGCGGTCTCACAGAAAACTGATCGCTCCCACATTCCACTTGAACGTGCTTAAGAGCTTCATTGACCTCTTCAACGCCAACTCCAGGACAGTTGTCAATAAACTCAAAAAGGAAGCCGGCACCTTTGATTGTCACGACTACATGAGCGAGTGCACCGTCGAAATCCTTCTTGGTAAGTATCAAACACCTCATCTCTTTTCAGATGTACTTATTTTTCACCCAATCTGCAAATAGAAGAAGCAGATAGTATCTGCTGCCGGGCAATATTTGTATTCATCTTAATATATTCTGATCCAATCGAATACTTTCTTACGGCCTATCATCTTTTAATACGAGTAATAAAGTTTTTAATAGGATTCCACAAAGTATAAAAAACACAATGAATATTAATACGCTTAAAACATACATACAGCCGAACGCAGAACCTCCTCCTTTTTGGAAGTCGGTTAAAAAAGAAACTAAAAGCTTGGCTTGTCGAGAAGGCCTTCTATAGCTACAATGAATTCCTAGAAAATAAAATTTTATGACATTTTACTTTATTGTTTAATGGATTTTAAAAATATGTTTATAATCTATTTATATAGATAATTTATAATTATAATAATAATTGATTTTGTGACGAATACTAGGTAAATTTATGAATATAATTATGTTGATGACTAAAACTGTCGTCGTCATCAACACATATTCGGCTCACTGCTGAGCTCGAGTCTCCTCTCAGAATGAGAGGGATTAGGCCAATAGTCCACCACGCTGGCCCAATGCGGATTGGCAGACTTCACACACGCAGAGAATTAAGATAATTCTCTGGTATGCAGGTTTCCTCACGATGTTTTCCTTCTTTTCTTAAAATGCACACAACTGAAAAGTTGGAGGTGCATGTCCCGGACCGGATTCGAACCCACACCCTCCGGAGGCAGAGGTCATATCCACTGGGCTATCATGGCTCTCGACTAAAACTGTAGTAGGACCAATTCTGTACATTGAAGATATTTTGAATAATTTCATTAGGAAATAGATGTTGAGTATCAAACCTTGGTTCTTACTTTAATACTTGAGACATACCTGCTGATTAGTTACTAAATACATAGGCTAAAGTGTACTTTATGCGAATGAGGAGCGTTGGACAAGTAAAGTATACTTTAAAAATATGCTGACAAAGGCAATTCATATTATTTTATCAGATTTAGAATTAGAAATTCTATGTTTCAAACACTGATTTCAATAATCATCATTATCACCATCATTATCTTATCAACCATAACGTATGAAATACGCGTCTAGTGTTACTTCTTGCAAGGGAAGGTGGAGGGAACTAGGCCACGCGTAAGGTCACCAATGCGATGGACCGACCAGATTAAATCTGCTGTAGGCGGTCCCTTGCATGAATGTACGCGACTCACTACACAAAGGGAGAAGTCGCGAATGCTTGTGAGGCGATTACATCTGCCTCGTCTTAAAGACCACGACCGCTCTGTCAAGATCGCAGCGACAAAGAAGAAGAAGTTACTTCTTATGGTTTTTCGTTAAAAAAAAGAAAATAGAACTCTTGTTGGCACGATGAGAAAGGAGGATTTACAAAATCCCAAACAAGAGATAACCGGTATACAGAGTACGATCACCTGGCAATCGTCGTTTTTTTAAAAAAGTACATCGCGGAAATGTTAATAATTACTATTTACATTATATTTGGACGACCTTCGTTACTTATTTATAGTATCTCTTGATGAAACAAATCAAAATGTTTTACTATTTAGGTACCCTGCATTAAACTGGTTTTCATTGCGGGCTCAATCTTTTGTTTTATTTTTATTACTACTAGTCGTTCAGCTTTACTTGTATGCTGCTTGCTTGTAGGGAAAACCACGTGATATTTTGGTTTTTCACAAAATTTTACGTGGTTTTCCCGCACGAACCATGGATTTTTTCGGGATAAAAAGTAGCCTAAGTACATTCGTGCGTACTATTTTTTCTTTTTTTTTATTCTTTACAAATTAGCCCTTGACTACAATCTCATCTGGTGGTAAGTGATGATGCAATCTAAGATGGAAGCGGGCTAACATGTTAGGAGGAGGAATATCTTTCGGTTTCTACACGACATCGTACCGGAACGCTAAATCGCTTGGCGGTACGTCTTTGCCTCCCACCAGCCAGACCTGGACCAATTAATGGGCGACAGACGGTTGAACTAACCTTACTGCGTACCGGTCAGGGATGTTGTCTCCCTTTCAGACTCTTGAACCAACAGTGACCTTGACTGCACAGCGACTATCGGATCGGATTGTCCCGATAAGTAGTAGTTTCAGTCAATGGTCTGATGGCAAAAAGCTTTGACCAACACCTTAAGAAGTTTTCGCTTGATTGTTTTATCCAGAGTCGGATACAGAAGGCAGTGATTCTTGAGACGACATGACGTATGGTTCCTCACTCTGGAGCCTTGACTTCCGGTTGCTTGGTCACTCAGGTGTCCCGCAGCGGGATTTTGATTATTTTTATAAATATTTAATAGTGTTTGTAGCCTACGTATATAATGCTCAATAATCTCCTCGATCTTGTAAATCAAATTGATTTTCACACGGACAAGTCACATTCGCCTACTAGTTGTTTATAATATTGACAATATTTCTTGCAACCCATAGGTAAGGCTGCCTTTGGTATTTTACTTCTTTTGTACTATGTTTCTATTTTATTTAACTTTGACATTGTTGTACATATAAAGGCAAATAAATAAACAAACGTCTTAATGAGATTTTTCTTACACGGTTGTATTGTGGACGAAGTCTTTGCAACATTGTTGTCTATTACAACAATGTTGCAAAGACTTCAGGAAGTTATTGTCGTACTTTTTATAGTTTTACATTTAAAGCTTAGCTTAGAATTATAATTTATAATGTGACAGTTAATGGTTTTTTATTGTTCTCTAAGTAATTAATATCCATATAGTAATATATAAAGCGGAAGAGTTTGTTTGTTTGATTGAACGCGCTAATCTCAGGAACTTATAGGTCGGTCGGTCATTTCTCGGGGGAAACCACACGGGTGAAACCACGCGGTGTCAGCTAGTGATGTATAAGCCCTCATTCGCACGAGAGTGTTTTAAAGGACATTAAAAAAGCTTTCAAAAATTGTATGAAGTTAAATGAAGGTCTATTTCCAATGCCCAAAATTTAAATGCAACACTGCTTGAAAAACAAATGAAACAGTTATGCATGTATAATAAGAAATAATTTTCCATAATTTAACCCCTAAGGCACGGATAAAAATTGATTATTACCTAAAATGTGTGTGAAAACTGTAAATTTTCGGGTAGGCGTTTATGTGATTCTGGTCTGTAAGTTATATAGCTAGTACATAACACTTTACTAGTACTAAAAACCAGTATTAAATATTTAAATAAAATATTCAAGTTTTAAGCTGTTATTGATTAACAAGAAAAAGTAGATAGCCTACATACAATATACGTTGTAACGTAGTATATCGAACTTAATCTCAAGGATTTACTACGAAAATGGGTCTCACAAATAAAAATACTATTACTGTGTCTAGTCACGTAGCTCAGTTACTCACAACACTGACCGCCTTGCCCCGTCGTACAGTGATCTTGAAGCATAATGTTTAGCCCAACATCAACACTGATTAAGAGTGTATTTCGATCAGAATGACACTTACTTATGATTTAGAGCCGTGATAGCCCAGTGGATATGACCTCTGCCTCCGATTCCGGAGGGTGAGGTTCGAATCCGGTCCGGGGCATGCACCTCCAACTTTTCAGTTGTGTGTATTTTAAGAAATTAAATATCACGTGTCTCAAACGGTGAAGGAAAACATCGCGAGGAAACCTGCATCCCAGAGAATTTTCTTAATTCTCTGCACGTGTGAAGTCTGCCAATCCGCGTTGGACCAGCGTGGTGGACTATTGGCCTAACCCCTCTCATTCTCAGAAGAGACTCGAGCTTAGCAGTCAGCCGAATATGATTTATAGGGTTGATTTCTATACTTATTTGCGAAATTTATCAAAAAAAAAACGAATAATTTCTGTAAACACGAGGTTTGTTAACTGACTTTTAATCTTAGCCAATATAGAAACAGCCTCAACGAACCTAAGTTTTGAGTTTGTTTCTTATTCTATCACTTAACAGAACTACAGAATCGATTTAGCTCAAAATTGTAATTGAGATGAATTTTTACCTGGATTGACTTATATTTTTAATCCCACAAAATCCATGGTTCACGCGGTATTTGAGAAAAGACAGAATTACAAGCATCTGATAATAATGTACGAAGTCGACGCAAATTATATGAGCTATGAATACAAGCGTATGGTGAGAACTATAAATGTAAACAAGCGATAAGCGATTACTAAATATGCTAGAAATGTATCGTTTAGAATAAAAATATTCGTCGCCTGAGATTTCTCGCAGGGCTTTAGCTCGCGTGAAGCTCGTTTTTACTGAATTTTTTTGTTTGTTACGAGTATATACAACTTTATGCAAATAGCTGTACATAGTTTTGTAGTTTAGCTGTAACCTCGCTCATTGCTTAGACAATTTCCTAGATGCCTTGCGTAGGTAATTCATAATGTCCTCATCTGTATAATTTTCAAAGATTCCTTATAGTAACCTTCCACGCAACTATGAATATGGAAAATAGTATTGTTGTTTTCAATGTAACGTAATTGTCATATCCTGCAATTATGGCATAGCTTAGCGTCAGTAATAAATAATCGCTATTATCAATTTGTGATATACTCGTACCTATAGATATGTATTCAAAGAACTTTAGTTCGTCATTTGACGGACAGTTAAAAGAGGGTCATTGAACTTGTAGCAATACCATTACGGATTAGATGTAAAATAATATATCGTATATAACACGATTGTCCGGAAACAAACATCAATTAATTAAACTGGCTTCTAAAGAAGCAGCGACTGATAGGTATCTCACGGACAAACAAAACCATAAAATGAAAACCACGCTTAAAATTAACAGGCAGATTATTCAACGATTATTATTTCGACATCGACGCTACTATAATTTGCGTCTAGTAGTCCGCACGTTTAAGTGATTCACTATGACATAAGGAAAAGTGTTATAGTAGGTACGCATTAAGTGTCAAGTTTAGCGACCCCCCACAGGCACACGTAATACTAATGGGCGATAATCACCATCCACGGGAGTGCTATACGGTCAAGTATTGCAAGAATCGTTGCGTAAGATTTCGAATTGAACCGAGGTTAATTGACAGGATTTTAATCCGAAAAGTTTTGCTATTATGATTTCGTACTATGAAGAGGTAATAGGTTGAAGTGGAAAATGTAAATCCACTTCATATAAAAGGATACTGAAATATGAACAGATATGTGTAGGATGCGACAAATCAAACTAAAAATGACCTATAGGTATCAAAAGTTAACAAAAGTTGACTTAATGTAATTTATCTATACTTCAGCTTATCAGATAATATAAGCTAAAGAAGACATTGGCTTAGTTAGAACTGTCTAAGGTTTAAAAATCGGTGAAATTGTCGTTTTCATCTTGATCAAATAGTAGCTATTGATTGAAAGTGGCCTATATTCGTTAAATATATTAAAATAAACATTAATGCTGATTTTTATTACAGAAACAGCTATGGGAGTCAGCAAAAGTACTCAAGACCAAAGTGGTTTTGAATATGCTATGGCTGTTATGAAAATGTGCGATATCCTACATTTGAGACACACCAAGATTTGGCTTCGACCTGACCTATTGTTTAACTTTACTCAATACGCTAAATTACAAAATAAACTTCTCAATGTTATTCACGGATTAACAAAAAAGGTACGTATATACAAAAAGTAGATATGAAAAATTATATTTTATTTTGGAAAACAAAATTCTAAATCTTAATTTTATTGAAGGTCATTAAAAGGAAAAAAGAAGAGTTTAAGAATGGAAAACAGTCATCAGCAGCTGCTTACACAGAAGAAAATGGAGTAAACAAAGATGACGTAACGACAAAGGTTACATCTGTGGAAGGCCTTTCATTCGGACAATCAGCTGGACTTAAGGATGATTTGGACGTTGATGAAGACGTTGGGCAAAAGAAACGACTTGCATTCTTAGAACTTCTTCTTGAAAGTGCTCAAGGTGGGGTAGTTATTAGTGATGAAGAAATCAAAGAACAAGTAGACACAATTATGTTTGAGGTACGTATAGTAATAACAGAAAAGAGTTTAAATACGAATAAACCTAAAAAATAAGCTAAAAGAAAAATATTTTTGTAGGGTCATGACACAACCGCAGCTGGTAGCAGTTTCTTCTTGTCTTTAATGGGAATTCATCAAGATATACAAGACAAGGTTGTCGAAGAGTTGGACCAAATATTCGGGGACTCTGACCGCCCAGCTACTTTCCAAGATACTTTAGAGATGAAGTATTTAGAAAGATGTCTGATGGAGACTCTTAGAATGTTCCCACCGGTACCAATCATAGCGCGAGAAATAAAACAGGAAGTTACTC
The DNA here is from genome assembly GCF_947172395.1 of Bicyclus anynana. Classification (NCBI taxonomy): domain Eukaryota; kingdom Metazoa; phylum Arthropoda; class Insecta; order Lepidoptera; family Nymphalidae; genus Bicyclus; species Bicyclus anynana. The sequence continues at coordinate 7,722,045 of NC_069088.1, forward strand.
TGCGTGAGTATATTTCGATGGAATTTCGTAAAATAATAACCTTAGAATAAAATGAGACATTCCTCATAAAATATTTTAATCTATTACAGCATCGAATGGTAAGAAAGTGCCAGCGGGTACAACAGTTATCATTGCAACCTACAAATTGCATCGCCGCAGTGATGTATATCCTAATCCTGAAATATTCGACCCTGATAATTTCCTACCAGAGCGCTCTGCGAACCGTCATTACTATGCATTCGTGCCGTTTTCCGCTGGACCAAGGTCATGTGTTGGTGAGTTAAAACTTTTTTTTATTATAAACTAGCGAAACTAATTCAGTTGTTTTTTACAAATGTTTTGTAATGACTGTTTTTGCCAAAATAAATAAAAATAAAAAAAAAATAAAAAAAAAAAATCCCGGGATTGTTTACGGGATAAAAAGTAGCTTACGTTGCTCAATAACCTCTTCTCTTCCTAAGATTAGCCTGGATTACAAACGGAAAACAGAAAGACAGACAAAACATTTAAAAAAACTTTGTTAATGTTTTGCCATCGGGTAAATAATTATAAGCACTTGAGAAATCACAGACAGACACTTAAACTTCTTACTAATATTATAAACCCGAAAGTTTGTATGGATGTTTGTTTGGATGTATGTTTGGATGTTTGTATGGATGTTTGTAGCCTCTCTCTTACTCTTTAAAGCCGCTACTACTGAAGCAATTTGGCTGAAATTTGGAATGGAAATAGATTTTACTTTAGATTAACACATAGGTTACTTTTTATCCCGGAAAATCCATGGTTCCCGCGGGATTTGTGAAAACTGAATTCCACACGGACGAAGTCTACAGAATAGCTATTTATATGTTTTGATAACAAGTAGAAAAAATTAAAAATTTGGATAGAGATATAACTGACAAAGATAAGTCTGCAACTTTGTAAGTTGTTTGTTAAGAACAAATTGAGAAATTCTTAATTTGGTTTTTGACAGGTCGCAAATATGCTATGCTGAAACTGAAGATTCTGCTTTCGACCATCCTGAGAAATTTCCGTGTATATTCTGACATAAAAGAATCAGATTTCAAACTTCAAGCTGATATCATATTGAAACGAGCTGAAGGATTCCAAGTACGATTGGCACCTCGAAAACGAACGACAACGGCCTGCTGAAATAGTCAAGTAAACATAAATATTGATTAAGTATCCATTGGCTGATGGGCTTTCATTTAATCAATGGTTTAGTGTAAAGGTCGTAGCTCATTAGAGCCACCCGGGATTTGACCCACATTTAGAGTTGTTAGTTACGTCTAGAGTGGTTAGTATTTTTCGTATGGATTTGTATTAGCGTTCGCTCACTACATCAACTCCGTACCATCACCGGATCGCCTCGCTTGCGCCATGCGCGGACTGCGACTGGACAACTCAATGATAGCTCGCTGTTGGCATCACCTAACAGACGTGTATTCTGTGACGCCAACAGCGAGCGGCTAGGGCGAAACGCTAATAGACCACCTAAAACGCGCAAGGTTCACTGGTGACCACTTGTCGACTACAAGTGTACACCTAGCGTCGAGGCGGTGCAGGTCGGGTCCCGGGTGGTTCTAATGAGCTACGACCTTAATTCGTAAACCGCCATTTAATATCTATTGTGAATATCTAGAGGCATTACATTTATAAAGGAAGACCCACTAATGGGATGCATAGGTTTTACAGGCTCATCTAAGAACCAAAGGATTTCGTTAATAAGGTACTAAGTACGTTCTTTAATTTTCTTGTTATTGTGTTACTCTAGGCACTACTTTGAATATGTTGTACAACATTAATTTTAAGTGTATTTATCTCTCTCGTCTCTTATAGTTAATTTCACTTTTTAATAAAAAAAAGTTATTTTACATTTGTGTTTTGTCAACTCTGATGTAGCTAGTGATTTTTTACAAGTTAGCATTCACTACAATTTAGAGATTGAAGCGGGCTAACTTGTGAACTTGTGAAGGATGAAAATCCAAACCTCTTTCACAATTTTCGATTTGAGTTCCGATTCACGTCAAATTAAGATTGCACACTATTTAAAATGGGCTGATATCAAAATATATATTATCATGTGCGAAATCATTTAAAATAGATTATAAATTATCTCAGATCAATGAAATAGTTGATAATGGTGCAATTCGTGGGAATAACAAGCAGAATTTCCGTAGTATGAGTTGGTCATTATTCTTGATATTAAAAATAAAATATTTTTTTTTAAATTTCATTCTACTTCACCAAATATTTATCTCAACAAAAAGTCCTGCGTTAAATCAGTTTTTCGTATTGCGATACCAGTACTGACTAAAATTATTGTTAGTTATATTTCTTAGAATTTAGGGTGAAAGTTTATAGCGTCAATTGATGAAGGTTTGTAAGATTAATCTCAATTTCGTACTATTTTTTGAAGAAACATCGCTGTGAATAATTATTTGCATTTGTTATTACTTATGGGCTATACAGAATAAAGAATTGTTTACAATTATTGTTGTTTTATTTAAAAATATAAGTATACTAATTATATCATTAGCGTAAACAAAGTGCATAACCTTCTTGCTTTTCCAAAATTAACAATCCCTCATTCTGAAATGATAAATTCTAATAATCTAGGAATTATAATGAAAGATTGACAAAACAATATTACGAAACTAGTATTAAAATATCAATTAAAAATAAGAAGAACAGTTTCGCGATCAGAAGTTTGTAAATTTAATATTCTATCGGGGTTACTTGTTCCAGGAATCGCGATAGAATGTCAGATTTATACTCGCTTTACAATAGTTGAAAATTTGTGGCGGGAAACCTGCCTTGTACCTTGACTTAGTGATAACCTTATTTTTGCAAGGTAATCACAATTCCGGATCCATAACATCTATATAATTTCAGTCATCTGTATTTCGATATAATATGTGGGTACAGTGGCGTGCACATCATAGATGCCAAAACGCATTGCCTAGCCTGAGAACTCATTACGAACATGTATTGGAGAAGGAATATGCCATTTTTCACAACTTCAAACAAGTATAATGCATACCCTAGTTAAAAACCTTGTGCACGCCACTGTGTGGGTATCGTCTTTATTGTATATGTCATGATGTTAAACATACTTTTCAACCTTCAAATTAATTTCAATAACATACTGAGAGGTAATTTATTTCTTTATCGTCCAAAATGTTTGTTTTATGTTAGTCTAAATTGTTTTGTATTCAAAAGTATCATTATAACCAGATCAATATTATGTGATAACAATAAAGATTATTCATTTTCTTTGTTCATTACACTACTTCGTAATTTTGTCATGTCTTGGACAGTGTCAGTTCGGCCAAGTAACGTGTCTTCCTCTTCGGATTGTTCCTCTGCAATGGTTTGCGCATCCAGTTGCTTCCTAAAAAGTCGTCATTAATTTATAACCTCAATAGCTCAACGGTAAGGCGGTTCGACTCATCACCGAGGGGTGGTAGTTGGATCCCCACCCTTTTGGACTATTGGCGTTCCCACTCCTAATACAGTCTTTTCCGACCAGTTGAAGGTAATGGGAATATTGGTCATTTTATAAAAAAAAAGATGTGGCAAATATTCTTTATAAAAAAATATAAATACAAATTTAGTTGTCATTCTTTACATCAACGACTCATAAGTTGCGGAAGTTACTAGTATCTAATACTAGCCGACGCTCCGCGGTTACACCCGCGTGGTTCTAGTTCCCGTGAGAATACGATGATAAAATAGCGTATAACACTCACAAATAACGTGGCTTTCTAAAGGTAAAAGATTTTTCAAAATCTTTCTAGATACAGAGATAACACTAGAAACTTTACCTCTTCAGTAATTAATAGTTTCGCAAAGATGTAATTTAAAGTAGCAAAGTGTTCACGTTCAAAACACTCTTTTATCCTTACCTAAGTACGCTGAAAATCAACTAGTTTTCGTATTACACTTTATCAATGGGTATAAACATATTTTGAAACTACTGACGCAGCGAGGTTTTACCCTTGTGGTTCCCGTTCCCGTAGGAAAACGGGGATAATATATTAGCCTATAGCCTTCCTCGATAAATGGGCTATCTTACACAGAAAGAATTTTTCAAATTAGACCAGTAGTTCCTGGGATTAGCGCGTTCAAGCAAACAAACTCTTCAGCTTTATAATATTAGTATAAATGATTTCTAAAAAACAAAGCTTTTTAGAAATCATCTATACTAATATTATAAAGCTGAAGAGCTTCCAACCAGCAGCACTTTCGAGCTAATTAACGTCACATTAAGATGAGGAGTAAAAGAGTGCTCTCATATATGTGGTCCGGGGTTTCCATTTCCGGATTTTTAGAGCTTTATATGAAGCTCAGGTCAATAGATCTATCTATCTATATAAAGGTTTTAAATTTACTTAGGAGTCCATATCATTATTTTATAGTACGAGTAAACATGCTTACTTTTATGAATGCATATTATTATTTAAATAGTCTCTCAGTAATACCATCGACCCCAGGTAAGCCGATAAATTTCATAGGAGTTACATTACAAGTAAATTTGAAAAAAAATTAAAAATAGATACCTTAACACATCCAATGGTGTTCGATTATGCAATGGACATAAGCACGGTACTAAATCATGGTGAAAATTGTACAGCCACCATTTAGCGCGGGTCAACTTCCATTCAATAGTTTTAACTTTTGCCACAGAGCATGTATCAGACTCCCTCAACAATTTGAAATATGAAGCCATTATTTCTTGACCTACAAAAGAAACCCATAAATGAAGCTTCGCATCAGTGGCGTAGTCAGGTGTGGGCGAAGGGGGTGGCCACCTACAACTTCTCACGCAAAACCACACACACACACACTTCATCATCATTATCAACCCATATTCGGCTCACTGCTGAGCTCAATTCGCCTCTAGGGGTTTTTATTAAGCTAAAATATATTATTGAAGTTTGCGCCTGTTAAATATATGTGTACCTACGTTAATTATGCCCTACAACTTAATTGATATAAATATTTATAATTCAGAATAAACTTATATTCGATGAAAAAATATGTAAACCTTTTATAATAACATTTCTATGAATGTTATAGGTAAAAGTTATATTCTGCAGTGTAGCGAACTTCCATGTAGGTACAGAAAATGTATAACTATCAAATGTTATTCGAAAACTTGGCATCGTGTCAGAATATATTCGGCGATGTTGCTAGCAAACATAAAAAGTACCATAATGTAACATTTTACTTGATAATAACTATACGTTCCCTCTTCAAAGAAATTATGAATAGCCACCAGGGATGGGTACATGCTGGTGTAATAGCTCCGTATCTCCCAGTTCCAGTGATCATTAATATCAGGTAGTAATCATTACAGCGATAAACATTATTAACCCTAACTCCTATTGTCCACTGCGGATTGACAGACTTCACACTCGCAGAGAATTAAGAAAATTCTCTGGTATGCAGGTTTCCTCACGATGTTTTTTCTTCACCGTTTGAGACACGTGATATTTAATTTCTTAAAATGCACACAACTGAAAAGTTGGAGGTGCATGCCCCGGGCCGGATTCGAACCCACACCCTCCGGAATCGGAGGCAGAGGTCATATCCACTGGGCTATCACGGCGTATATTGGTGATATAAACGGCTTTAATTAATAAATCACTGTGTATCTAAAGGAGAAATTCTTGTTTCTTTGAAGTATACTCATTCAAACAAAAAAGAACCATCAAATTCGGACAAATGAGAACCTGGTCTAATATTCGTCGGTTAAAAAGGGGCCTCGCAGATAGATGCGTCTTTGTTCACGCCTAGGTTTGTACACGATACGCCACTGCTTCGCATTAATCGAAAAACTACTTTGTCTTGTGAAATAATGAATATTTTGTCAATAGCAAATATTACAACTTCTAGTATAGTAGTAGTAATAGAAAATACAAATTTTTAATGTGTACTAGGCTTTTAATAACAAAACAGGGAAACATTATGAGGAAACCATGTTTACTAGTACTAGATAATGTCAGTACCTTGATCTGAATTAGTACGCATAAAATGATCTCGGTCAAAATGTTTGCCATGATCAATGTTAACATAGTATTGTGATTAGTTTCCTCAAATGTTTACCTACACATTTATAGGCTGGCTCATTTGATAATCCTTATTAAGAGTAAGAGCTTTTAACCTAAGCTGACAGGCACCAAGCTCCACTGTAATGAATCTCTACCTCTTTGAAATCGTGGTTAGCTGAATCTTTGGATCTATAGGTCAACGAAATATTAGATTTGGTCCGAAGTTGAAATGTAGCGAGTACTATTGCAAATTACAAATATTGCAATATTGCATATATTGCAATATTTGTAATTTGCAATTGAACAAATTTATTCAAAATAAATTGCATAGTATTTTTTTTTCTAATAAATAATTATTGACATGACTTAGATGGAAACCTTTTGCTATAGATGATAACCTAAAAATGACCTCAAAGACATAGACCTCATTTAATAAAAGGACGCACAATCATGTAGAAAATTTCACTTAAAAACTGGCCAAATTTGCTTTCACAGCTTTAGAATTGGTTAAGAAAATTATACCTAAAGGCCTTTAAATATAGTCCTACATTCAATAAAATTCCAAATTCAGAGCAAATTCAACCTTATGCATTGAGTTTAAGGTTGGATTTGCAAATGCGACTACTTGAATTGAGTGCCAAGAAGTTGATGATGATGATTTTTATATTACCAGCCGATATGGCGTGCATTAGTCGAGACTGTTCTGCCTCCTCTTCATAAACTTCTATCACATTACTCTTGAAAATTAAATCCAAACCACTGGAAAGAGGTTTGTCTTGAGGATAATCATGACTTTTAGGCACCATCTGTTCAAAAAATCAAATACAGAGTTGTTGTTGTATTTGGAACTAAAACTTCAACGTCATTTGCAATCTTAACTGTTATCCCAGCTTATGATTTTGATATAATTTTAATATTGTTTACATAAAATCAGAACATAAATCCAAAGTTTCTACCATTTTTTCTAATCCTACTAATATTATAAATAAACACAAAATTTGTATGGATGTTTCATGTTTGTTACTTTTTAACGCCATAACTACTGAACCGAATTGGCTGAAATTTGAAACGAAGATAGATAATAAATATCCTAGATTAATACATAGGTTACTTTTCATCCCGGAAAAATCAATGGTTCCCACGAGATTTATGAGAAAATGAATTCCACGCGGATGAAGTTGCGGGCGCCCGCTAGTTTGTTATATTTTTTATGAATCTAATCAAAATATTTAACAGGCAATAGTTAAATAAATAATTTCTGGATCATAAAGATCTGAACGTCATGTCCCATCGTCCTGTCACCTTTGAGCTTATGCCGAATTTCCTTTTCTCTCTAAATATTCGAATCAAAAATAAAATCCTACTAATATTGTATGAATGTGTCATTCAGACAAAATGACTTAATAGATTTAGCAAAAATCTCAAATGGAGTCTTCTTTTTTGACTACATTATTAAATTGGGCAACTTCCCATCAGTGCCTTTACAATGCCAAAATTTTCTTTTGGCCTCCTAAAAATCGCAAACGCACGTCTATCTTGTCCGCTATAAACTTGAAATACATAGGAATAGGTCAGAATCATACGCACATATTGCCAGTTAAAGCCCATAAAACACTGGAAGGCCTCGGTAAGATGCTGAGTTCCCAGTTCCGGCTTCTCTCTGCGCAGATGCAGTTCCCCCAGAAGGTGCAACGCCCTGCCCAGATGCCGCCGATGCCCATGCTCCATTGCCAACGAGCCCATCTCAGTCAGCAGTTTTGCTGCAGTTTCGTGGTCTCCTACTCTAAAACCAGCACATTACGCATGAAGGAACATTGTTTTTTTTTTAATTCTATGACAAGTTAGCCTTTGACTGCCTCACTAGAGTTCCCCGATATCTGACGTCACCCAAACGTGGGCTTAAACTCACGAATTCGGGGGTGCCTGGAATGATACACTCGCCAAAACACCCTTCCCGAACGGCCCTCTAAGCCGAGGTCCGAGTCCTGAAGGAGACGCCCTTGGAGAGTTGTTCCACCCATCTACTCTGCTTCTACCTTCGGGCCCCATCAGACGATGCTTCTGCGCTCGCCCAAACCCGTAACGCCCTACCCAGATGCCGCCTCCATTTAGAAAACATCCAATATGATATTAGGATGCTGGCATGTCCTACAAACAAATTTATCTTAACTGGGGACTTTAATGCCAAACACGTATGTTGGGGAGGTGAAGATACAACAAAACAAGGCATTGACCTGCTGGAGTGGACGCATTCCTTAGAGCTCAATCGATCAAAGATAGGCTTAGTCTCCAAGCGGAAGTATTGGAGACTAAGCCTATCTTAGGCATTACCATAGCCATAGGGTATTTATATTTAAACGAGTACCACTAAAAATTATGAAATTTACCTTTGCATCACTGCAGCCAAATGCATTCTTGAATCGCACAAGCCCACTATATTATTGTCCGCTTCGTATATTTTGAATGCTCGAAGAAAGGTCTTGTGTGCGTTGTTCAAATTATTCATATGTAATTGACTGATACCAATTTCTAGGATCGCTTCGGCCGTTTTAGGTATATCATCAGCTGTAAAACAGTGATGTTTAAATTCTATGCTAGAGGATTTCTTGGGCTTTTTGGGTTTCGTTGAGCAGACTTTGATCGCATTCGCGTAAACTTGCTAAGTAAATGGTACTTGCAGGCAAAATACTAACAAAACCAACCTATTCTATTTCTTAAGGTTTAACAACCCAATAATGTGTCACGGGAAAAATTACGCGATCGTTCCCAACAGACTAACTCGAACTGGAACTAAATCTAACCCAGGATATTTCGATTAGCAAAGCATTCCTAATTAAAATAAACATTTAACCTTACTTAATGAACTAATAATGCTGTAAGGATTATGGGTATATTGCGCCTTATTTTAAATAATCTCTACTATAAGTTAAACACTAGTCTGAAACCCTGTGCATTCGACGGGTCTTATGGCGGATTTCTTTAATTATTCTTCGTAACTTAAATCTTAATTAATGTATTCAATTAGTCATCGTTAAAGCATGATAAAGTAAACTAAAAACGTAATATTTACTTAAGAACTTTTGATAAAAGCAAAAAGTCACTCAGTGGATGATCGATGGTTCTGTTTTGAGCATTTAATCCCTGATAAACTAACCAAGCTATATAATTAACAATGATTTAAACCTGATATACATCGATGTATAACTTGACATCGGATCGACGGAACTTTGTTGTTGTCGATGCATTTTAAGTAGCAACAATTAGTAGAATTGTGAGAAATACTAGAACACATTCTAGGAACAAGGAAAACTGAATGACCGCGACGTGCGATTCATGACCACGAAGAGTTCAATGATAAACATAGATACGAGTACCTACAATCATTATAATGTACGCGCTACCTATAAATTATTTATAAGGTACGGCTGAATTAATATGGAATGGAACTTTTTGACCCTTTTATATTAATCTGATTATCTAGAATGGAGCTACAAATTGAGATGAGAGCTGAAGTTTGATAGAGAACAAACCTCCGACGGCCTCCGTGGCGCAGTGGTTTGCGCAGTGGATTTACAAAACGGACGTCCTGGGTTCGATCCCCGGCTGGGCCGATTGAGATTTTCTTAATTGGTCCCTGGGAGGCTTTGGCCGTGGCTAGTACCGCCGAGCGATTTAGCGTTCCGGTACGATGTCGTGTAGAAACCGAAAAGGGGTGTGGATTTTCATCCTCCTCCTAACAAGTTACCCCGCTTCCATCTTAAACTGTAGTCAAGGGCTAACTTGTAAATAATAAAAAAAAAACCTTAGAATTCGATGATCAATGTGTCAGTAAAAGTCTCTAGGTATATTAGCGTCACCTGTAAGTCATGGGTGAGAGAGGTTGCTCATGACTTCCCTATTACCATGTTTAGAATCCACGACCGATTGACGTAAGATTTCTGAGATCTGATTAAGATTAACAATGTGTGACTGCATTTTTAGTTGATGTAGGTTAGTATTAACCTGTTTAGTATTAAATAAATAAAGTAAGATTAGTCCTGACTTCCATGTTTGGAATGCACATCCGGCTGACGTACAATAACGGAAACTTTATACAGCATAAGCCCCCATTCGCACGAGAGTTTTTTTAACGGACGTTAAAAAAGCGTTAAAACAACAACAAACGCATTCCCAAGTATATGTTCACATTACAGCGTTTTTAAAACACGACGCTTTTTTCGAGCAGTGTTGCATTTTCAATTTTGGGCGTTGGACATAGATATTTAACTTTATACTATACCTATTTTTAATACTATATTTAAACTCTTTTTTTACAGTCCGTTAAAAAAACTCTCGTGCGAATAGGGGCTAACATTATACGATCAAAATTTTAATTGCTTAGTATTAAATTAATCGAGTGAGATTAGTCCGGGTGACGTAAGATATCGGAGACCTTATCAAGTTTAACTTTAGAAGACCTTATCAAGTTTAACTTTAGATGACATTGTTTGTTGATGTAGGTTAGCAACCAGTTTATTAAATTGTTATTAAGTTTAGTAAATGAATCTTGTAAGATCAGTTCTGACGTCCCCGAGCCCATGGTTGAAATCCACGTGACGCAAGATATCGGAACCTTGTTAAGATTAACATTGTGTGTATGTTGATGTGGATTAGCAACCAGTTTAGTATTAACTCAACCGCATGAATATTTTTTGTCACTGAGCCAGTATTTATTTAGATGTTGTGTATAAAATTCATTAGTACAATGGTACAAAACAACTGGTGTGAATTGCAATATAATTTTAGCACATGTATCATATCTATATGTTGGCTGTAAAAAGTTTTAGTAATTGCTTTTGTGAGTACCTTGCTTTTCTTGTACTTGAAACAGAATGACCACGTTGTCCGTGTAAATTAAAGCAATTTTTGAAAATCAGGTCTCAAAATTGCCATGTGACCAGCATTAAACCAGTTTTCCAGGACACTAATACCTATTCTATTATTCTGAGTGGAAAACAAAGAACCTTATTTCTGAAGCTAAACAATCAAGGTTCTAAAAAACACGCTTCTAACACGCACTAATTTACATTACACATGGAGTTTTTTCGTATTTCTGACAGCAAACCCTTTCATTTGATACCCATATCATGGCGGTGCATTGCAAATAGCCTGCCCGTCATCTAAGCATACGCCATATTAGATTTAAGTCACGTGATTATTTTTTTCGTATCCCTGACAGCAAACCCTTTCATTTGATATCCATATCATGGGGGTGGATTTCAAACAGCCAGTCCGCCATCTTGGGGAGGCCGCCATATTGGATTTGTAAAAACGTTTCTTAGCTAGTTATGTATTGTCATCAGAACTCAGAGCGTGTGCAAAATTTCATCCTAATCGCGGATCGGGAAATCGGTCAAATTAAGATTCCGAGATTTTCTTACATACATAGTTAGTTACAAGTTATAAGCGTGTTAATAAAGACATCATGTAAAAGACCTTCCTATTTCGTTGTCCATAGGGACCATGGCCGGGTAGTAGTAAAGGCGCTCTTGTCAGCCAGAGACACATGGGTTTGATTCCCATCGTCGCATCTTTAACCGCCATCCAAAAAGGAGGAGGTTCTACGTTCGGCTGTATGAATGTTTTTTTTGATATTATATTTGTATGTTAATTACCATCTTTAGCTCTTCGCTCAGCTAATCTGGAAAGTCTCTCTGCTTTTGCAGGATCTTTGCTTCTAGCCGAACGCGCTTTGCTAAGCAGAACCCGATGCAACTGCACTGCGGTCGCACAGAACACTGTTTCGGGTGATGATGAAACATCTGCATCTCCTTTCTCGTCTTCATACAGCGACCAATCCTATAGAAAAAATATTTAAAAGTTGGTTAATATTTTAGCGCAGTGGTATGCGCGGTGGATTTACAAAAACGGAGGTCCTGGGTTCGATCCCCAGCTGGGCAGATTGAGATTTTCTTAATTGGTCCAGGTTTGGCTGGTGGGAGGCTACGTCCGTGGCTAGTTACCACCCTACCGGCAAGGACGTACCGCCAAGCGATTTAGCAAACAAAACTCCTAACAAGTTAGCCCGCTTCCATCTTAGACTGCATCATCACTTACCATCAGGTGAGATTGTAGTTAAGGGCTAACTTGTAAATAATAAAAAAAAGGTCGTTCTGTTTGGTCATCCCAACGGATATCAAGCGGGTTGCTGGAAGCCGCTGGATGCTGGCGCTTGGAGGTCCATGGAAGAAGCCTGTGTCCAGCAGAGGACGTCCAGCGGCAGATAATGTTTATGATGATGATTCCCGCGTCAGCTATAGGTACCTTCTTTAAATCTATACTTCTATACTAATATTATAAAGCAGAAGAGTTTGTTTGTTTGATTGAACGCGCTAATCTCAGGAACTACTGGTCCGATTTGAAAAATTATTTCAGTGTTAGATAGCCCATTTATCGAGGAAGACTATAGGCTATATTATCCCCGTATTGCCACGGGAACGGGAACCGCGTGGGTGAAACCGCGCGGCGTCAGCTAGTTCAAAATATATTGTAGGTTTATTAGAATCATGTAATACTGATAAATTCTCAATAATTATTATTATACCAATAGATCTGGTATATTATTATCACCAACACTCAAGTCTTCAAAACAAGTACGCGATCTTGATCTTTAATATCAAATAAAATAACTTATCAAGAACAATAATTACTTACAAAGTTTCATACTCGTGATTTTCTCTATGTTACGAATACATTGTAAGAATTTTTTTTCTTTACAAGTTAGCCCTTGACTACACTCTCAACTGATTATAAGTGATGATGCAATCTAAGATACAAGCGGGTTAACTTGTTATAGGAGGATAAAAATCCACACCCCTTTCGGTTTCTACACGACATTGTACCGAAACGCTAAATAGAACGATAGTTGCCGGTAGGTATACTACAATCAATGATAATTTTATGACTACAATGATTTAATACTGGTATAATTATTGTTACACCAATAGATCTGGTCTATTATTATCACCTATTCTTTAAAACAAGTACGTGATCTTGATCTTTGATATCAAATAAGATACCATACCAATAACAATAATTACAGAGTTATCTCTATGTTACGAATACATTGTAAGATGCAAGTATTTATTTACCTTACCGATGGCGCTGTCCCTGACTTCAGTAAGAATAAGGAAAGGCTCCTCGGGATCCGCATTTGGAACTAATTTCATGGGGTTAGAATAATCAGTTTTTGGCACGTAAGAGGATGAATAAAGAGACATTAACAAAAGGCATTTTTGAGGTGAGAATGAATTTTAATAACATTTGCCATATCTTTTATATATGACCAATATTCTCATTCCCCTCCAACTAGTCGGTATATACTGTATTAGGAGCGGGTACGACAATACGGGGCGGGGATCGAACCGCCATCAGTGATGAGTCTGACCGCTCTTACCATTGAGCTATTGAGGCTCAATGCGAGGCCAGATGGGGAAGGCCAAGGTGAATGTTCCTGAAGCTGGCCTGGCCTGAGCTGAAAATCAAACCTCTCTGTTGGGAACCACAGCTATAGAAAGGTCATCGAAAATTTCACAGGTAACCCAAGAACTCGGAAATCAAAGCTTCATAGATAACCATTGGACTAACGAGTTAGCATTTTTTCTCAGCATACAGAAAACACCAGAAGCCAGCGTCATTCTAAAGCACGCATTGTGTCTAAAAATTGTGCCTGCATAGTATGTAACACAACACGGCATACACAAAGTGACTATAGCTTGGCAAATTCGTTAGTAATGCACGCCATTGCTGAACAATTTATTCTCACGTTTCTGAAAAGCAAACGGCAGTACCCACGCGGCATACTATACAAGTCATGTACGCAGTGACCAACACACGATCAATTATAGTCGTGGGTGTTACAGAAACGTGAGAATAATTGACCGTTTGTGGCTAGCATTGCACTCCCGATGTCCGCGCGGGCTGGGAGGGGGGGTAGCGATGCGCCACGCGCTCGACTTCACAAATTTGCACACCATTGTTTATGGTAATACACTGTGACTTATATAGCCGTGATAGCCCAGTGGATACGACCTCTGCCTCCGGTTCCGGAGGGTGTAAGTAGTTTCTTAAAATGCACACAACTTTTCAGTTGTGTGCATTTTAAGAAATTAAATATCACGTGTCTCTAACGGTGAAGAAAAAACATCGTGAGGAAACCTGCATACCAGAGAATTTTCGTAATTCTCTGAGTGTGTGAAGTCTGCCAATCCGCATTGGGCCAGCGTGGTGGACTATTGGCCTAACCCCTCTCATTATGAGAGGAGACTCGAGCTCAGCAGTGAGCCGATTATGGGTTGATGAAATCAACTGTGACTTGATTATACTTGTAAAACAACATTTGTATACGTGTAATAAATAGGCAAATAAAATTTCATTTAATTTCAATCATGATTAGGAAAGTGATAAAACTACTTACATTTATCAAGCAAGAACTTGGCGTAGTGATATTTACAACAGCCTTTCTGTCGACCTCCGTCTATCAAATATTGACTTGAAACAGCAATGGATGCCAGAAAGAACTTCTCAGCTAGCCACAGTATACCTTTTCCTTTCTCCGAATACGATAATGCTAAAGTAAGGAGCTCTAAACATTCGTTCTTTGTGTTCTCTGAAAGTACAATCCGAGTTTCACTTTATGTCAGCCACTGACGATCAAGTAATCTCATATGCCTGCAGCTCTAACGTCTTGACGTCCGAGAAAACTGATCGTCTGTTGGTCGCGATCGGCATGTACATCGCGACCAACACACGATCAGAGGGCCTACTGGCAGTTTGATACTGTTGCTATCGCGTTAACGTAAACGCGAATTTCTAAGGAATTGAAACGACACCATCTATTGGCACTACTGCACAACTGTTATAATTCCATAGAAATTCGCGTTTACGTTACGCGATAGTAACAGTATAAAAACATTGAAAAGTTCCACTAGGCACACAGTTTTATCTACGTAGTTCCCGTTCCCTTGGAAATACGGGGATAAAATACGGCTTATGACTAGTATGAAAACGTGGCTTTGTTGGTTAAAAAAATGAAAATCAGTTCAGTAGATAAAGAGATCACATCCTACAACCTCACACTTACCTAAAATTTTTACCTCCTTATAATATTAGTGTAGTTAAAGTATTCATCTAACTATAAAACTTTTACATGAGATTAGCGCATTTAAACTAACGAATATTTAAACGAATATTGGATTTTGCTTGCTTTTTAGCAGCGACATCTTTTGCCAAATGTCGCGTACCTAGTTCTACGTATTTGTGTACGTAGTTGATACGACTCTATACTAATATATAACTATAACTAATCTATACTAATATTATAAAGCTGAAGAGTTTGTTTGTTTGATTGAACGCGCTAATCTCAGGAACTATTCGTGCGATTTGAAAAATTCTTTCAGTGTTAGATAGCCCATTTATCGAGAAAGGCTATAGGCTATATATTATCCACGTTTTCCTACGGAAACGGGAACCACGCGGGTAAAACCGCGCAATGTCAGCTAGTTAAACATAATTTATTTCAAGATTTTTACGTTGGTAAAAGAGAGAACAATTTGCGCAGACGAAATCGCGGTAAAATAAAATTGTAACAAAAATTATTTTACGCGCTCCCAATAAGGAAATCAAAAAAATACGTCTTCCAAACTAATTATAGTATTTAAGAAATATAGTCGTGCATAAATAATGTTTTTTCAACCTATTTAGATTAGCAAATCTTCAGGAAGCGATAATTATTTATTATTAAACAGTAGACCGGAACTAAAACTAGCGATGGAAAATTTAAGTCGACTTATGATTTATAGTATCATCTGCGACTTCGAATTTTTCATTGCCAGTTTTTGTAGTTCCCACATACCTATTACCTTTAAATTAATTTATTATAATTATAATTTTATAATTTTAATTTATATCCGGTCCGATATCAGTGGAGCATTTTTACAATTGATTACTATCAAGTTAATTTTCCATGAGTAACTTCATGTTGAAGAGACGCTCAACTTTTACATTTACGAAAATTCTTTATTCTGGTAGCTAACTTGGTTGGTAGTTCAGTTAGCTACCATAATCCAGATAATATACCATAGCCTATATAAATGGGCTATCTAACACTGAAATAATTTTTCAAATCGGATGAGTAGTTCCTGAGATAAGCGCGTTCAATAAATCTAACAAACAAACATACAAACAAATAACAAACTCTTCAGCTTTATATATTAGTAGGTATAGAGTATAGATATTCATATGATACGTAGTAAGGTAATCGACATTTGGCAAGACAACGAGACGAATATCTTAGCATTCCTCGGATTCACCGTGCGGGTGCCGGGTCTGTCATGTGGTAGGTACAGAGAAAAACTCCGACTACAGATTTGGACTTGTGTGCCAATGGACGTAGGGTTTAGGAACTCCTTGACAATCGATTACCACTCCCCTTCTCCGTGATGTTCTCCCTGCCTGTTTTTTACAAGACGGAGGTCCTGTGTTCGATCCCCAGCTGGGCCGGTTGATCTTTTCTTAATTAGTCCAGGTCTGGCTTTGGCCGTGGCTAGTTACCACCCTACCGACAAAGACAACCAACCTACCGCCAAGCGATTTAGCGTTCCGGTGCGATGTCGTGTAGAAACCGAAAGGGGTGTGGATTTTCATCCTCCTCCTAACAAGTTAAGTCCCGCTTCCATCTTAGATTGCATCATCACTTATCATCGGATTGTAGACACTAAGGGCTAACTTGAATAGAAAAAAAGGACTCCTTGACAATCCATTAACACTCCCTTTCTCCGCTCGTGTTGTTCTCCCTGTCCTGTCCCTCCCTTTAGCCAAAGGTAAGTTCCTACTAGAGCAGCTTTGGATACCCGTCTTAACATAGAACTTACTGCAGTTCTAGTGATCTATCGCTAATCCAATTCAAAAGGCCTCGCCTCAGAGAAAGGATACTTACCCTTGTCACGTTCTTTCTCAGCGCGCACCAAACCCGCACTAATATCTTCCAAATAATCCTCCCTCGCTCTTAAATCCACGACGATACCTATTTCGTCTTCGGCTAAAAGCTGCATGTTGTCATAAATAAGATCCTGGAGATAATCCGACGATTCCGAATAGCCGGATTCTCTTAATTCCAATATGAGGCATTCGTGCAATGGAAATTTCCGTCTGTAAACAACCAATAACATTCGGCCTTGTTTGATAAAATTATTCCATGCCACCTGTTAGACGGATCGAGATATAAAAATCATCGGATGTTTGTTCTCCGTAATATAATAAAATTATACGGCTGCGTCTATAAAGACATCATTAACAGCCTATTACGAGTATATATGTCTAATACAAGACCAAGCCTCCCTCTTAATAGGGGCTATGGAGCCTTGATCCACCATCTACTCCAATGCGGGTTGGTGGGCTTAACTCAATGATTATTTAATACTATACATAATATGTTACGTGTCTAAAAAATCACTCGGTGGATTTACAAGGCGGAGGTTCTGGGTTCAATCCCCGGCTTGGCCTATTGAGGATTTATTGATCGGCGCAGGTCTGGGAGGCTTTGGCGGTGGCTAGTTACCCTACCGGCAAAGGCGTACCGCCAAGCGATTTAGCGTTCCGGTACGATGCCGTGCAGGAACCGAGAGGGGTGTGGATTTTCATCCTAACAAGTTAGCCCGCTTCCATCTTAGATTACATCATTACTTACCATCAGGTGAGATTGTAGTGAAGGGCTAACTTGTAAGGAATAAAAAAAAATTAAATTAAGTTGTCCGCCTCAGTTTTGATGCGCTAGTGCCCTATCTCTAGTAAAAAAAAACATTGGCTGAGGGTGATAATGTAAAATTTTTTGACCTCTAACATATTAATAATAATTACCGAGACCAACGGCTTAATGTACTCTCCGAGTTACGAGTCACCATAAACTCAGCTCCAGACCAAGAAACTATATCTACTGAAAAAGTCTTGAAGGAAATAAAAGCTCAGTATTACTTAGCCGGGACTCGAACCCAGGACCTACGATCCGAAGCCACTTAAACTAACCACTGGACCAATGATGTAGTACAACAGACATACCACTTTTTAAATTCTCTTTAAATTAATGACTATAGGCAAACCTTAAAGATTGTTAGAATTCAAGTTGGAATACTTCATTATCAAACCATATTCGGCTCACTGCTGAGCTTGAGTCTCCTCTCAGAATGAGACGGGTTAGGCCAGTAGTCCACCACGCTGGCCCAATGCAGATTGGCAGACTTGACACACGCAGATAATTAAGAAAATTCTCTGGTATGCAGGTTTCCTCACGATGTTTTTTTGATGAACTTTTGAGACAGGTGATATTTAATTTCTTAAAATGACACACAACTGAAAAGTTGGAGATGCATGCCCCAGACCGGAATCGAACCCACACCCTCCGGAATCGGAGGCAGAGGTCATATCCACTGGGCTATCACTGCTACTTATGGACTACTTACACAAGTATAATTAAAAACTAATAAATAGAAATTGATTTCAAGCGCGCAAAGCAAGGGCTTAAATGAATTAATAATAAAGTTGTTTATTGAGAATACGGGGATAAAATTTAGCCTATGACACTCACAAATAACGTCTCTTTCAAGTGGTAAAAGAGTTTTTAAAATCGGTTCAATAGATTCAGAGATTACCCCCTACACACACTGTGCCTCTTTATAATATCAGAATAGATTAAAGATTTATAATATTTAGTATAGATTGGTCCCGATTTGAGCAAAAATAACAGCTGCCTATCAAAACAATATGATTAAAAAATTTCCACCAATTATAATATTTGATACAGCCACGCATAGTGATTAATGTTGATATTTTTTAGGGTTCCATGAATGAAAAGAAAAAACCGGAAAACGTAAAGGATAACTTTATCGTCTATTTATCTGTATATGTAATAAAACATATATTTCAACTCCTCGTGGGTGTTGAAATATATGTTTTATTAAAAAGAAGAAGAATCAAAATAAAGGATATTTTAAGTTTACTTAGAACTATGAAATTTAGCCAGTAGGTATGTAAGCATATACATATATTACAACACCAACAAGGTGTTGAAACATAATTATGTTTTACTAAGAAGAAGAAGAAGAATCAAAATAAAGGATATTTTTTGTTTTTTTTTTTTTTTTTAAGTTTTTTTTTTCGTTGACTTAGAACTACGAAATTTAGAAAGTAGGTGTGTATATAACCGTCAACTATTACACAACAAGTATTGCGGAAACTCTGAAAACGATACAATATTTGTAATTCAATCATAGATTCAAAGTACTCGAGTATCTACAAATTTATACAATTCGCACTTGACCGGCATTTTTTTCTTTCATACTTACCACACAAGAACTGCATCAGTTAATCTTAGACTATTAATACTATTAGATATCTATTATGTTATTAATTGTATGGTGATCATTGTTTTTAAGTCCTGTTTGATCGATAATTTCGCATTAATGTAATGTTATTGGTTTTACCTTCTGATTCCTTTTGCGTCTAATGTATCGAGACCAAACAAGGCTCGATTTCTAAGGTTCTCTAAACTGTTCTTCGTCATACATGCCATAAGTTTCGGTAGTTGACGACGCTTGGGAAATGACCTCGACGATGACATTGTTATTGAATTTATTATATAAGAAAACAGAAATACAGGTTTATTATAAATTCTTTAGTAATATCACAATAATGGAATATTTTCGTTGTTTTTATATTTAATTGTTTAAATTAATTAAATATTTTGACATTCATATTTCAATGTTTCTTTTTTATTTTTATTGACTGATCAAAACTGCCTCTATTATTTTATATGTTATCTGTACAACAGTAGAAGTCAAGGTCAAAAATCGGTAGCTAAAAAAAACTACGGTTTTATTTATAGGTACGTATGCAAATATAATTCTAAACCATTAATTTATAAGTCATGGAGTTAAATAAAAAAATATTGATAGAGGTCAGTATTCAATGTGCTATGAATACTTTATGTAGAGTAAATTATATACCTACGTCATCGATAAGTAGCTGTTATTTATAGTTTCTAAATACCTACCAGTATACTTATTATACTTATTGATGGGTACCTACGCAAAAAAAAAATTGACATTTATGGGGTCATTATCCCCATTAAAATTTAATATTCTGTAAATTCGTAGTTTTAATTAGGTATTTTAATTTAATTTTTAGATTTTATTTACAGTCCTAAAAATATACTTCATAGGTAAAACTTAATGGGTAATCATAGACTTATAACAGTAGGGTATGGGTAGGGTAGGGTAAAGTAGGGAAGAAGTGCGTCAAAACGAAGCTGGAGCGGATCCGCTAGTAGACATATAATAGAAAGACCGGCTATGAAATAATCATAGAGAGACGTAAAATTAAATATTTTTATGTGTGTAACGTGATTGTTATCGATAGGTACTCAATAAAAGGTAACCTTGGCTTTCGTAAAATTTAATTGGGTACAATTAATATTGACATAGGTAGGTGTTTTTAGCGAAAATTAACAGTTTTATATTGAAATATAAATAGAATAGAATAGAATTGAAATCATTTATTTGTTAACACAACACTTAACTACATAATAACTTAAAACTAATACATTTACATCGTAATAATAACTTAAAACTAATACATATATATATAGAAAATATGTTGTGCCAAAAAAATGGACCTGACTCAGCTAAAATTTGTTGTGAGTACCTCATTACCCACAATGCTGGTATTCTGTCAGACCCTTAGGAGGGAAGAAGAGAACACATAAAATAATTATATCACTAATAAAATAAAACAAAATACAGTTTAAAAAATACAGTAGTGTAATCTCAGAAGAACAAAAAATTTAATCTCAAAAGCTAGCAAACACAAAAGAAAAGAATAATTAAAAAAAAAGGAAAAAAAATATAGAATTAATTGTTTATTATTAATTAATAATTAATAATTGCCACAGTCTACTTTTTGGCAATCTAACAAATATAAGCGAAAAATTTTCTTTAAAGTAAATTTAGATTTTACCTCCCGAATAGGTGGAGGGATGTTGTTCCAACATTTTGTGGCAAGATATTTAAAACTGCCACGAAATGCTACAGACCTGTGCTGTGGCATTATTAAAGGTGGTACTTTAGACCTCTTACTCTTAAAAAAACTAGATACTCTCTAGTATATCTATGGTACTACTAAATAGGTCAAATACTGTACCTTAAATCTATGCCCACTACTTAAAAATCGATAATTTTTTTCTTGCCTAACAATAACTTAAAGCAATAATACTTGTAATAAAAATTGCTGTGAAATTTATTCAGGTAGGTGTAGTTATTTTAGTTTAATATTAAACGAGTTTATTAATATTTTATTTTATTAAATATTACAACGAGGGCCAGTGGTATGCGCGGTGGATTTACAAGTACCTGGGTTTGATCTCCGGCTGAGCCGATTGAGGTTTTCGTAATTAGTCCAGGTCTGGCTGGTGAGAGGCTTCGACTGTGGCTAGTTAACACACTACCGGCAAAGACGTACCGCCAAGCGATTTAGCGTTCCAGTACGATGTGTAGAAACCGAAAGGGGTGTGGAATTTCATCCTCATCCTAACAAGTTAGCCCGCTTCCATCTTAGATTGCATCATCAGGTGAGATAGTGGTCAAGGGCTAACTTGTAAAGAATAATAATAAAAAAATAGTTTGGTTTACTAACTTGGCCGTTTGCCTGAATTCATGACTGTATCTTCGGTCACTGAGCTTTGAGTGACAGACGTTAAAAATGAAATGACTGTAACTAAATACTTGTAGAAGATTAAAAGAAATTCTCAGAATTACTCGTTTTGAATATTTTATTATTTTACCCAAAGGTACCTATAGGTTTCTTAGAAGCCGTTGCTTAATACTTTTATAATATCATAATATCACCGTGATGTTTGCCTAATTGTTTGATTGGTTTACGTAGATATTAATATGATATTGATTAGTATCTACCATTAATTTATTTATTTATTTATTACATACATGTACAAACATTACAGGGTAAACCTAATGCGTTTATATAAATCTCGTATTATATCTGTTAGATTTTTAATTATTTAAATAATTATAAATACATAAGACAACATATAAAAACTCCTTCTTCCAGATAAATATTTTAATCTGTACTGTTTATTAATGATTATGGTTTTATTCTGTATATTTAGGTTTGGTTTGGTATTGTGGGTTATACTCTAGGTAAAAGAGGTGGACATGTGATTAAGTGGCGTTAAGTAAATTTAATTATTGTATTATCCATCTACCAAAGTTACGATTTGTTTAAGAATGAGTAATAAGTTATTTGAAATACAGTTTAATCATTCCAGCTTGTGTTATTTTATTTCTATTATATCTAAGTCCTGCATTATTTGAACGTATCTGCTAAAACTTTTTATCTTACTACAACACTTCGTTAGTAACAGTCTGTTACGATCTATATGAGCTATGTATCCTATATAGAGTGGTAAAATTGTTATACAAATAATTACTAACATTTATTTATTCATTTGACTCTAGAAATGAAAATCGAAACAATCACGAACTTATTCTTTATTGTTTAAAATAACGCAAACTTTTTACTTCAAACACGATTGAATGGTTATAATATTTAATTATTTTTTCATGGCAATAGGTACTCGTATTTTTTTTCTTGGCAATAAGTTCTCATATGCCGCAATGCGGCTCTATAGTATAATCATTAATCGTGCGAATTTTCTGACAGATGCTAATGTCACTTTGTAGAATAATTATACCATATTTATTGTCATAGTGATGTCCTGTTCTGTATAGGTAAAATATAGTGCCTCAGATCATTCACTCTCAAAGAGGAATTTTGAACAGAAATTTCTATCATAACGCTTAGTGACAGACGGTTGAAAGAAAAATTGTGTAAATTATGAAATTGACCAATTTTTTACCTATTTGCCCTAGTCTCTGAGAGTACCACTACTTCCGATTTGAAAATATAGAGTACCTAATGAAATTTACAATAAAAGTCTAAGAATAAAATATTTATTGTACAAAAAAGTGTTACAGTTGTTATTTAGTTACAAAATCCTCCTCCATCCTCATAAACTTTGCGTTTTTGGGAGGATGGTGGGTTGGTGCAGAACATATTGAGTGAATCATGATCGTTCACTTTGTCACATCACTATTTTTGATTCAATAAAAAATGGTATCACAGGAAACTTCAAAAGAGATCGCAGAATTAATTATTCGACTATAACACATTTATTTTTCTTTGCATAAGGAACGTCTTGAATACATCCTAAATTATATAATCTAGGTCGAAAAAAGACGTCAACATCGAAACCTAATGGAACAAGCAGATTTTTTTTGCACAATTCTTTATTTTGGTAGTACAAATATAGTCTCAAAAGTACCGATAAGGTATCAGTCTAAATCAGTTAATGTATAATATTGTTTTTCATATTAAAAACTTTTTCATTTATATTAGGTGCAAAGGCCTTTTATCTAATAAACGTTTTATTCCGGGATCCGTAGAACATTTTTTACAACTGATTACTATCAAGTTAGTTTTTCGTAAGTAGCTTCATCTCGATGAAACGATCAACTTTTTTATTTACGAAAATTCTTGATTTTGGTAACTAACTGAGTTGTAAGGAAATATTCGGAACAAGATAATGTACCACGCAATTTGATAAGTGACATTGTGGATGATAAGTTGTATAACTATTAATTAAGCAACAGTAAAAAACAGCTGGTTAGTAACAACTTTTAATAACCTCGTTATGTTAACAATTTGGGAGGAGGGTAGTTTATCAAATTATTGATTAAATTTTAAAATGCTTTTACATATCACACTAATATTACAAAGGTGAAAGTTTATGTGTAAGTGAGTAAGTATGTTTGTTCCTCTTTTACGCTGCGGCTATTATAGCGATCTAGCTGGAATTTGGAATGGAAATAGATTTTACTCTGGATTAACACGTAGGCTACTTTTTATCCCGGAAAAGTCCTTGGTTCCCGCGGAATTTGTAAAAAAACTAAATTCTACGCGGACGAAGTCGCGGGCGTCCGCTAGTTTCCATAAATAACATAAATATATAAATAAAATAAATAGAAAACCTTGTGTCCTAAATTATCTTTTAATAGGTAGATAGGTTTTTCAAGCCTCTTTTCTTTCAATTTCATTCTGTTCCGGTTCTTGTTTTCCTTCAATGTTAGCAATTGGATTGGTTACATCAATGACAGCAACAGGGTTGGCGACATCAATGGTAGCAACCGAGTTGGTAACATCAACTTTGGATTTTTCATCATCATTGTCATTCAAATTTTGTTGCATTTTATTCTTTTTTGCACTTCTTAACGTTTCTAGCATTTCTGAAATTAATGAAAGCAATTATTAAAATTATTATTAAAATGAATGAAATGAAATAAAAAAACCAACAAAGTAAAAGTTTAACAGTATTAAAGGAAATACAGCTAGTCGAATTATTTATTTCATATAATTATAATGAATATTGTAAAGAATGATGAATTTAAGGAGCTTACTGCCGGTTCTTCTCAGCAGAACCTGCATTCCGAACCGAAGGTAGTCTTTACAAATAGTCAAACTTGGCGTCTTGTAAATTCTACTTGAAATATGAGCTCTGCCTCATTAAGACGCCATGGCGACGTCGCCGGCTACGTATCCAAGCAGTTAATATTGAAATGTATGGTGCCTAACTCACTTGGCGACGGTTTTACAACGTCGCCAAAATGGATGCGTGGCCACCAGCTACAGGTCTCGTTACTACGTGGCTTCTGGATACTCTGGCGGCTTGGCGACGCTACTACTATAATGTACACGGTAAACTGCACCTCGCTCACTCAGTCGCCAGTCAGCCACCATTTTGGACGTTCGCTCGAATAATAGTACCTAGTTGATGTTGTAAATAATGAGTTTCGACACTGAAAAATTTGTAATATAAATTCAAAACCGTTCTTGTATATGGGATAGTTCATCTAATGAGCATTCTGATCGTAACTTAAAAATTAAAGGTTGGAACGAAATAGTAAACATATGAACATCGCCGTGATCGGCGACCTTCGGATGCCAGAAGTAGCCAGGTCACCGCTGGCGACGTCGCCATGGCATCTTAATGAGGCAGAGCTCTAAGTTTAGCTTACCGCGACGAAAATTTGCTGACAGAGGCATTTTAATCTACGTGCACCTTTATCTATTTTTATGTACAAATGGATTTCTGAAATTTGATGTATTAAATTTGCTAATGTAAAACTATGTTATATGTTTTACATTATGAAGAGTATTTTTTATAGTGTGACTATGACTAATATAATTTTAAAGATATCATTAATCTTAGTTTCAAATTAACTGCCTGTCAAGCTGTCAAGAAATAAATGATATTTATGAATTTACATGTATGCCAGTTGTCAGTCTAATATAGAGGTTTTATTTGATTAGCTTTATTGGAGTCAAGTACCTACCTTGAAACTACCTATTTGTAAGAAACATACCTAGACAAAAAATGTATGTAGATACCGTTTCTGTGAATTGCGTCATTTATTGACGTGTTAAATAATTTTATAAATTAATTAGGAAAATGGTTACAGTTTCACACCTGGGTGTGAAACTGAAGAAGCATTAGGATATTCAAATCCAAAGGCTTGTTATGATTACCCATGACGGCACGAAGAAGGATGCGTTTAGTGTGAGAGATTGGTTTGCGCAAACCAATGTTACTGGCACCGTTAAATTGTAATCAATCTCGCGAATTTGTGAACAGTCCAAAAGTGTGAGTGGTTCGAAATATACTCTTTCCAATAAAAAATAATTATCAAAATCGGACCACTCAGTAAAAAGTTATATGCACGTTCATACATTAAAACTCACCAATAATTTTTTTCTCATTCTGAGAGGAGACTCGAGCTCAGCAGTGAGCCGAATATGGGTTGATGACGACGAATATTTTTTTTATTGGAAAATACATATTACAGATATAGTTCCATACAAATTTAGAAAAACAATTCCAAGCATAAAGGTAGGAAAACAGGGGATGTTGATTGTTAACCCGTTAATTTTAATGTAATTCCAAGCGTAACTTTTTAATGTGATCCGATTTTGAATTTTTTTTTACCACTAGAAACCCGCGTTATTTGAAAGTGTTATAAGCTATAGTTTATTCCTGTATTTTCACGGAAAATCGAGAATTATTCTGGTAAAATAAATATATAAGGAAAGAAAACTTAAAAATAATAATTATTATCGTATATATAAAAAAATAGAGTATAAAAAATTGAGAGCGCACAATTTTTTTTTAACATTAATTACACATTTCCAAAGTTTGTATAATTTATTGACTGGCCCTGGATTCAACGGTATAAACCTAACGGCACTCCACTTTACTTTGAAGTACAATAAGATATAAGTGCGGTAAGTTTACAAGGCAGAGGTCCTGGATTCGATCCCCGGCTGGGCAGATTGAGATTTTCTTAATTTGTCCAGGTCTGACTGGTGGGAGGCTTCGGCCGTGGCTAGTTACCACCCTACCGGCAAAGACGTACCGCCAAGCGATTTAGCGTTCCGGTACGATGCCGTGTAGAAACCGAAAGGGGTGTGGAATTTCATCCTCCTCCTAACAAGTTAGTCCGCTTCCATCTTAGACTGCATCATCACTTACCATCAGGTGAGATTGTAGTCAATTGTAGCTAACTTGTAAAGAATAAAAAAAAAGTTGAAAGTTATAGCCGAGGCGATATTGCAAGCTCGAGCCTTGGCGAGAACAATAGTAAGGAAGCAGAGGCTGTAATTATCAAAGCTCACGTATGTCATACGACGTTTTATAACACATTTGCGAGGAAACACACTTTGTACACACTTTGAGAATTAATTTGCATCTTTGCCTGTTTTCCTTATGATACGCATGTCATTTTTACACAGATAACACACCAGCGTGTTTATTTTTGATAAATACACCAAAAACAGTCAGTATTACTAATAAAGTAAATTAATATTTTTGTGTTTCTGATAAAGATAAATGGTTGACATTTATGGTCAAAATTATTAAAATTAAAGAATTAAATTTTTTTTTTATTATATTTTATCTCACAAAGTTAATTTTATTTATAAAATGTTGAGTACCTTTCTGACATAAAAACTCTTTGCCAAGATTTAAAAAAGTACCGTTCGTTATTATACGGATGATAAAGGTTTTATATTACATTACGGCACATGTGCATTTTTCTTTACATTACGGCACATGTGCGTAATGAGATAGATACATTACGATATTGAAATTAGTGAAATATGCGATACTTTAAGAGCAAATGTGTTATAAAATATTTTATTGATCTCATTCTACTGCTACAATGTTAATATTTTTTCCGTGACAGCTAAAAAGTCGGTCAAAAAGCATTTGTTAGGTACTTTTTTTTTCCTTGTAACAATGTCATCGTATAGGTACTTAGAATACTATACATATAATAATTATTACGATCGCGTGTGGTAGCACTTATTCTTAGTTTGAACTATTTCAGAAACTAGCAAATGCAAAATAGGAAACTTTGCACGATTTTATAATAAGAAGTTTAAAATAACTTCATAAAAGAACGAGTACACAATCCGTAACAAAATTTTATAGTTTTAGTTTCTCAAACTTGTATCAAGTTTTTGAAAATACTTTCTTTAGTGTTTTTAAACTTCAGCCAAAATGTCGCTTTTCAAAACATTTTTTGCTAATAAGAATGAAATATAAGGGTGAAATGTAACGCTACATCCGTAAAACTACTGTCCCTTATATCGAAAAAAAGGGGAAAATATGTAAAAACGCTAACAAAATCCGGCTACAAACGAGCCGTTGCTTTTCAAAGGACCGCTATAAAATTATAGCCTGATTTATGAATACAGATTTCATAGATGAATGAAAGCTGTTATATGTAGGACAAACCGTATAATATGGTTTATTCATTTTTGTATCTTGCTTGACAAAAATGTATAAAATCGGGGACAATAACGCTACAATATGACAGGTTATTTGTTGTACAAGTGAATTATCTCCATGTTTTGTATTTACTGAAGTTCAGAAATCAGTTTAAAAGAGATTATTTTTGGTAGTTATAAATATTAGCTTATAATTACCATAATCATTAGGCATAAGCCTGTTGTTTTTTTTTTTTTATTCTTTTACAAGTAAGCCCTTGACTACAATCTCACCTGATGGTAAGTGATGATGCAGTCTAAGATGGAAGCGGGCTAACATGTTAGTAGGAGGATGAATCCACACCCCTTTCGGTTTACCGGAACGCTAAATAGCTTGGCGGTACGTCTTTGCCGGTAACTTGCCACGGCCGAAGCCTCCCACCAGCCAGACCTGGACAAATTAAGAAAATCTCAATCTGCCCAGCCGGGGATCGAACCCAGGACCTCCGTCCGTAAATCCACCGCGCATACCACTGCGCCACGGAGGCCGTCAATTTGTTGTAACGATCCTTTAAGGGTCTGTCATCCCTCCTATATCTCTCCGTATAGGAGAGGAGTTATACACCTAAGACTAAGGTGCTCCATTTCCAATGCAGGTTAACTGGCTTAGGATGATAATGTTAGACTCCTTATTATTACTATCAGATGTTTATGATAATGGCTGAGACTGACTGCTCAACATATAATAAATAAATATCATCTCCAACTTCACCATAGCGGTGAAATTTTTAAAGTAGGCTCAATTTAGAAGCACTTTTGACACGTCAGTTGACTATTTGTAAAGATTCTACCACCGGTTCGGAAGGCAGGTTCTGCTGAGAAGATACCGGCAAGAAACTCAACAGTTGCAAATCTTTGCGGGTACGTCGACCTAGCGATTTCGCTTAGTGTTCATTTACACGAGCGGCAGTTGCTACCGAAGAATGCAGTCGGCGACATCTCGGCGGCAGCCAACAGGAGTCGACTGCAGTGGGCGAGCGCCGCCGACCCACGCCGGGAGTCGACTGCGATCGAGTGCCGTTGGCTGCCGCCGAGACGTCGCTGACTGCAGTCGGCGACGCCGTCACCTGCAGCTGAGATGTCGCAGACTGCAGTCGACTGCGATCGTCGGTAGAGTTGCCGCTCGTATAAATGAACCCTTAATCAAGTGTTTTACAGATTTCGCCAAATACGAATGAAGCTTTTTAATTTAAAATCCACATTGAAAAGTAGGTATAACAATGTAAATTCAATATTCCTGCAAAATGATGAAATACTCGTAAACTGAGTGAAAAGATTTCAAAATTGCATTATCTTGGAAGGAAAATAGGTTACACAGTCTACTGGTCACTACACACGTTAATCAACCGCGGGCTTCAGTGAAAAAGATTAATGTTCCTTTAGCACGGGCTCGCTGTTGTAAGGCATGTCCGTTCATAGTAGATAATAAGCTTCAGAGTAATATTTTTAGGACGTATCCTTTTTTAATCGTCGACAAATTCAATCATGGCTTGAATGCAATGTGTTGACTCGGCAAACGTTGCACTGCCTAAGTTTTAGAGCCTCAATAGCTCAACAGTACGGTTGGACTCATCACCGAGAGGTGGTGTTTCGATCCCCGACCCGTTCGTCTATTGTCGTACCCACTCCTAATCCTAATAATAGTATTCATACCCCGTCTAATTTAATTAAGGGAAATAGGAATATTGGTCATATTTAATAAATATGGCAAATATTCTTTGTTAACCGACTTCTTTTTTTTTTAAACAAAAAAGATGTTGAAAAGTACTTTACAGATAGACATATACAAAAAAAAACATCAAAATCAGTTGAGCTGTCACGGAGGAGACCACAATGTGCTCGCAATGTCGTCCACTCGAAATTAAGTTTTTCATAAATCCCGCAGAAGCCAATAGTCTCCTTGGTCTTCCAGTTAGCTTCCCTTTAAAATCGCATTAAATTCCCAGCAGAACTACCGGACCTGGTTTACCTGGACAAACAGATGGACAGACATAATAATTCAATATTTGAGTTTAATTATTGTGTAAATAACTAAAAGTTTAAGAGAAAACACATTTATTTTGAAATCACAGACATATACAAATCCATACTTATTTTATACGTAGTTCTATAAAAGCCTCTATTTTCTTTGATTTTATTGTAGTAATAAGTGTTTTGCTAGTGTGTACACGAACCGAGATAATATGTATTTCATGCACGTTCGCCACGAACTTACCAAAGTAAACTTTCGCGTGATCTGTAGATTTTATTGGATAAAATACTGGCTTAATACAGATAAAGCTTTTTTACCATGAAGACGTAAAACACACAATGTTTTCACAAGCATAACAAGTCATTTTTATATAAATTTGAGTAGAAGGAAAATTTAAAAATTTCAGCTTGCTTCTTTTATGTTATCGGTATATTAGTCAGATATCTGTTTTAATAACATCTACAGCTTTAGCACATAAGGTTCTAAACTCTAGGTATTTATTAATTTGAAATTATATATAATTTTCAATGCAAAAAAATATTACTGTTTTATTATTGTTAATAGACATTCTATTTTGGAATAAACATATATTATTATTTATATTTTAAGACATATGAAACCGCGAAATAATCTACGGGTACTAGTACGCTGCAATTTTTTTTTGGCTATTTTACAAGTCTGAAGTGGCAATGGGCGGGGCACATAGTTCGAAGAGCCGATGGACGTTGGGGTCCTAAGATGCTGGAATGCAGGCGGCTCAGCATCGTGATGTTTGTAAGTCCCAACAAATGGCCTATATCGTCCATCGGCTGATATGATGATGATGATGATGATGAAATACGAATAAATTATAAATACAAATATAAAGAGCTTTGACAAGCTGGTACGTTAAAACCAAGTTAGAGCATATTAAATAAGTAGCTAATATTACAAACTTTAAAACATATTGTCGTACTAAGAAAACACACACATTGCACTTAAAAGCACCCAACTGGGACGAATTAAAATAACTTGAAACGGGCCCGCTCTCTTGTAGAAACTGTTATAGCACTTTTTAATTAAACCATTTCAGCGAAGTTACTTTTTAAGAGCGTCGTCAGGAACATTAAACTGAAATAAAAGACTACGACGTTGCACATAAGCTTTATCTTCTCGTTCGCATATAAACTCCTTTTGTGTATTACCTACCTAAATAAAAGGAGTTTGTAATATTAGTGTATACCAATTACTCCTGGCCCTGAGTTCAATTATCAGCTCGAGTTTATTATAGGCTTAAAGGTGATTACAAATATAAGAAAACTAATGTCGAACAAAGGTTATGATTCACAACACTTGTCAGGACAACTTAATTAACAAATCAAACTGAAACAAAATAAGTCCCTAGAATGGCAGAGAATGACCTTGTGTGGAGTCACGTACTTGCGAACGATGTGTGTAGGGTTAAAGGCGCCTTTTACTGATATCAAACACTCCCCTTTTCTACTCAAGTCACTCTCCCGGCCTATCCCAAGTAACCCATAAAGAATTACACAACAAGAGATGTGGACGGCTCGAACGCCACGAGCACACTGAAGCCGACACTAGATCGAGCGACGTCATATCTGTCACAGACTATTATTACCAACACTAAACGGCGATAACAAGTTAATTTACGATTTATATTCATACCCACCTCGGTGAGCTAAATAGATATTATAGCTCACCTAAGTGGGAACAATAGGGATGAAGACCGTTTTTTTAAATTGTAATAAATTAGGAGTATGCTAATAGTAAAGCAATTTTGTAAAAGTAACAGGGTATCTGCGATCGCTACTTTCGGAGCTACAGGGATTTAAAGGGTCAGATTTGCGGCACTGTCACGGATCCCTGAAAAACGCCCCATACAAAATGGTGTGATTTAATGACGTAGTAGATCATAATAATCGATAATTTTATTTGAACGCCCAGTAAAATTATCAATATCTTTGATATTTGAGCGTTTATGTTTATAGTTCAAATCTTGAAAAATGTCACATTTAATGTAAGATAAGACAGTATTAATTTTCATCTTATTACGATAGAAGATTTTTAATAGACAATCTTTGCTTCTTTAGTATAAATTAGTTAATCTTATTAACCTGAATATATCATAAAAATCAATATATTTAAATTCTAAAGTCATCCTTCCCATTATATTGGCCAAGAGATGTCAGGTTAACTTTAAAAATTAATCCCTATTTCCCTTAGTCACGCCATAACTTAAAAACTATGTTTTATTGTTGGAAATGTTATAAAACATGTAAATGGAACATAATCACGGCTCAACTGCTAAACGGATCTTGAAGAAATTTGGCACACAGATGGATTATAGTCTAACATACTTTTTATGGGATTTATATTATGGGCTGATATGGATAAAATTAATCTGTATAAATTATATACGTAAGATAAGGTTTATTTATTACTAGCTGAAGCCGCGTGGTTTCACCCGCGTGGTTTCGTTACGTGCACGTACGTACCGCCAAGCGATTTAGCGTTCCGGTACGATGTCGTGTAGAAACCGAAAGGGGTGTGCATTCTCATCCTCCTATAGAGTTAGCCCGCTTCTATCTTAGATCGCAGTATCACTTACCATCAGGTGAGATTGAAGTCAAGGACTAACTTGTAAAGAATAAAAAAAGCATTCTTACTTAGGTTCATATACAACATAACTTCCTTTTTGGAAGTCGATTACTGAACAAACAAATGGCATATTAAAAAGTGTTACATAACAAAGGCAAAAGTATCCGTGAAATGAAATCAGTAAATTGTTTTGACATAAAAAATTACTTTATGCTGAGATTAATTCGTGAGATTAAACTACGGGTATGAAGCAAAAAGCACGCACGTCAGTTTCTGCTAAATGCTGTTGTTTTTTTTTTCAATAAATACCTAACTACTTATAGTTGAATTTTTATTTTTTCTTTCTGATTTCAAAAGGAGTAGGTAAACCATCTATTCAATCAATATTATCAATTCAATAAGTATTCTGATGATATCAATTGATTGTGAGGTAAAATTTATGTGACCATTTAATAGTTTAGTATTGGGTAAAACGTATAAGTACCGTTACATGAGATGAGATAGATTGAAAGATAGGTATCTCCTAGGCAAGAGCGTTCCACACACACCACCACGCCACATCTACACTAACCATCAAGTGAGATGGTGGTTAAACGCGAGCATATTCCAAAAAGTAAAAAAAAAACAAACGGATAAATATAGGTACGGAATATATCAGATTAAAGGTTGTATACACATTTTTGCACAAGGTAATATAGATGATCAATTTAGTACATAGTTACTCGTATACAAAGCTACCTTCTACGGTGCCTTTTATTAAAATAAATGAAGCATGAAATTCGAGAAAAATTTAACTCTTTGAAAGTATTTTTTTATCTTTTTCAGTATCTAAACCTTAAATTCAAATTCATTTGTTTCAAGTAGTCTTGGCTCCTCTGGTTCCGATTCCCATAACCAAATTGCCCCACTCTCAACTCTGAACCGCTCCTCACACCCAGCTTTGCATTGAAATCCCCCATCACAATATTGTAATAGTAGTGTGAGGCATGTATAGCTTTTGAAATATCTAGATTGACTATTTGTAAAGACTCTACAACCGTTCCGGAAGGCAGGGTCAGAGAAGAGTAACTCAACAGCTGCTCTTTTAAAAAAAAATCATACAGTATCACTATAATTTACAATTGTTAACATCATTAAAATTTCTATTAGTTTTAGTTTTAGTTTGACTTCTTGTGTGAAGGTATAAGCTGATTCAATGGCTTCTAAGCATCTTTATCAATAAGGAACTCATCAATTATTGTATGGTAACCTCTATAAATGTTTATGTCTTCTTGATACAAGTAAATACTTGTTATTAAACTAATGTGCTTACTCAATGTGTAATTGATTAACGATTAGGTGCGATATTTCATTATAGCTTGCAACAAAATGATAACAGTTTACAGAAATATTTATTACAGACTAGCGGACGCCCGCGACTTCGTCCGCGTGAAACTCGATGTAAACTTTCAACTACCCCTACCCTACCTTCTACCCTACCCTACCCTACCATACCCTACCCCTACAATAAAGCTCAAATTGACTACGTTTTAGTTAGAAAACATTGGTATGGGAAAAAGAAAACGGCTATTTTTATGGGTTTTCCAGCAATTATTCGAATTTTTCTCGCCGTAAAAACCATCCTAGAACTTCAACAAACATTTTAAAAAAAGAATTGACCAAATTGGTCCAGGCGTTGTTGAGTTATACGCTTACTAACGCATTTTGCGATTCATTTTTATATTATAGATGGAATTTTAAGCCCACAGCTTTGACGCTAGGGCCTCTGTAATTACAAAATGTTGTCTTCAAATAAAAAGTCTGACAAATGAAATAACAAAGACAATGCAATCGAAATACCACGTACGAGCCCCCTGTGTTGGTAACGGGTATCAATTGCCGGCCGGTCGCTCACATTCGAGCGATAAAGTAGCTTTTTCATAACTATCCATAAATTGTTGGTCAATCTAGTAATGTATAGTTCTCTATCTATCTAGAATAAAAAAATTAAATTTATTTATGGAATCGTTGTACATGGTTACATACTTGGCACATCATAATACTATACCATGACTAAGCATAGTTTTTACAGCAGCAAAGACGTTATGGATGACTGGAGCAATGTCAATAGATACATTTGTTCTCGTAAAAGCTTTTCCGGAGTTTATTTTCTCAAAGTTTTCCTCGACCGACTTCAATGGCCATAAATAATGGTCGGATTGATTTGCTACTTTAGTATTTTATGTTATCCGTCGAACTTGCTATCGTCATTGCTCAGTCGCGAATGTTAGTAATGGGTATCGTTATTTTTTTTTTGGCTGAAAGATGTTTAAAATATTATAGAATTAAACATTTTTTAATATCGAAAAGAAAATTTGGCAAATTTTGTAATTCATATTAAATGATTATGAAACACGGCTAAAACTCACGTGATATTAGGTCGGAGTATGCCAGACTAGTTTCGAACCCATATGGGGGCCCCATAGTCATGAGCTGGTTCTTGCATCGCGCATTGCATTTTTGTAATTCTATCTGCAAATTATGAGTCGGCAAATAAGACGCATCCAGACGCTACCAGACGCTTGACTTTTTATTAATTTTTAAGAACCAACCTATTCACTAATCCAAAATCCACATAAGTATAGGTAAAAAGTAAGGGCCTACACACACACACTCACACACATAAGCACACAAATCTACGTAAGTATAAAAGTACTAGATGTAAGTAGGTATGTGATGTTGATATTTTGTTGATTTGTATAAGTTTTACTCGTAGATACAATTAGTAAGCTGTATGCTTACTTTGGCGCTAGGTAGTGATGTGTACATTAAGTACCTATATTTATTTAATCTAAACCACATAACCACATATCTTCGAACAGTGCGTGTTGCCAGTGATGACCTATGGTTCCGAGACTTGGTCGCTAACTATGGGCCTCATAAGAAGGCTTAGAGTCACACAGCGGGCGATGGAACGAGCTATGTTAGGAGTATCTCTGCGTGATCGAATCAGAAATGAGGAGATCCGCAGAAGAACCAAAGTCACCGACATAGCTCAACGAGTTGCGAAGCTGAAGTGGCAATGGGCGGGGCACATAGTTCGAAGAGCCGATGGACGTTGGGGTCCCAAAGTGCTGGAATGGCGACCCCGCACTAGTAAGCGCAGTGTTGGCCGACCCCCCACCAGGTGGACTGACGACATCAAGCGAGTCGCAGAGATTCGCTGGATGCAGGCGGCTCAGTATCGTGATGTTTGGAAGTCCCTACAAAAGGCCTATGTCCTGCAGTGGACGTCCATCGGCTGATATGATGATGATGATGATGACATAACCTAGAACTCTAAAGCTAACGCTTATTTAATTAAACGATCTCACATATTATACACGTATTCTGTTTCTGTATTCATATCAAAGCTCAGCTCACGATAATTATTTAACCTCTACTCGTATATTCTAAAACTGCCAATATAACATTTGTGTTTGACCTATTTTCTAATAGCTAAAACAAATGAACGAATATGGCGCACGCGCCAAATGGCTCCTAACTCAGAACGTCTAGGAAAATCGTCGTCGAAGTAAAAGTTCGTTAATTTTATCGCTTTTTAGACGAGTACCACCTGTGCCTCATATAACTATTGTAAAAGACCGTTTACATGCACCGACTTAAAAAAGTATTTATTTATTTAAAAGTAGTCTTACAATATACAAATTATACTTTATAAAATAAATAAATGATAGTTAAAATCTTCATAAATGCCTATTATAAATTATATTTATCTATTAAATGTTAAATCAAATACACACTCTAAGTAAAACATTTTTTGTTCATTCAGACCATCTTGGTTCAGGCGGAATTTTCCAAGAGATAAGATTTGAAAATTCTCAATTTTGTTTAACTAGCGGACGCCCGCGACTTCGTCCGCCCTTAGAATGCCTTAATCCGACCATCTCGCAAAATCAGTTCTTAGCGGTCCTCTACAATCAATAGACTATCTTCCTGCCAAATTTCATCTTTGTACGTCAAGCGATTTTTGAGATTTCGTGAAGAATGACCTTTCGCATTTATACATTAAGAATAATATTGAGATTACAAAGCATTAGTTCAGTCTATCGTATAGATTATTTACTCGATATCGAAAGAGGTAAAATTGAAGAGGGGAGAGAATATAAAGAAAAAGTTAACTGCATGCTTTTCTGAGTTAAAAACAGCGTCCAAAATGTAGTCCTCACATTTTTCACACTCAACTCTGTAGATTCCAGTCTTTAACAATAACAAAAATATTTAGAAGATAAATACGAGCACAATTTCGTCACATCACTCATACAGTACACAATACAATACAATGTAAACGGACAGCTATAGCATTAGGGTTGTTAAAATTATACGATTAGCACCTACACATCGGGGTGAATACAAATATTCGGGTCGATACATTCGGAATTATTTTCATCGATATTTTCATTTATATCGATGAACCAAGTCATTAGATTGTATAATTAACATAATCACACTGATATGAAATTTCGAAATAGTGTAAGTATTGTAAGTGCAACACTACCAATTAATCTTCAAAAACAGACAATTTTCAATCTGTATTGTAGCGAAGTAATTTAAAATAATGCTAGTGCAAAGATTAAGAACTCCTTTCCTTAATCTAACCTAACCTGGTGGTAAGTGATGATGCAATTTAAGATAGAAGCGGGCTAACTTGTTAGTAGGAGGATGAAAATCCACACCCGGTTTCGCTTCGGCGGTACGTCTTTGACGGTAGGGTGGTAACTAGCCACGGCCGAAGCCTCCCACCAGCCAGACCTTGACCAATTAAGAAAATTTCAATATGCCCTGCCGGGGATCGTACCCAGGATCTCCATTTTGTAAATCCACTGCGCTTATCACTGCGCCACGGAGGCCGTCAAAAAAAACTACTTAGATAGGTAAATTTGTATAGAAATACTTTTTAATAAATCCAACCTCTAATTGCATGAACGTAATAACAGAATACAAAAATTCTTTGTTCCAAACGAAATATGAATCCGAATAAAATATTATGATTTGCAACGAATTCGCGGGTCATAATTTACGTGAATAATAAATATAATGTTTTGGAGCAGTAATAAATTCAGAGATTTGCTCACAACGTATAATTGAACTACGTAGCGGCTGCTATTTTTGTTTTTTTTTTTATTAATTGACAAGTTAACCCTTGACTGCAATCACACCTGATGTCAACAAGTAAGTGATGATGCATAGCAATGGGCTAGTTTTTATCAGCAAATAAAATCCTTAAAAGAATATAAAATCCTTTTAGCATAAAGAATTTGAAAACGACATACCTACTTAGATATCATTTTCTATTTCGGTTACACATGTCTGTCGTTCTCAAAATCGATAACGACAGACATTTGTGATTTTGAATTTGGGCCCCAATTTTCATATAGTTGATTTGGAGATATAGGTATTTTACTGAGTAAGTATTACATTGTAATACTCTACGATATCTGGAAATAGATCAATCGGACACGGAAGCTTTTAGATAAGTAATAAAAATATTATTTATAATATAAAGTGCTTGCATTATGCATATGTAACACTAGCGGCTTCCCACGACTTGGTCCGCGTAAAATTCTTTTTTTTACAAATGTCCAGCACTATTAATGTTTCTGGGATAAAAAGTAGCTTATATGTTGCTCAATAATGGCTTCGATCTTTTAGTGAAAGTCCCATTAAAAGTCTGTTCCAAAGATTAGCACATAAACAGACTAAAATTTTCAAAAAGTTCGAGGAACACAGCTATTCTGAAATCATAGATAGATACTTCAATTTATTTATAAATTTATTGATTCCATTTCGGGCAGTTCGACTTTATTACGTAAGCCTAAATGAACAGGCAGGTCTATGACCTCTCGCAGTACGAGTATATTTAAGTCGAAAACACGTCTAATCCTAGCATTCAACAATCGATAGCATTCAAGATATCTTGAGTGCGCTGTAAATCATCAAATTTACTGCTTCGTACAATGAATGGTCATTTGAGATGTTTATTTTATTATTGTCTGTGACTGCCGCCTGTACTGTGAGTACACTTTCCGGAATCCTAAATATTTGGCACGCGGCAGAGACGGCCGCGCCCGGTACTAACTAATTAACTGCTTATATTATTACCGACAATTGTCATCGAAATTATATTTATTTGTCTCTATCTTTCGTGTCTTTTTTCACAATTCAGTTTTTTTTCGGGATAAAAAGTATCCTTCAAATTGCTCAACAACCTCCTTTTCTTTATCTTCTTTATATTTTAAGTGGTTGGTAGAAAACAAAAACTATCCACTCCAGAGAGAAAAGCAATAAAGTTTATTCAATTCAATCCTTGATGATGAAAAATATGTATATTGAAGAATAAGTACTCGTGATTCATTGCAATATTACAAATGCGTGTTTGTTTTTTAGTTACGTTTTCACGTTCGTAAACAAATATACCTAATATCAAAAAATAAACTTAACTTCAAAATCATCAAAATCTTGAGGACTTCCAAGGAAAATGGATTATTGACTCAACTAATAGAAACAATCATCTTGCTGCTTATAAGATACAGATGCCGTTTATACAGAAAAAAAGTATTGTTCCTGAGGGATAGAATAAATCAGCAAAGTGGTGAACAATAGCTATTTAAATGGTAAAACAAAAAGAACATTACGTCCTTTATTTAAATAACGTTCAGTGTCCTCTCATTCTTCGCAGTAAGTACTTGTTTTTTTAAGCCATTTATTCAAAAAGGCACAATATCATTCAATTCACCGCTTCATTTACGGGAAAATAGGATTTGATTAAAGGATCAGGCAGCCGAGGTTAACGGTCGACCCAAAATGAGCGCACTCCGTATTAAATTAAAATAAATGGCTCTTTGGAAACGTAAATGTTCACTTATTTACTGTACAACAAGATTATTTGAAAAACTTTTTCCTTTTTTCTTAATCTACCTATAGCGACTGTGTTATAGTATAAAAGCCGTGATAGCCCACTGGATACGATCTCTGCTTTCGAATCCGGGGCATGCACCTCCAACTTTTCAGTTATGTGCATTTTAAGAAATCAAATATCACGTGTCTCAAACGGTAAAGGAAAACATCGTGAGGAAATCTGCAGAGAATTTTCTTAAATCCCTGCGTGTGTGAAGTCTGCCAATCTGCATTGGGCCAGCGTGGTAAATTATTGGCCTAACCCCTTTCATTCTGAGAGTAGACTCGAGCTTAGCAGTGAGCCGAATATGGGTTGATAATGATGATGACTGTGTATACATAGATAAAACGTGAGTCAGTCTTTTAATTGAACTCTAACTCCAACCAGAAAAATTCAGTGTTCAATTGGTCTTACAACCCTCAAGGGATTTATGAAAACTTCTTACAAAAAAACTAAAAGAAAGACAGTATGTTAAACAGTTTCTTAAATAACATTGACCTTATTACGTTACCGCATGTCAAGATAAGAGCAGACGCTCTTTAGCTAAATTGCCCTCCTTACAAAATTGTTATGATAAACAGCAATGGGTACTCAAGCGATTAGGATTAACTATGATTTGTTTGGACTTGAAATGGGAACATAAATTATATGTATGTCAGAGAATACTAAATATCGGAATATCGTGTCGTATCGTCCTCCGCACTACTCGGTTTCACTTCGATAGATTATATACCGAAAATAACACGTTAAATTATAATCAGTATGTTCAGTTCACAATATATCGACAGATTACAATATTGCGAGTGAGATTATAAACTAACGTATTTTACAATTTAACAGTAACTTAAATAACTCAAAGGTGACTGACTGACATAGTGGTCTATCAACGCACAGCTTAAACTACTGAACGAATCAGGCTGAAATTTGGCATGCAGGTAGATGTTATGACATAAACATCTGTTAAAAAAGGATTTTGATCAATTCTACCCCCAAGGGGATAAAATAGGGGATGAAGGGCTGAGACTTTGCATGCATAAACCAAGTATGACGTAGGCATCCCTTAAAAAGGGTTTCTGATATATTCTACCACTAAGGGTAAAATAGGGGATGAACGTTTGTATGGAAAGTCCTTCATTTTTAGAGTTACAGTTTGAAAAATTTGTTCATACCATAAAAAAAAATACGAAATATATAATGATTCAAGAATTTTTAAAATTCAACCTCTAAAGTGATGAAAAAGGGGTTGAAAGTTAACATTGATTTCCACGCGGGCGTGCGCTATAGTAAGCAATAAACGGAATAAAAATATCCTCACGAGTAATAACTTAATTTTGACACTATCACCTACGGGATGCGTAAATTGCACAATAAATTATGTTGAACGCTCGAATAAAATATGCAAACCAAAATAAACACGTAACTCCAAAAGCGGCGAGGCGACAAAAACAGAGCAATTTATATGCAATGTAAAACAGCCTCATGCGAAAATGCTCTTAAGGTTTCCAATTACAGCATAGTGATTCACGTACACATGATATTTTAGTGAAAGTCCCATTAAAAGTCTGTTCCAAAGATTAGCACAGATAAACAGACTAAAATTTTCAAAAAATTCGAGGAAACACAGCTATTCTGAAATCATAGATAGATACTTCAATATTCAGCCGAGTAAAAAAGGCCGTATACAAAAGCTCCATATACCTATCTACTCCTGTAATTTAGAAAGATAAATATTAAAATATTTTAAAGAAAAAAGTGGTAGGTAACTATTGCAAACGAAATAAGCATTAAACGGAATAAAAAATCATCCCCTCTCGAGTAATAACTTAATTTTGACACTATCACCTACGAGATGCGTAAATTGCACGATAAATTATGTTGAACGCTCGAATAAAATATGCAAACCAAAATAAACACGTAACTCCAAACGCGGCGAGGCGACAAAAACAGAACAATTTATATGCAATGTAAAACAGCCTCATGCGAAAATGCTCTTAAGGTTTCCAATTACAGCATAGTGATTCACGTACACATGATATATTGTTACGGCAATTTAGACACGCCCCTCCTAATTACAGATAACACACCCTCCACCTTTGATGTAAACTATTATTAATTAATAGATAATATTACGAGGCCATCTTAGTATCTTTCGGAGGATAATAAAATTTTAATTTAATTTTTTTAGGGTTCCGGATTTTGTAGGACGAAAAAACGAAAGCCATAGGTTAGTTTGTTGTTCGTCCGATGTAAACTATTATTAATTAATAGATAATATTACGAGGCCATCTTAGTATCTTTCGGAGGATAATAAAATTTTAATTTAATTTTTTTAGGGTTCCGGATTTTGTAGATGAAAAAACGAAAGCCATAGGTTAGTTTGTTGTTCGTCCGATGTAAACTATTATTAATTAATAGATAATATTACGAGGCCATCTTAGTTATCTTTCGGAGTATAATAAAATTTTAATTTAATTTTTTTAGGGTTCCTGATTTTATAGAACGAAAAAACCAAAAGCCATAAGTTAGTTTGTTATTCGTCTGTCTGTTTGATATGAAATCAAGTTAATAGCAAACACTCAAATCTGCAACTTCTAATAGATATTTTGAAGATATAAATATATTGAAGATATAAAGATGTTTTGTCGCTTTTACCACGTATTTTGACACGTAATGGAATCCAAAAAACCGTAAATGTTCAAATCAAAAACTTGTCTTCGGGATAAAACTTAGAAATAAACTCATATACGTGACTTTATTGTTAATTTATTAATCACTGAAATATAAGTAACACATTTTATATAGTAGTAATTTTCTTAAAGGAATCATTAATAACACTATAACTAAGTCAACTCAAAATATAAACTCAAAATATTTAAACACAAAAATATTTTCAGCAGATTTATATACCTACTATAATAATATTAACAAAGAGTTAGTAATTAATAAACAAACATCCATCAAGCCAACGTTAATGACTGCGCCTTAGACGCTATACGCACGTTATGAGATAATTTTTCAAACTGTTTATATTTGCCTTCGCTTAGCATCGCCCG
Organism: Bicyclus anynana; assembly: GCF_947172395.1. Lineage (NCBI taxonomy): Eukaryota > Metazoa > Arthropoda > Insecta > Lepidoptera > Nymphalidae > Bicyclus > Bicyclus anynana. The sequence goes on from NC_069088.1 coordinate 7,764,648, forward strand.
AGTGTGCTATAAATTATGCTAATCACTACCTCTTACAGTGATCATCAAAATATTTACGATACAACATCTTTATGATCTTAATAAGTGTTTTGTAGATAAGAATGAATCATGTCTATAAGATTTGATATACATTAGTGCACATTATCTACGAGCACCATATTGATTTAGGTATATCTACGAAAATGGTTATATCGATCAGTGGTGCGTATAAGTTTCACGATCAGGGAATGCACTAGTAAGAAAAAGTAACCAAACCGGGAAAATCTTTATTTAATAACCATTAAAAAAACAACACTTAGGTTATGCAGTACTTTAATGTATGTATGAAGTTCAAGCCACTGATATTGATTTGAATAAAATTGCACATTTATAGATAAGATTTTGCTTCATACATTTATCTTTATATACCTTTCTCAGATACCGCGACAAAAACATATATTTTTAAAAATAAACATATTTAATAAACCATATTACTATATAACAGTAATTGGTGCTACAATTAATGTAATGTACTGTATAGTTTGAAAGTAGTGTTAAAATACACAGAACATAAAGCATATTTAGCTATCCATGATTAAACATACATATCTAGTACATAATGGATTGTTATGTAGGTATCCCCAACAACTAGGTACATACTCGTAATTACTCGTTATTTAAGTTCCTTAACTGCGATACATGGATTTCAGTAATGCAAAATATGACCAAGAAGTACTTAATATCTGAAAACAAAAATGTATGCATTAGTACATATATACATACAATATATATACAGGTATATAATATACAGAGCCGTGATAGACCAGTGGATATGACCTCTGCCTTCGAGGGCGGAGGAGGGCGTAGGTTCAAACCTACATCATCAGGAAACCTGCATACCTGTGAATTTTGTTAATTCTCTGCGTGTGTGAAGTCTGCTTATCCGCATTGGGCCAGCGTGGTGAACTATTGGCCCAACCCCTCCCATTCTGAGAGGAGACTCGAGCTCTGCAGTGAGCCGAATATGGATTGATAATGATGATGATGAAACTGGGTATATCCATCATGCTATAAGACTAGGGACTTACTCTGGTAAACGTTCTAAGACTGATATCAGTAAACCGCAGCGCTGTAAGATGGCATGGTTTTTGAGCTCTGTAAAAATATAAATATATGAGTCATCGTCATCATCAAAATATTTTAATGTCCTACTGTATTCACGCCTTTCTCCTTACAGAAGAGAGATGTAGAGCTTATATCCATCCCCGATATCTAACGTCACCCGGACGTGGGTTTTCTAACTCACGATCTCTGGGGCGTCCGGACTGATTCACTCAGGTCACGGTTACACCTTCCGGAATGGCCCTCTAAGTCGAGGTCCGAGTCTCATAGGAGACGCCCTTAGAGATTCGTTCCGTCCTCTATCTTTATTTCAGCCTTCGGGTCACATCAGGCGATGCTTCTGCGCTCGCCCAAACCCCCCGGTGACGCCGTAGTGGTCCCACTTGGAGCCATCGGCACTTACTCAACACGAAAAAAAAAAAAGCTTATAACCACCACGCTACTCTGAGCTACGGTGTTAGGGTGGTGTATAAATGTATCAATCAAATTAATGATAATAATTATTATTATGAACGAGACCAACGGAATTAACATCACCAATCACATACTTCACACTGGTAGGCAGTAAATTTCTTGGAAGACATTTATTACAATTGGCTGATAGGAGGCTTCGGCCGTGGCTAGTTACCACCCTACCGGCAAAGACGTACCGCCAAAGTTCGTAAAAGTACCTTCCAGTACGTTGTCGTGTAGAAACCGAAAAGGGGTGTGGATTTTCATCCTCCTCCTAACAAGTTAGCCCACTTCCATCTTAGACTGAATCATCATTTACCATCAGGTGAGATTGTAGCCAAGGGCTAACTTGTAGAGATTAAAAAAAATAGAAAGGTATGACCTCAAGGAAAGGAAAAGAAAATCCTTAACGATTGCCGCTTCTGCTCTGTACCACTGGCATTCGTACACCGCATCACTGATACTTGTACTCTGAAAATTATATTATATAATGTTAATTCGAATTAAAAATAACTATATACCAAATCTCAAAATCATTTATCATACTTACGTATCTCATTATCATGTCACCGTAATAACAAATGAAAAATATTTGTAACAAGTCCATCAAGAGAAAGGGCAAGAAAGGCACCGCCAAAGCTAAATCATCGATAGTCTGAAAAGCAATTTAATTAGCACGACCGTGAACTTGTAGATTAATAAAAACTAACATAGATATTTATAGCTTGGCAAATTCGTTCGTAATACTCCCGATGCCCCGCTCGCACGACTTCATACCGGAGCAGCCCTTCCCTCTGCCCCCCGCGCGCTCGAATTCACACCCGCGCAGTCCTTTCCCCACGTCGCCCGCATATCATGGGTAACTCATCAACGAACTTGCTAAGCTATATGAACATATTTACTTTATAATTTCACCGCGGTTAGTTGCCTCGACTGGTGACAGAAGGGCTGGATCATTTTTTGCGCAAAGGATCAGCCTGGCTGTCCAGCGCGGAAATGCATCCAGTATTCTTGTCACCATTTCACGTGGGCATGATTTGTATTATGATAAGTTAACGTAAAAAAAATTGTCATAAGAAACAAAACCAAAACCATAGATATAACAAACAAAATCAAAAGGCTCAAATGGCGGTGGGCAGGGCACACAATAAGAGGAAAAGACAAATGGAGCAAATTTGTGACACAATGGTACCCCAGAGAAGGAAAAAGAAGAAGAGGTAGACCACAAAAAAGATGGGACGACGACATCAGACAAGTAGCAGGCGTGACGTGGAATGGAGTGGCTGAAGATAGACAGGAATGGAAGAGGTTGGAGGAGGCCTTTGCCGATTGGCAAACAGATTTCCAAAAAATAACCAAGAAACAGCTACTACACTCATAAATCTTTCGTTTATGTTTTTAGTTTGTAAAAATTAATAATCTGAATAAAAGGCTATTATTATTATTATTATTATTAAGTTAACGTAAAAAAAAATAGTACGAGTTGATTTAAGAAATAGAAAAGAAACTTTATAAACAATTTTTAGGACAAATAGCGCTAGACTGTGTCCTCTGTTATGTAAGTTGGAAGGAGCACAATTTATTCAAATGCCATTACTTTGGAGATCCTACGCGCCATCTTAACCAAATTAGGCAGTTAGCGATGAGTATTTAATAACATTAAACTAAAATTGTATTCTCTTAACTTCATTCAGCTAATTGTTATTTAAAATGTTTTGAAAAGGAATTCTTACTCGTATAAAATCTTACCTTGTATATTAGTGTGTAATTATATCATGGAACAACCTCTGTTTTTTTAATTCTTTACAATTTAGTTCTTGACTACAATCTCACCTGATGGTAAGTGATGATGCAATCTAAGACGGAAGCGTGATAACTTGTTGAAGGAGGATGAAAATCCACTCCCCTTTCGGTTTCTACACGACATCGTAAGGAATGCCGGTAGGGTGGTAGCTTGCCACGGCTGAAGCCACCTACCAGCACCAATTAAGAAAATCTCAATCGGCCCAGCCGGGGATCGTACCCAGGACCTGCGTTTGGTAAGTCCATCGTGCATACCACTGCGCCACAGAGGCTGTCAGCTCCAAAAATTGTAAAAGTTTGCATACCATTGCGTTAAAACCGGTGAAGCATATAAGTATTGAACTAATTACAGCGTTGAACAAATTCGATTCAGAGTACACTTCTTTCATTTCGTCCACGCACCTAAAATATTTCATTAATTACAAAATATCAGTGAAATGTTATATCTAAATGAGTTTCAAGGAAAACTATATTGCACATACATAGGAAAATTAATTAGTAATTATTAAGTACAATAGGGTAGGTGACTCATATGACATTTAATATAAGCTATATTAATTTTGTAATACATAATAAATAGTACATATAATGTAATAAGGGTCCAAAATATATAAATATCTATACTAATATTATAAAAAAATTCACAAAAACGAAAGCATAAAATAAATTGACTTACTTTATTAATTTTCTGTGACGGTGAATAATCTTCTTAAAGTTAATCTTCATTTCCTCGTTTAGAAAATACGTGTCTAAATTATTTTCATAAGGTATTATCTTTTTCAAATAATTTCTAAGCAAATGAAATTGAAAAATTATAAATGTAGAGCAGGCGTAACATAGGTAACTTGGAGTCAATAAGATAAGGCATGCCAATAGAGCTGAAATAAAGAAAAAAATATCTAAAGACTGAAACGGATGGACGGACGTCCACTAACTATAAACTACGTCCCTGCCAAATATTAAAGTCAAGCGATGTTTATGAGGCTTACCTGCCCATATCTGGTGAACATAGGCAATAGGCCAGAAATTAATAACAGTTGCATCAAAAGGATATATTATAAAGAAAGGCAACACGAATTCCATTTCACCAGTGCGATGGTACGATAAATACAGAGTCAAAAACGGGATCAACCCAAACGAAGATATAGCTAAAACTTTTGTGACTGTCAGTACATTCAAAACCATGTTAAACATATTGACTTGACTCTTCAAAAGTATCTCATCAGATTCTGTTAACGTTGCCGACATAGATTGAAGAGTGCGTATAGATTCAACGAGATCTAGGATTCTGTGTGTGTGTTTGACAAAATATGCGCATTGAATGTCGCAAACAATGCACAGAGTTAGACAAGGGGCTTGATAGCATAACTCTATGAAAGATTTCCCTGTGGATATTCCTTTCACAAGCCAAGCAGTCTCTCCGACTGTGGCAACATTTAATAGGAACATGTTAAACCAAAAATGCCATTTGAAACGAATACTCTCCCAAATGCTTTTTCTCCTGCTACCCTCATCTAGCTTTAAGTCTAAGAATTTCAAGTTTTTTTGCACTCTCTGTATAGCCTGCGCGAATAATTCTGTTTCTAAATTCTTTCCAGACATTATTAAGTCGTTCTTTCCTCTACCAGTTACATGTACAAATGTAGCAGTAAGTTTTTTGAAACCCCTTTTTATGATTACCGAATAATGTCTTAATTACTTCAATTTAATTACTTAATACTGTGTTTAAATTTTTAACACTAACTACGTATTAAATGGCTGGTACAAAATTGTTTGTTTACTGTAGTTTTCAATCGTAACGTGTATTTAACTTAATAGGATTGTTTTATGCTATTAAAATACTACTTAAATCTTATTTCAATTTTACATTTAATTTTTCTTTGATACTTATTTATTAGAGAATATACTTTTTCGAAATAAGAAATTTCTAAACATGAATGCTATATTTTATAAGTATCCAATCTTACAGTTAACTTTACAACTTAAGTACTCGTATGTAAATTTTCCGATGCAGCATCGGGCAAAGATTTTAATCATTTATACAGCCTCTTAGATAATATCCTTGCATCTAATATTATATATTATAATATTGAGAATTTTATTGACGGTCGCGTGGCGCAGTGGGTAGTGACCCTGCTCTCTGCATCCACGACTGTGGGTTTGATTCCCACAACTAGAAAATATTCGTGTGATGAACATGGGTGTTTTCCAGTATCTGGGCATATTTATACATTATAGAAGTATCCCGAAAAAAACAATGGTTCCCGAGGGATTTGTGAAAAACTAAATTTCACGCGGGCGAAGTCGCGGGCATCCGCTAGTTTATTATATTATTATGTTGATAATAAAACACTACTTACGAGTAAGTGCATTATTTTTGATAGAAGATTTTGTCTTAGGCAAACGGTCATGGACATGCAATACCGGAGGCACCGCTTAATGGATTGCCAGCTCTTTGATTGATTCGGTTATCCATCCTTACAACTTTATACAAAACAAACAGCCGCCCCGCGGTTTCGCCTGTCGACATATTTACCTATGTATACTTTTAGTTTAAAAATTTAATCCTGACCTGATATCATATTTATGTTAAAGACAATTTTTAAAAGATTTTTTTTAAGAATTGAAATAATAGGTAAGTACCTAAATAATACCTAATATCAATTTGCTCGTTGTATTAACACAATTACACAAACAATACCTACACACAAACGAGTCGTAAAACCAAGTAAATACTAGCTATTCTTAAGATAGCGCTGCTACCTTAATTGAGTTGCTCTGTTAATACAGTAGTTACGAAGAATTGGTAAGAGAGCTATTAACTCGAAGCAAAGCAGTTTGTTCACTTATTGGCTAAGGTAAATTGGACGTGCATGTGAGTTATATTTATTAATCTAGTGGACACCTCACTGTTTCAAAGTCACCGACATAGCTCCACCAGTCGCACACAGTTCGAAGAGCCTATGGACGTTGGGGTCCCAAAGTGCTAGACCCCCACCAGGTGGACTGACGACATCAAGCAAGTCGCAGGGATTCTCTGGATGCAGGCGGTTCGTGATGTTTTGAAGTCCCTACAAAAGGTCTACGTCTTGAAGTGGACGTCCATTTTCTGAGACGATGATGATGATGATGATGATACTCAATGATATTGCATTGATGTTTTTTTTTTTTAAAATCGGTCTAGTATTGTCGGAGTTTATGTAATAAAAACAAAACATCAAATCTTACCTATTTATATTATTGATTTAAAAGTTATGCAATTTCTACTCTAAACAAATTTTCGGAATGCAATAAGAATTTAAAATAAGCAATGCACATTTTTAAACGTAGCTGAGATAACTTTAGAGAGCCTTCGGTATATCTTCGATAGTTTTATTATGTTTATTGTGATAGATCGGAAAAAGTGTTTCATTGCACATAAAGCAACGCCCACGTACTATCATTGCTTGATATAAAAATAAATAGCTCCCGCTCGGAAATTTACGCATTCAACGTAGACTACCAATAACGTACGCGGAAATGCTGTTGCATAGTCCCAAGGGTCTAATAAAATGAAGTGATCCAGTAATTTTTGAGATACGAAGTTTCATTACAATTTACTTTTAATAGAATTTGTTGTCCTTACAACATTTTTTAACGTGACAACGTCTTATAATTCGATGAAGCCAGATGCAAACTTGAAAAAACGAAACGTGACGTCATGCGTCGTTCATTCGCTCTAGGGTTGACAACTTTTTTACAAGAAATAAAGTGTATTCTGGTCTATGAATATTATCAAACAGTATTTTAGAAAAACGAACATTTTTTTTAAATGCAACCATACCATCAGTATTTACTTATGACGTTGGTGATGGTATTTTTATGTATTTTTTGCTATATACGAATAATACTAAACGCGCGTAGCCGCGTACATTATACTTACTGGAAAAGTACATAATAGAACCAATCAATATCTTTACTAATTATATGTACCTATAGTAAATAATATACCAGACATCAGTAGCAAATATCCAGTTTTACGTCCAAAAATGTAAAACTGAAAAAGGATTTGAATATTCTACGTGTGTCTATGTGTTGACGGTTATTGCATCATCACCATCATCATTATTATCAACCCTATTCGGCTCACAGCTGCGCACGAGTCTCTTCTCAGAATGATAGAGGTTAGGCCAATAGTCCACCACGTATGCTCAATACGGATTGGCAGACTTCACACTCGTAGAGAATTAAAATTTCACAGATATGCAGGTTACTTCACGATGTTTTTTCTTCACCGTTTGAGACACGCAATATTTAATTTATTAAAATGCACATTACTGAAAAGTTAGAGGTGCATGCCCCGGACCGGATTCGAACCTTCACACTCCGGAATAGGACGCAGAGGTAATATCCACTGACCTATCACGGCTCTGTATTAGTTATTGCATACATTGCTTACTAAACAAATAATAAGCGAAAAGGCCGTCGTATTTTACTTCTTCTTATGTTTCTGTTTTGCTTGCTTTTTTTATTTATTGTGGTATACAAATAAAGAGTATTAAATAAAATAATAAATAATCATCCCAGTTCAGTATTCCTACAGCGGTCACTTGCGCCACTCCTCTATCTTTGTTTCAGTTACGTAAACAGTTCGTGTTGAATGTTTGTACTAAATAAAACACTAAATATCTTTGATGTTTTTCCACCTGCCGATCACAAGCTTCTTACACAGATTTATTTCGTCCATCTAAATTTAAATTCGTTGAAAACTTTTACGTAACAATTTATACTCACAATACGTTGTTTTAGCATAACTATTTGTAACAATACGCTTAACGTGTACTATTCTAGCTTTAGCCAGCTAGCACTTTTCCGGTCTGTAATTCTATAACTTTGATATCATCAACCATCACCATATAGTATATACAGACTTTATTTGTGGTTGAGTAAAGGTAATTTAAAATTCTGAAAAAAAATTAAGTTAACATTAAAGGAATTTGTAGTTATATGTTTCAGATCTACAACATTTGTGATTTGTACTCAAGATCCACGATGCTCTTCCAATATCGGTTAGCATACTTTGAATGATGATTTACAGAATTTATTTAATGTAAATTTTATGACAGAAAATCCTAAAAGGTTTTACTCGATTTTAAATTAAAGGCCGTAACTATGTTATTATGATGCTTGAAGTATTTTTAAATCTCTCTCAGGATTATAATAAAAAACACTACTAGCAGATACTTCCGAGTTTCCCGGACGTGACTAATCTTATTCAGACGAAATCCAAGTTAAAAAGAAGCGCTTAGAGATAAGTTTCGTCCCTCTAAGATCTTCTAGTCTTCGGGTTCCACTCTAAAGTTTCTATGACTTTCCAAATATCCTGGTGACGGTGCTGTAGACCCATTAAGGAGCCTACTGCAAATAAAAGATCATTATTATTCATCATCATTATCAGCCGATGGACGTCCACTGCTAGCCATATACCTCTTGCATGAGCCGATCGGCGGTCTCGAGCCGCTAGCATCCAGCGGCTTCCTGCAACCCGCTTGATGTCCTCAGTCCACCTAGTGGGCTGTCGATTGACACTGCGCTTTCCGGTGCGGGTTCGCCGTTACAGCACCTTGGGACCCCAACGTCCATCGGCTCTTCGAACTATGTAGCCTACCCAATTCAGTTTCTTTACTCGTTGAGCTGTGTCAGTCACTTTGGTTCGTCTGCGTGTCTCCTCATTTCTGATTCGATCATGCAGAGAAACCAAGCATACTGCGTAGCTCGCTCCATCGCCCGCTGAGTGATTTTGAGCCTAAAATGTACTTATTATACAGGTGACGTGTAATATTCTGTAGCATAATTGAAACTAAACACGCTAAGGATTTAAAATCCTTATTTACATCCTAGAAGCCGTAGTCATAATTTCTAGTGTTTATGATATTCTAGCTCATTAACAACTGTAATCATATGCATTTATAAACCGTCTACCTAGTATTTGTATGCGTGATTGCATGCACTTTTTTGTAGTAGGTATTGCAATGGCTTTTTACGCCACTCCATTCAGGCAAATTACTGAATAAATTACACAAGCGATAAAGGCTACAATTGTGTGGTGAGGAAATATACGATCCTTTGCTTTCTTAATCTTTATATAGTAGTTCTGTAGAATTATACAGCCATTGACAAAGTTAGGTCTTAGATATGCCCGTAACTTATGTAAGAGGATAAGTTATGGGTATAAGCCACAATGTCAAGAGATGTTCACATAGATAACTGGAATTATGTCTGAGGACCCGTGCATAGAGATAGAGCTTTCTGATTTTACGCAACTTTTTTTATTGTTGTTTGTTTCTTGGTTTCCGATTGGTGATTATTAATTGTATTTTAAAATTATAATTTACTAGCAAATTCCCGCAACTTCGTTCGCGTCATTGACTAAAATGAAAATGTAGATTATGCCGTCGCGAACTTTTTTTATTACTTTTAGAGGATACTTTTAGATCAATTCCAATTCATATAGCCTTGTTAAATGCACTATCCCACATAAAAAAAACTACGCGCGTTCTACCAAACAAAGAAATGAACTCTTCAACATTATAAAGTACTACGAGTAGCTGATCGTGAAAACTTTGTTCTGCTATATAAAGAGTATCAGCTAAATGCATGTCAACAAAAATTTTTGTGTCTGGAAGTTACTCTTATGCAGAAAAATATTTTACTTTTTACTCGTCGTCATCAACCCATATTCGGCTCACTGCTCAGCTCGAGTCTCCTCTCAGACTGAGAGGGGTAAGGCCAATAGTCCACCACGCTGGCCCAATGCGGATTGGCAGACTTCACATACGCAGAGAATTAAGATAGTTCTCTGGTATGCAGGTTTCCTCACGATGTTTTCCTTCACCGATTGAGACACGTGATATTTAATTTCTTAAAATGCACACAACTGAAAAGTTGGAGGTGCATGCCCCGGACCGGATTCGAACCCACACCCTCAGGAATCGGAGGTAGAGGTCATATCCACTGGGCTATCACTCTCAACTTTTTACTCAATATTGTCCAATTATTATTTTGATAGTTTTTTCCGTCTAAAATAATAAATTATGCAAAACTAAAAGTTGATAAGTTTATAAGTTCAAATATTATTTCCATTCCATTTCAATTCCTTCACTAACAATGACATTTATCAAGATAAAGAAGATTACTGGATGCAGGCGGTTCAGGATCGTGATGTTTGGAAGTCCTTACAAGAGGCCTGTCCCCTGCACTGGATATGATCTGATATGATGAAGCAAAATATTGTGCAATATTATAGTATACATAATAGTACAAGAAAATACTTCGTATTTCCCATAGATGAGATTTGAATCTCTCTTTCCCTATTCCACCCTTTTTCACCATAACATTATTTAGGCTACAAAATATCGCCATGTGAGTATTTTAGAGTGTTTTTCCTTGTACTGTTAGAAAGCACTATTTCCGCTTACCTTCCTTACCTATCCATTTATTAACTTTACCGCCCGAATAAGGTCGTGGGGACATCATTAAATTGTTCTCTGTTTAGGTTTATCCTTATACCAGACTAGCCGACGCCCCCGCGGTTTCACCTGCGTAATTCCTGTCCCCGTGAGAAAACGGGAATAACATGTAGCTTGTGATAATCACAAATATCATCGCTAGTAAATAATAATATTTTATGGAAGCTTTAGGTGGTACGAAGTCCAGCAGGTTAGTTATTTCTAATATAATGTAACCTCTTATACTTGAAACAAGTAGCTAGGTACCAGCGGCGAAGAGTCCATACAGGTTATCACGACGATGGGTTAGGTACCTTTTAAAAATCCATACATACATACATATTTTAGCAGACTCAGAAGTGATTACAAAAATAAGAAAATAAATGTCGAACAAAGGTTCACAACATTTGTCAGGACAACTTAATTATCAAATCAAACTGTAACCAAAATAAGACCCTAGAATGGCAGAGAATGACCTTGAGTGGACTCACGCACTAGTGAATGATGTGTGTAAGGTTGAAGGCACCTTTGACAGATATCTAACACTCCCCTTTTCCACTCAAGTCACTCTACCCGCCTATCCCAAGTAACCCACAGAATTACACAACAAGAGATGTGGACGGCACGAGCACACTGAAGCCGTCCGTACCGCAAGTCGTTGCAACGCGGCGATAACACACAATATTATTCTTAATAATTGATATGAATATATGTATGGATGTATGAAACATCGGAGTTTCAAGCACTGTGATTTTTTTTTGTGACGGCTTGCCTTCGTCGAAATTCTATACTTCACCGCTGCTAGGTACATATACTTACATAGAATATTGTTTGGTTGAAAATATACCTACTTGTGTGTTCAGTACATCCTGTCATCACCTGCAAAATCGTAACATTTGATGATACGAGTACACGCAAATCAAAGCATGTTATTACCTATCTGTTGATTTTACCACACACGTAGACTGGACTCTTACTGCCAAACGCTTAGCTACTGCCAATGTAATGCCAAGTGTGCCAAAAAGCTAATTTGGGACTTGATCGAACATACTGTCAACTGTCAAGTAAAGTAGGTATTCCATTTTTCAATTCCTTGGACAGCTGTCACTGTAAAAAAAAAATGTTTGTGACGCCTGAAATGCTGTGCCAGTTGTAACAAACATTTTATTTTTATTTTACAAGTAAGTAAACATTAGCAACAAGACCTTGACCACAGTAGATATAACAAGCCTTGACTGTGTATTTATTAACTGTTTATTATACCTTTATGCCTGAAATAAATATTTATTGTGCAGTGTAAAAGATTGTCCTTTACGTGAAGAAAAATTGTTATATTATTCTGACTAAACTTCATTATTTGAAATTAGATGATGGATTTCTCAGTTTTTTATTATTTTTACAGTTTCTTTAGGTGCATTTCAATGTTTATACATAAATAATCTGTACATACAATTGTTTTATATGATGACGTAGGTATAATGTTGCAATCACCAGTCATTATACATGCAATACTACTTATTTGCCTATCATTAGCGTAACATCATTTACAAGGAAAAAAAAACAAAGATGATATCGACTCGTAATACTATGATGTCCTCCATGACGTATCTTAACACGTTCGATGCGACACGAGGTCAATTGACCTTGTACGTCTAGCGTGTTCAAGAGTTACGAGGTCGATGGACCTCGTACCACACCAGAGGAAAGTACAGAAAAATCAGTGAACACTGAAAGTGTTGAACAATAATCATCACATGCGACACTTTGGCTTTATCGTCTGTGGCGCTAACATGCAACCAACGAGATATTCTCGTGAAGGGAAATAGAGAAAATTCGACCTAAGCCACAATAGCTCAACGGTAAGAGCGGTCAGACTCATCACCGAGGGGTGGCTGTTCGATCCCCGCCTTGTTCGTGTATTGTCGTACCCACTCCTAATACAGTCTTTCCCGACTAGTTAGAGGGGAATGGTAATATTGGTCATATTTAAAAGATATGGCACATATTCATTTAAAAAAAACCAATGGCGGAAATACCGCTAACTCTTTTATTTTGTTGGGACGAAAGAGATGGGGCTTCGACGATATTTTTATTTTTAACTCTTCACTTGGTCGTATGCTAGCGGTGAGTGTGCCTGACATAACCAAACTTTGTTAGGAAAATCCGATTGCACGACTCGAAGTATAGTATCTCTCCAGTACTGTTGTAGTAGACATAAGAAGGCTTCGGTCTGGACTTCTGCGTCGAAGTGTTTCAAACGCCTTTGATCAAATCTTAGTTAGTAAGTTACCTATCAAGCTATTTCCAATTCTCCGAAGTCAAAACGCAAGATATTAGGTTAAGTTTGAGGACAGCGCAAATATTGACCACCCGACTTCCGTTTTCCAATGCTTAACAGTTAAACATTATTACGTGCTAATACTATAATTAATACCTACTTGAAACGCTGAAGACTAAAAATATCTGAAGACTTTGCACTTTGCTCTTCTAGGTGAGCAAGTAAAGCTTTGTTAGAAAATCATTATGCCGTAATAACACGAGTGTTGCAATCACCAGCTCTTAGCCTATACTACATTTGTCGGCCACTTACGCGAACCCAACCGCCGCGCAGTGTTTACGCTATAAATTATAGATATTACACAAACATTGGGATATATTTTATTGCACTATAAAATCGAAAGACGATGTACGAATGCGTTAGCCCGCACGTACCGAAATGTGTCGGTATGCGATGGATTGAGACGTAGAAAATTTACTGCTAGTATATTGGATAGGTTAGCTATGTATTCAAGTACTTTAGTGCCAGAATAAAACACATTCTGTGGTTTTATGATACCACGATGCATGTAAAACTATGGGCGCCCTGTGGCTGTTGTGACGAGTGCTGTTTACTTTACCTCTACTCTGATGGTGCGATATGCGACATGGCAAAAAATGGACGAAAAAAGAGACGTCGAAAATAAGGTTTCAACAAACAAAATCACCGATGCTTCAATTTAATGTCATCGTAAAGTCCGTTTATGTCGCATAAATATTCACCAGACTCGATCAAGCAAATTTTAGAGTGCAAGCCATGTTTCACCAGCACAGATTCATTGGGTTACCTTTTCGTAAAATGGTAAAAAGTAAAGGCGTATACTTAAAATTACCTATTATTAAAATTCGGAGAGTCCCAAGTCAAAACTAAAAAGCCAATCCACCACTTTAGCCAGTACTTTCTCTAACCTCTAATGCATGTATTAAATAATATGCTCTTATATTCGCTACTAAATTCTTAGAATCGTGTTTATGTTTCCGACAATTTGGTAAGAGTTAAAGCAATTGCAATACAAATGTACCCGTTATATTGGCCAACCAATTTCTGGGAATTGTATTTGGTATTTTGAAATTCAGGGAGAATCGTATTGTTTCGGATTTTGAAACCTATTATGTACTCTTAGATACCTACCTACGGAATAACTTATATCATATTTTATACATATACAAAAATGAACTGCCTAACTTGACTTACTCGTATTATGAACCTGTATTGAAGACGAAATTTTTCATTATGTAGATACAATATTAGTATACTGCCTACCCTAGTTAAACTGCATGTGCACGCCACCGCATAAGTTATTTCAGTAATTAACTTACTTTTATTTTACTGTATAGGAAGGTAGGTAATATTAAAACATACCATGTACAAAATTCAAATAATTTATTAGCATTTCTAGCAATAGAGTCTGTGAGTAATTTTTTTTATCAAACTTTTATAAAAGGAGACTTAGCTTCATTAATTAAATACTACGAGTATTTTGAACAATGAAAAATAAAAGTAATTTAAGTCTGACAAGAACAATGAACGTTATCGTAAAGATAATTTGTAATAACAATAAAAAAAACGTATTCGCATAGGTTTGATGGTTTTTAGTAGACATTTCCATCTAAAGTTAATTTTCATTTCATGAAAAGTTGAGTAGGTAATGCCGGAGCATTGTAAAAATGTTAAGGTACATAAAAGCTTGTAAGTAAGACGAAGTAAATGTATGTTAATGTAACAATAAATCTCTTAAGCCCTAAAATTAAATTCCCTTTGTCCAATTACTTCACCTATTTTTCAACAAAATTTTAATGAAAATTTTTATATACAATATTTTACGGTATATTCGAAAGTTATTGGAAACATACCTATTTACGAATTTTACGCTTTCACTGGTATTATGGTACGAGAACACCGAGAGTCCAAAGGGGCTTTTTGGAATTTATTCAAGCGCGGCAGGTAGGGAGAAACACTTTGCTTATTATTGAGAATTTACACGAATCTATGATTTATTCATATACGCCCGCACGTTAAGGGCAACTCATCTTAACATTTATTATTTTATACTGTTACGTGCCTACAAAATCACTGCGAAAGTGATCCGAATTTAGCGACTCCACTGGGCGCACACATCCACAATTTTGTGTTTACTTACATTATACATATATTTATGTATATATATGTTACACTTCCTAAACACACAACTCGACATTGTAGACAATATTGAGGTATTATGTGTTTAAAAAAAATCGTTGCATAATAAGCGACTAAATGAAATTAAGACAAGTATGCACATTAGTCCGCCTCAGTTTTGATGCACTATTGCCCTATCTCTAGTGTGAAATATCGTTAATCATCATAATGCTTATTAAAAGTAATATACTCATTAGAAATACTCAAGAACCGCAAGCTAAAAGCAAAGTGAATTTAGATTTTTTTTAATTTACTTATTTATACTTTATTGCACAAAACAAAAACAACAACAAAGAAAATAAAAGAAAACATAGAAAACTAACAGTTTTCAGACATAGAAAGTTAAAAATTTGTGGAAAAAATATAAAACTTTATACTCTCCACAACCATTCTGAACTCAAGTAAATCCCAAAATCCCCTCCTCGGCTCCGCTACTATTAATATATTGAACGTTTTATGAAATACAATGAAATGTTGCTGACTGAAGTAATAATTTATCAATGGATACTGTATAATGTATAGATTTTTTAACTATTTTTTCATTGTTTAGTATTCAGATAATATTGTATATCCTGTGGAAACTGTGGAACCTATAAGCTACTATAAATTTAACTATGAATCATCATTGTTTTTGTTTTATCTATGTTACGCTCAAAGATCGAAAACGCTCAGTGAGCGGAAAAATAGCTCACAACAGTTTGTGGTCACATGGATGTTTTGCTGTGACGACAACGCGTTGTGAGCTATTTTTCCGCTCACGGAGCTTTTTCGATCTTTGTGCGTAACATCTATACTAATATAAAGGGAAAACATTTGATTGTTTGTTTGTTTGCATTGAATACTGAAATTACTGAACCAATTTGGAAAATTCTTTCACTGCTGGGAAGCTATATTAGTGTTATATTATTTCCGAATGCTATATTATATCCCCGTATTCCTACAAGAAAGGGAACGCAGGTGAAACCGCGAGGCGTTTGCTATAGAAAGTGAGTATTTGTTATTCTTTTACGCTTAATATTAAAAAGAATAAAAGAAATACTAAATGAGAGTTATATTATGAAGTACATATAGGCTATATTTTATGTATTCCTCCAGGAAATTATAGCTACGCGAATGAAACCACAGGGATACGCTTGTTCTAAATATTTTACAATGTTAAAATAAACTATAAATATAATTACATTTGGCTAATAGACTTAAATAGGCCTATATTAAACAATAATAGCTTTTAGGTTAATAAAACCTCTTTAACGTTAATTATTCGTATAATGATGTCATCATTTTATAAAGCAAATATGATAAACCACTTAAGTTATTTCAATACATTATTTCTGGTTTACGCTGCATGTATATGGGACATTCATTGCGCATTAATAGATATATCTACTTAATATTGTGAAGTAGGTATTATATTACATACGATTCATTGTCGTTGGCAAAGCAAATATTGAGAAAATTCGTTTTATATCTATTATCCGAAAAAATATAGTAAATGAGTAATTAGATCATTTTTTCAAGAAAAGAGCGCTATATTGTAATTTTGGTAAACTATATATCAATACTAGCGGACACCCGCGACTTCGTCCGCGTGGAAATCAATGTAAACTTTTAAGCCCTATTTCACCACTTAAGAGATTTTAAACATTTTTGAATCACATTGTATTTCGTATTTTTTTATGATTTATGAAAAAAAATTAAAACTGTAACTCTAAAAGGGAAGAATTTTCCGTACAAACTTTAAACACCTATTTCGCCACCTTCTTATTTTATTTTCGCAATAAAAAGTATCCTTTAACCTTCTCCATATTATGGTCTTAAACCGTGCCAAGTTTCATTTGAATTCATTCAGTAGTTTCAGCGTGATGCCCAAATAACAAAAAAACACGGACAGACAGACAAAAAAAAAACATATTTGGCTTCAGTATCGATTGTTCTGCAACAATAATTTTCAAAATATCTTTCAATGTACAAAATGTACGGAATTCGTATTAAAAGTATAAATTTCTAAATGGCGATGGAACAGACAAACAGACAGACAGACAGACAGACACACACACTTTTACATTTATAATATTAAGTAGGTATGGACTAGCAAACACCCCGCGTAGGTTTCCATACCTTAGTAATAAATACGAGGGAAATGCATATATAAGTTGCTGATAACGCAACTTTCCAATAGTAAAATAATTTTTCAAATCGGTCCAGTATCTTTTTCGCTACACAAATAAATAAAAAATTTTAATTTTTACACTATCCGTGTAGATGAAATATCTGTGACCTAAGCAACGGTCACTTGCCCCCCACCCCACCCCCACCCTTTATAACTAACCATAATAATTGAACAAAAACGTTAGGGCTTTCAGCTAACAACTTACTAGGTAGGTACTACAATCATGCAAAACGTAACCATCCTGCGGTAGAATAACTGCAACAATAAAACACTGTAGAGCCCCAGAAAACATATGT
Source organism: Bicyclus anynana (assembly GCF_947172395.1). NCBI lineage: Eukaryota > Metazoa > Arthropoda > Insecta > Lepidoptera > Nymphalidae > Bicyclus > Bicyclus anynana. The sequence goes on from NC_069088.1 coordinate 7,782,453, forward strand.
ACAAAGAGCTTTCTTATACCGTGGTTGCCTGCGTTAATGTAATAGCTATTAGGTATGGATTAACGAATTTATATCCCCTCGCAGCGCCGCGACCTTTGAGCGATAAAACGGCACTAATGCCGCATTGTCACGCGGAATGTCGACCCTCGCCGATACGTTGATACAATCTTATACGAGAATTGAGATATTGAAGACATTTGGATTTATTGGGTAGGAAAAAGAAATTACTTTTTACAAGCTTTTATTGCATTTTCGTATGAAATCAAATCTAAAAACCTAGCAAACGTTGGATTAAAACCTGCTCCTTTTTTTGAAGTCGGTTAAAAATCAAACTTTATTAACAGAATTTACAAAATGTTGGTTTTATGATACTTTAATCACAGAATAAAGATATGAGCCTATACGACACGTTGATACAATCTTATACGAGAATTAAGATATTGAAGACATTTGGATTTATTGGGTAGGAAAAAGAAATTACTTTTTACAAGCTTTTATTGCATTTTCGTATGAAATCAAATCTAAAAACGTAGCAGACGTTGGATTGTAATCAAACTTCATTAACAAAATTCACAAAATGTTGGTTTTATGATACTTTATCACAGAATAAAGATGATCCAAAATGAGTCTTTACACGCGTTCGAACGGTAAATGCAATAAATTTTGCAATTGGTAGTAGCAGAGCTAACAAAGAGTAAATGACTTTTACAAATACAAGTGCAGTTATAAATTAATATTTTTTTATTAATAAAGGTAATCTCAGTAATCACCAATTATGAACGATGGTACAGCCTATGACGAATTGCTTGCCAGAAGGCAGTGATAGCTAAAGAAATAATAAATTTCTTTCATAATAATATTTACTAATATTACCTACTATTTCTATTTAAAATTAAAGTTTGTGAGGATGTAGGTAATCTTAGATTTTACTGAACCGATTTTAAAAAGTCTTTTAGCAATAAAAAGCTACGTTATTTATACGTGTGTCCCTAAGTTATGGGCTATATCCCAGTATTCCTACCGGAACACGAATTACGCGTGGTGTAACTAATATTCAACTGACTATAAAGTAATTCGTAACCTGATATGAATACAATACAGACAATATTCAAATGTATTAACTATATAAACAAAATTAATTTTAAATGCCAAACATCAAAGAGTCATAAATCAATCTACAGAAATCAGCCAACTGACTGTCACATCCGGTGGACCGCAAGCCACGGCCCGTGAAAGACGTATTTTTGGCCACACCTATATAAATATAATGAACTAAAGGAATAATATAATGTAGGAAATAGTAGTCTGAGACGGATATGACGTCAGGTGGCGCGACTTGTTTCTGTAAAGAGTGGGGAGTTAGAGAGGGGTACAGATCGGTTGGCGGGGATGACTTGCGATATAAGGCACTCGTCGTGCGGTTGGCTTCGGTATACTCGTGGCGTTCGAGCCGTCCACATTTCTTGTTGTGTAATTCTTCACGGGTTACTTGGGATAGGCGGGGGTAGGGACTTGAATGGAAAAGGGGAGTTTGTTTGTTAACAGTCAATCTCAAGATCTTTTAACCCTACACACAACGTTCACAAGTGCGTGACTCTACTTAAGATTGACTACATTCTTTGCCATTCTAGGATCTTATTTTAGTTACAGTTTTTAATTAAGTTGTCCTGACAAATGTTGCGAATCATAACCTTTGTTCGACATTGGCTTTCTTATTTTACTTCTGATTCTGCTAAAAATGGATAACATTTTTTTTGTATAAGCAAGCGCTTAGCTGCAATCATGCCTGGTGGTAAGCGATTATGCAGATGCTATGGTGGAACGCGCTTGCCTAGAATATACCTAATCACTCTTGACTTTAAGATAACCATATTGTAGGTGGTGGGGAAAACTGAAGCTGAAAGAGCATTCCACATATTTGCAGTGCGTATAAGGAAAGAGGAACTAAACCACTTAGTACGCGTTTGAGGAATATCGACGAGGTAGCGGTGCAGATCTCTGCAATGCCTAGCAGTACTGTGGTAGAACAGCGAAGGTGGCACAAGATCGAACAGTTCCTGAGCGCACTCTCTCACTTACATATCTATAATTTTAAGTTAGTTTTTTAGTTTAATTACTTATTGTAATAAAAAAGGCATACTTGCCTCACTTTGCTTTTTTGGCAATGTAACTCTCTCAGTGGCTGGTGCAGAGACTCTATTATGGGAGTTTCAAGCGATCGATCAAAAAATAAAGGCGGTGATTCAGACAGAAAGCGCTTGCCAAATGTGTCTATTCACTGCTGAAGATTTAATGATGTCCACTTTGTAAGTGCATTTTATTGGTCCTTCCGAAGCACGATATTTTAAAATTATGCCGATCATTATAGAATTGGATTTTAAAAACCAAAATAAGCTGTATTAGTCGCCCATTAAAATCATTAAAACGAACTCCATTGCAGAATTATTGTAAAGGATTTCATAAAGTTTATATAAAACTAGATCGAGTTACACAGACGACTCGTATATCACAATTTGAACTATAGGCGGTTTTGGCTGCGGCGATATGGGGCTAGTGATGTCCCTGATGACGGCTTCCACGGCTGCCTCCCATTCCAGTTGACGTTTCTCGCCCATACCGTCGCGACCCAGCCTGGGCATGGTGACCTGAAACAAATTGTAAGTGTTATCGGGAAAATCTTAATGCGAAAGGTCATTCATCAGGAAATCTCGAAAACCGCTGGATGTATAAATCTAAAATTAGGCATTAAGGTAGTTTATAGTTAGTAGATATCCAATAAGAACGGATATTGCGATAGGGCCGAATCAAGGAGGTTTAAGGGCAGACGAGGTCGCGGGCGTCCGCTAGTATAATAAAGTGAAATATATTGTTTTATTATTATGTTTATTATGTCAACTAAAATGGGGGAAATCTGGGGAAACAATCTGGAAAACAACGAAACACAAAACGGAAAAATCCGTAAAAGTATTTGTTGCTCAATATATATTTTTTTTTTTAGAATATGTGCCATAACTTTAAATGTGACAAATATTCCCGTTCCCCTCCAACTAGTGGGTAAGACAATAGACCAGCGGACGGGGATCAAACCACCACCTCTCGGTGATGAGTCCAGCCCCTTTAATACTGAGCTATTAGGTCTGTGACTTAACACGTCTGAAGTATCGTAGATCACGTCTAAAATATCACTAACCTGTGGTTAAAGTTAGTACGACCAATAAAAAGACGTTACAGTGTACCCTCAGAAAAACAAAATGAAATCGCAATTTTCGAAATTACTCCAAAGCACCGGCTTATAGTTTCAAGTCAATTTTTTTTTTTTAATAGATTCTTAAAGTACAAATCATAATAATTATTAATAATTTCAAGCAATAACAGATAAATCATAAAATCTTTATTTCATGTATTATAAAGTACACTAACTCTGAAAGTACTCGTAGTGTAGGTAGAGCAATCTAATAAACATATAAAAGTATATAGGCAAGCTATCTCAATAAAATGTTTCATCAGAAATACCAAATAGTTACTTTAATTACGTATATAGGTACACACACCATACACGAATCGTATTTTATAAAAGAAGTAAAGACGTGACTAAATTATTCATCAGAAATACAATGTTGTGTACATTGTATTTCTGATGAATAGTAAGCAAATTTTCCTAACTTTTTTACATTGTATTTCTGAAATGAGAACATAATTACGTTACGTATTTCTTTTTTCATCACAATATTCCTACTTAATCGAAAATTTACCCTTGAGATCAACTGTATACGAATAACTAACTTCAACAGAGTAAATAATATTTCTAAGTAAATATATTTCTAAGTAAATATATTTCCAATAACAGAAACAAAAACACAAGGGTAAAATAATAAAATACAAGATTGAATTTCGTAAAGGTAAAAGTTTCATTTGTAGGTATCTCAATGTTTGGATTATTACTTACTCGCTTATGTTACTTAGATTAATTACGCACTCACTTGGGTTTTTAATTTAGTTAAGCTTTTAGCTAACAATTTCAGATTCAGTTAATTTATAATTACTTTAACTTTTACCCTGTGGACACTTAAATATATAAAATGTATCGCAATTCACTAGCACAGTACTATGTCTTTATTATTCTCCAGTTGAAGTAACTATAAGTTAGTGGTGCGAAAAATGGAACACGTCTCTCCTAGCAACAGTTGCCAAAGCAATTCGGTTGACTGCCAAATTTCTCTCTAGCAACGTTAAAACAAACTGCAACGTAAGTTCAAAGTAAACTTTAATTAAAGATATATATTGAAGATAAAATTACTAGCACAAACTTTTACCAAAGAAGTAAAAACTCACTAAATTACTTTCTTTACAAGTTAGCCCTTGACTACAATCTCATTTGATGGTAAGTGATGATGCAATCTAAGATGAAATCGGGCTTAGTTGTTAGAAGGAGGATGAAAATCCACACCCCTTTCGGTTTCTACACGACATCGTACCGGAACGCTAAATCGCTTGGCGGTACGTCTTTGCCATGGCTGAAGCCTCCCATCAACCAGACCTGGACCAATTAAGAAAACCTCAACCGGCCGGGGTTCGAACCCAGGACCGGCACCTTCTTGTAAATCCACCGCGCACACCACTGCGCCACGGTGGTCTTTTTAAATCTCAACAACCTAGAAAAATAAACAAGTTACATAACTAAAACAAAACTTATTTCGTTTCTTTAAACCACACATTAAAACAAAGAGAGTTCTCAGACAATGTTTGAAAGCTCAAGACGATTAAGACAAAGAAATACTTAGTACCTACTTTCTGCGTATAAAGAGCTAAGTTCAAATCCACCGCAAACTGTAATGCGACAACTTTATACGCAACCCGAAAGCTTTGAACGATGTGGTTTGACTACCGACACATTCAACGAACATTAACTTTCATTTGTAAAAAAAAACCACAAACTGTCTATCATGAGTTTCCGCGAAAGTAATGCCAGTTTCTATCCAATCTAAACTAATATTACAAACAGGTAAGAACAAGTTTCATTTGTAAAAAAGACCACAAATTGTCTATCATGGCTTTCGCGAAAGAAATGCCAGTTTCTATCCAATCTTAACTAATACTACAAACAGGTAAGAACAAGTTCCATTTGTAAAAAAGACTACAAATTGTCTAACGTGGCATTCCGCGAAAGTAATGCCTATTTCTATTCAATCTAAACTATTACAAAACAGGTAAGATTTGAAGTTTTATTTGTTACGATTTAACTCAAAAAGTACTCGATTGATTTTGAAAATGCTTTAATTATTACAAAGCTACATCTTTACCAAGTAACATAGGTTATATTATATCCGTGTATTCCTACTGGAACAGGAACTACGCGGGTAAAACCGCGGGGCTCTGCTAGTATCGAGATTATGTTTTACAACATGTATAAATCGGGAGGTTGTAGCAATCTATCCATTGACACGTTACAGTCGGATGGATCTCACCGAAGGCCACAGAACCAATGACGCACTTTTATAACCACATCGGAAACTTATAAAAATATACCATAACATTCGTCTTATATCCAACGATACAGACGTTTCCCGTTACTCCGTCAATGCTACGAATTGATAAAATAAATCAATTGTGATGGAAAACAAAATTTTAGGCTTAGAATAAAAAAGGCCAGCGGTTTTATTTCAGCCATTATTGTGCTATTCGACGCGTTTTATGAGGTACTAAAACTAAAAGGGTTGCTATTGCGACATTGAAGCACTCGCCGACCTAATTCTTACGTATGCAAGCAACACAATATAATTAGTGCAGTATTACACTACAATACAAGCTATATAAGTCATTATCAACCCAAATTCGGCTCACTGTTGAGCACGAGTTTCCTCTCAGAATGAGAGGGGTTCCACCACACTGGCCCAATGCGAATTGGCAGACTTCACACACGCAGAGAATTGAGAAAATTCTCTGGTATGCAGGTTTCCTCACAATGTTTTTCCTTCACCGTTTGAGACAAGTGACATTTAATTTCTTAGAATGCACAAAACTGAAAAGGTGGATGCCCCGGACCGGAATCGAACCTACACTCTCGAAGGCAGAGGTTATCCACTGGGCTATCGAGTATCTTAAGCTATATAAGTATATAATTTATATTAATGTAACGTATAGTAAGTATATAGCGTCTGATAACTGAAGCTTGCCTGTTATGTACTATATTTATACTGTATCGTATCTTTTTATGAAGCCATATCTTGGATTCTCGCGGAATCCCAGCTGCCAAATGTCATCGCGATCATAATAATATCGACCACTCCCTATGTTGCAATAATCATGAAAATTAATCGTTAACTGATTTTCCCTTTGATTTTTATATAATCATACCTACTGATCATACTTTTTATGTCTTTAAATGATGATTACATGACATATGAGATACAGTATTTGCTTTTTATTTGAAAAAGCTTATTAGTTAACTTCCACTATCAATGACCTGAGTAAGTATACCTCACTGTCTTATAAAAAACACTTACAAATACACCTCTTATTTAGATAGATAAGTATTTGTAATTACTTAAAAGGACCTTTTATATCTAATTGTGATGATTAATAAAAGTTTTATATTTTAAATGTTAATTTATATAAGCCTATATATAAATTAAATCACTAGAGAATTTACTTTATTCCATAATAGCAAAGAAATGTTATTTTCCAGGATACCGGATAACACGGATATGTTTTTCCTTGTACGTTGAATGTACATAACTCTGCCCAAAGACATTTGTTCGAAGTCTCACGTAGGCGCCAATCTCTCCCCATATTGATCTGATATCTCATCTCAGTTGGCCATCAAAGAGGCGGGTCGTGTATTTACGAAGACGGATATCTGTCGGCGGGCGACGAACTGATCAATCAAGTGTTCCAAGCACACTTTGATCTCGCGAATCGACGCCACTTCAAAAGGCACTTATTGAAAACTCAATAACTGGTGATGAATGTGTCATTACCGATGCACAGCCAATAAACTGTTACAATTTAGATTTGCTCGTTCCAATTACATGTATAATCAATTTGAGTCGCTTCAAAACTTGCATTATCTATAAATATACATTATGTAAATATCAACCCATATTCGGCTCACTGCTGAACTCGAGTCTCCTCTCAGAATGAGAGGGATAAGGCCAATAGTCCACCACGCTGGCCCAATGCGGATTGGCAGACTTCACACACGCAGAGAATTAAGATAATTCTCTGGTATGTAAATATATAATTGTACACACTATATACTCTATGTATACTACCTATATATTATAATATACTATATCTATACATTTATACTCAACGACATACATTGTACCTACGGTACATAGACTAAATGATCACTGTCATTCGCACGGCTCACGGAACTGACAGAAGATTATATGAAAACCTGTCAAATAGTTGCTCCCTGCTTAGCATTGGGAACAACTTTTATGGGTCGTTTTCATTACTGCATTACGTAAATGCAGTCTATATAGCTGATATATAAATATATTAATGTCGTTGTATATACTACATTTTTACTGACCACTTTGAACATTTTTACAAATTCGTCTTTATTTGCTTGCCTGAGATCAAGCCCAAATCAAGAGTCACACCTAGGTAAGTCATGGCGGTGGAAGGTACGACCAACATATTCCCGCAAGTGAATATTTATAATAGGAATAGAGCCTCCTATTAAATATAATGGCCACAGTTATTTCCGGTGCGATTTGCTAGCTGACCCGGCAAAAATTGTTCTGCCACATAAATTTATTTTATACAAAAGTACCTGCTACATAAAATCTACTTGGTACTAATCCCGATTTTAAAAGGGGGTCAGGCTTGGAGGGTGAAAACTGAAAACTACTTTAAGACCTTTCCTCACTCCTATTAAATATACAAAAAAAAAACATTAAAACCGTTTTACGTAATAATCGTCTAGTACGTTTTTGTACAAATAGAATAGTACCAAAATAAATTTAATTTAACTTAAAATAAGTCAGGGCTCAACTTCGATTTCGCTAATGCTAAGTATTGCAATCTAAAATCCTACCTAGTTGAAAGGTAGGTTTAAAACTATTATATCTACACGGCATCTTAAAGGAACGCTAAATCGCTGGGCGGTAGGTCTTTGCCAATATAGTTGTAACTTGTAATACGACCGGCCTATTACCTGATCCTATTTAGAAAATATAATACATATTTGAATTGATAGAATTGAACCTAGGACTCGTCAGATATAAAGCAACGCCAAATACTTCCCTTACTCGTGAATATCTAATACTAATAGTTCCTGTAGGCGCTATCAACTTCGTAATGGTTATTTAATGCTGAGTGTGTAAAGTAGCTTTGTGTGGTTAAACTTATGAAATGTAGAGTTATTTGGGCAACGTCACATTTTCGCCCATAAATTACCTTGTTTCCGTGTTTTGCCCCTTGCTAGCTTAGTCGAGCTGGCGACTTTTTGATTTATTATAGAAATTGTGAAACAGAGGGGGCGAAAGCCAGAAAAAATAAGCCTATTACCAACTAATGTGACTTTCTGGCAGATAACAAAAGAAAGCTCGTTGGCAAAGTTTTGTGTAAAAGCTCGTACCTGGATAATGTAACTAATTTACTTTTCTTACAATAAAAGCTATGAGAGAAAATAACCTAAGTAATAATTAAACTTGTTTGTAAATTAAAATGATTGATTATAATGTAATCAATATATGGTTCATTACAGGCGCATGAGGCATAATATGTCTCATTTAGCAGTGCATATGCGTAGGCTATACAAAATGCCTGTAAGCGCGTTCGGCGGTAACCACTTACCAGTTCGTGACCCTCTTTGCCTTCCGTCTTTTTCTTATTTATAAAACAGAACATAGCATTAGTAACTGTTTGTAATATGCATTAAAAAGTAATCAACATTACAGTATTCATAATATGTTTGTACTACATTATTTATTTGCATGTACAAAATAGTTTAGCAAACAATTATTTTTATAGTAAGTATCAGTTTTCCATCGAATCTCTCCAAAAATAAAGTCTGAAGGGGGTATATTTTATGTTTTAATTGATACTTATTATATGCTTTACTTTTGTGTCAACTTATAGTATGCGTTATGTTATCACAGCAGGTATCACGAGACGACTTAACTTGATTTTACTGTCCAATCTGCTTCAAGAATTAAAGAAGTAAACCTCAAAAGTTTAATAAACCATAACATCATAACCCAAATACCCGATATAACTTCGAATAACAAAACTATTTTAATAAGACCACAGGTCAAGGCTTAGCGCTATGAAGCGAACTTTACTTACGACAGTCAGGACCTTCCTAAGGTCGTTATGTAGAGCAGACACGTCGACTCCTCGTCCGGCGTCGCCTATTCTTCGTAATGTGTCTGCCAGTGGCCCGGATAGTGCCCGCAGTTGTTGCCAAGATCTGGCATACTGTCTGCGGACCAGCTCGATAATGGTCGAAGTTAGCGCCAGCCCAATTAAAATGTATAGGGTGCACAGTAACATGTATTTCGGCCTTTCTGTAAGATAAAACAACTTTTACATATATGCCCGATAGTTTCGCAAAAAAGACAAAATGAGAAAATTGTATTTCTTTTTTGTTGTTTCTTACGAGTAAGTTGCGAATCAAATTACAGTTTGCGTATGTAGTCATGAAAGTACTGAAATTGCTCCGGTCGTTCTGTTATTTTTTTTATAAGGGATAAGCTCGCACTTGACCACGATCTCATCTGATGGTAAGTGTAGATGTGGCCTAAGGTGGAACGCCCTTGCCTAGAAGATGCCTATTTACTGTCATATTAAAGATGCTAAGGTTATAAGAATTAGGAAATACTAACTTAAGCAGAGATTCCCATACCCTAGCCATGCGTAAAAGAAACGAAGAAGCAAATCGCTTGTAATACTAATTTTCAAATAATACTGTCCTTGTGTTTGTTCCTTAGAATGCTGAGTCAATGTTTGCATGATTTATAGTCAAATATGACCCACCTACTTCAATTAAATCTAATCTATATGTATATAAATGAATCTTGAATTTAAATCGCAGTAATGATATACTGTATTGAAATCATTGTACAACAAAAAAAATAACAACTAGGTATGTATAGTATATAGTATAGGTAATAAAATGAGTAAGTGAATTCACAGTAATACTCGAAACGATTGATGAGCAAAAAGAAGCTTCTAAAATGAATCACTGAACAAAACAAACAACTCTTAGTACAGTGTTAAGAGATATATTACAGATATCTTACTTGGAACGAGATCTCCAAATCCAATGGTAGTCATCGTGATAAAACAAAAATAGAATCCATCATAGAAAGTCCAGTCGTCCTCCCACATCTTGAATAACCCGGCTCCGGCCGACAAGTACACGAACAGGAAGCACACAGCCCAAAACGCGTACAGAGATCTCTGGCCCGCCGGATTAGATTCTGACAGTCGGTTACACCATTCTATATACAAGAAAAAAATACTGAAAATAGATGTAAAGAGGTTTCTCTAACATCAATTTCGATAAATTGAAATAACTTATTCACTATTTTGGTCTTTATTATAAACCTATCTATTAAAAAAAAAACATCAAATCAATTGACAAAATGTCATTTAGTTACAGTGTGATATACACCATTAAGCACCTCATAACATTTGTTACATAAAATCCCAATTTCGTACAACTAGCATACGGCAAAGGTAGTCAATAAGCCTGTAGTACTTGGGTGATCGAGCTTTGCTCGGTATTTTATGATTTGCTACATTTTCTAATCAAGTAGCTAGATCGGTTTATCGCCCCCAATACGCCTACGAAATTTCATGAAAATCATTGAAGCCTCATTCATCAAAAAGACACAATTGCTCTTTACTGCCGCACAATATGGCTAATTTAAATGCACCCTTCCACACAACTTGTTAGCTTTTGACAACGTTCAATGTGTGAGGAAGATTATTATTACTAAATAAACCATACTCAACACATCGTACCCTAGTAACTCAATGTGGTTGACCTACTTCATAGTTAACATCAACAATATTAAAACGTGGTTCAAGAGGAATAAACGTAAGCTTTGTAAGCCCAATAATTTTGGGCTAACTTTAATAAGTTAACTTAAATTAACTACATGATACATGGATGTTCCTGGTTTCTACTTCTTCACGCCTATGTTATCATTAAACTGAGTATTACAACTAGGTTTTGCTGTAGGTACTGTGCTGTAGGTGTTTAAGTTTAACTTGGAATAATATACCTAGGTACTGTCAGTTGAGCTAAGAATTGCAGGACCTAATAATTATTTTAATCCTACTCCTAATAAGTTAGCCTGCTTCCATCTTAGATTGCATCATCACTTACATAAATGGTGCGATATAATTCCTCGCAAGTACACTATATTTCGCACAAAACAATACATACTTATGACCACAAAAAAAAACGTTGTTAACTCTATGGCCGAGCCCAAAATACCCTGGGGTAGCGAAGCTGAAGTGGCAATGGGCAGGCCACATAAGACGAAGAGCCATTGGACGTTGGGGTCCCAAGGCGCTGAAATGGCGACCCCGCACCGGAAAGCGCAGTGTTGGTCGACCCCCCATTAGTTTGACCTAGGATATTAAGCGGGTTACAGGGAGTCGCTGCATGCTGGCGGCTCAAGACCGTTGCACTTGGAGGTCCATGCAAGAGCCCTATGTCCAGCAGTGGACGTCTATCGGCTGATAAGGTAAGGTAAGGTATTCCTCGTAATGCCCATTTTATTACAGAACAACGAGAAATTATTCAATGACCTTTGTTTCTATCACTTACTCGGCATTGTAGGCATTTGTTTAGCCATAACAGACACAACTGTTGCAAACACTCTGCCAAGATCGGCTATCACAGTCAACGTTAATGGAATACCAATAAGGGCGTATGCGATACAGAACAATCTCCCCCAAAATGTTTCTGGTACTATGTTGCCATATCCTGCAAGAATTATCCACATTAGTATTTGAAAACAACTAAAATAAAACAGAGTTGCTTCTAAGAACATAATATCTATATTTAACCTAGACTCCGCGCCACCGAAGAAGTCACGCGGCTAAAACCTGAACTAAAATTGACAGCGCCATAAACAAATGACAATGAGCTCTATTAAGACATTAGCGCCGCGTCTACGGGACTTGTTTCGTGGCGCGGAGTCTACTTTGATATAACAAAGTAAGTTCATCAAAGCATCTGATTATAAACTGAACTATACTTGAACTAAACTGATTTATACTTGAAGTTTAACAAAATTAATGACTATGGACAAAAATACTTCGATTTTGTTGACTCATATTAAATTTAATATAAACAACATTAATTTCGAGTAGTACATGGATAAAGGGTCAAAAATATATCTAAATATGTTAACTAATAAAAGTTAAAGATTTCACAGAAAACTTTATTTGAAAATTATGTATTTATTCAATTTTTCCAAACGTCAAAAACGTTGTCGTCCATTTTGTGACGTCACAATATTACTTGATGTCACTAAACTAAAAAAATAAACGTCAAACTAATTATTAACTAATAATTTAGTCAAACACTCCGTTTGGTTAAGATTTAGTGTTAACGTGACGTCATAAAACAGTAAATCATGACCATCATTTTATCATATTGTGAAAAGTATTTAAAAATTAAAATTTTCATGTATTCACGTCTCAAAAAAATGTGATGAATTTTTGTCAATCTAGTAGAACGATATTGAACAATTTAAAACTTTCGAAACAGATTGGGGTAAAGTCAATTGTACGTATTAATTAACGGAGAAGATCAAAGATCTAAAGAGATTTCCTCCTAAGGGATGTAAAGCCAAATAAAGTTTAGTCTTAATTTAATAAGGTATGTTATATGTATCAAACAAGTATACATATTGTTTGCTTACATGGTCGTACACACCTATTGTGGTGAGCACGGTCGACGAGAAGAAAACCGCTTGCAATATACTCCATTTCTCTTCTAATGGAGGGAAATTATTCTCTATGTCTAATGCAATGCCGCTACCAGATGCACCTTCTAAAATCTAAAAAAGCAAACACTTTAAGTATAGCTCGTGGGCATCAACTTGACACCCAGCTACCAAACACAACCATTGAAACACATCATTCGAGCCCGGTGTCAAGTTAATCCACACAAGGAATTTTCTTATGATTTGTTATTTTCAGAACACGGGTTATCTTTGGTTATAGTAGTAGGAAGGTATACAAATACTGAAAGAGCATCGGGAAAGCATGTTTAAAAATTACTAGCAGACACCGCGCGGTTTCATCCGCGTGGTTCCCGGTCCCGTAGGAATATGGGGATAAATAGCCTATAGCACTCGGGGATAGTAAAGTTCCCAACAGAGAAATAATTTTTCAAATAAGTTTAGTAGTTCTAGAGCCTTTCAAAACATACAAACAAACAATCATATCTTTCCTTTTTATTATATAACAGAGACAAGAGAATCACTCACTGTTTCACCCGCATAGTTCCCTTTCTTATAAAAATACGGGGATGAAATATAGCCTATTTTACGCTCAGATAATCTGATAATGTAGCTTCTCAGTGATTGATTTACATTGATTTTCACGCGGACGAAGTCGCAGGCGTTCGTTAGTAATTAATAATGCGTTTCTGCTATCCTGATGTTCCAGAGTTTACGTCATTTACAAATAAATTTATGTTACCTACCCACCTTACTACTACTACATGCAAGCCAATCCGTCTTCCAAAAATAGAATATCAGCATTCAATAGTAACATCTAAACTTACAAATATCTATGAAAACACCACCATGAAACCGGAAGTATAAACCCGTATCGCTTATAGAATTATTATAACACATTAGGTTATACTTGGAATTTGTTGGACTATGTTACAATTTATATTGTTAAATATCCGCTTACATTATATTTATAACTCTTAAAATGTTTCCCAGTGTGATATTATTACTTACCAACGATTTGGTACTTACATTATTTGCTAAATATAATTGGGTAGTTGACTCATATCAAATTTAATATAAACAATATTAATTTTGCATAGTACATGGAATAAGGGTCTGAAATACACCGATATTAATTAATAAAAGTTAAGAACTTCTTATAAAACTTAATTTAAAATAATGTATTTTTTGAAATTTTCGAAACGATGCACTTTTTGAACGTTGTCGTCCATTTTGTGACGTCACAATGTTACTGGTACTAAACGTCAAACGCTCCGTTTGTAAGGGATTTGTTATAGTGACGTCATGAAACAGTTGAAATAGAGACCATCATGGCCGACAGGCGTTTTGGCTTAACATATTTAAAAACTAAAATTTTCATGTAATCTCACGCCTCGTAAAATATGTAAAATATTTTTTAGTATTTAGGATCATTAAAAAAAAGTGTCAACTAGCCTATTCTATCTACAGCACATAACTATTAAGTCTCAACAGTATGTTGCTTCAAAATCTAGCCCAAAAATAAGTGTACAGCGTAGCCTGTGAAGGGTACCAAGTCATAAAATACTACGTATTCATACTTATATAATGTATGTATACATTCAGATACTGGAAACACTCACGCTTATCACACATTTTTTTTCCAATTGTGGGAATCGAACCCGTTGATGCAGAAAGATGGGTCACTACCCACTGTGCCGTGACCGTCAAAATATCATAATTAAATAAAAAAATAATAGTGTAATTCTAATCCTACCAACTTCTTCGTTTAGTGGGAGTTAGGATGGGGGCACACGATGCGTTACGGCGACGGTGCGGCGCCGGAGCGGTGTCGCTGCGTCGTCTTACATAAAAATATCTCTGGCATGTCACACGATGCGTTCCGGAATAGCAACCATGCGTTGCGACGTCGGAGCGGCACCGCTCAGTTGTCAATGCGTCACAACATTACTTTATTAACACACTGTCCAACTGTGCTACGGCGCCTCTGCGATATAACAACGTTGCGGCGCCGCACCGCTCAAGTGCCCGCTAATACGTTAAAATTTTTGCGATGCGGCGCCGCAACGCATCGTGTGCCTCCGCTCTGAGTCAGCGTCTGGTCCAGTTTTCGTCAGAATACGGGGACAAAATATAGTATTATATATATAGTGACACTCACATATAACGTGGCTTCTAGTGGCAAAAGAATTTACAAAATTGGTTCTGTAGATCCAAAGATTACCCCATACAACACCACAAACTTTACTTCTTTATAATATTAGTACTTATAGATAGTATGTATGTCTATAAACTCACCCTTTCATAAATAGCTAGGTGATCACTAAGAACTTTTTCTAAACTAACATCTTCAGTTCCGTTTATATTATAATCAGCAACCACACGTATAAGGTTCCACCTTTCGGTAAGTATACGATCCCTGAGGTATTCTTGTTTTGCTAATTCAGCTGGATACTCGAGAGCGCGAAAAACCTGAACATAAATGAAACTAATAGAAAATATGCCGATCCCTTTCAGGACTTGTAGTTATTTTCATTTCTAAAGTACCTCTTATATCTTTAGGAATAATATTTTAAGACATGTTAGCTTCTCAGCTCCTCAACCGATTGCGATGAAACTTTAGTGAATCCACGCGCTTGAAGGCTTAATAATTAGTGCAATTTTACATTAGTAGTGCGCGAATTTTTCCCTATATAGGTACGAGTATTATTGGCATGCCAGGAACGGCTAGTATAAGAGCTCTTTTGAACATTTCAGTTTAATAATAATTAATTCTAAAAATTAATTTTCAAAAAGCAGATGGAATACAAAAATTATTTACAGGGTGCGATTTCATCAGTATTGTTAGGTATACTTCAATAATTTCAGTAACTGACAACATTTTATCTTTTATACGGTTAAGTATCCAAAGACTTAAAAATAAAACAAACATTTTATAAATATTTATCATTATAATGAAATAAGTTTATAACAAGTTAATAACTTAAAAATTCTCAAATTCTTTCTCAAATATACATTTCGCCGCTTTCTTTAATTTCGCTTCGTCGAATTCAGGAAAATTTCCAGTATCACCAGGATTTTTACATATCGGTATAAATGGTGGAAACACTTTCTGGTGCAATATCATGTTCCAGTTCGTCTCGCTGAACCATGCGTGGCTTTTGATATCATATACGCCTGCCTTTAAGGAGCCGAAGCGCTTAGTCGGATCGACGTCTAGAAGATGCTTTACCAAGCTCTTACAAATCGGCGTCATACAATCTGGACTTTTGAACTTTCCCGTCAAAATCTTCTCGTATAGTTTCATGGTATCAGAATGATAAAACGGTGGGTGACCTGCGATGATTTCGTATATAAGAACACCAAACGACCACCAATCCACAGAATATGTGTAACCTTTAGACAAAATAATCTCCGGTGCTATATATTCTGGGGTACCACAGATTGTCCACGTTCGATTCTTTATTAGTTTGCCAAAACCGAAATCTCCAAGCTTGATATACCCAGACTCATTGAGCAATATATTTTCTGGTTTTATATCTCTGTGTACTACGCCACAATGGTGTAAATACTCTAAAGCTAGTACAACCTGAGCGGTGTAAAACTGGGCTAAAGGTTCCGAAAGGGTTCCCATTTTTTTAATTAACGTGTATAGCTCACCGCCAGCTTCAAATGGCAACACGAAATAAATATACAAGTTATCCTTGCAACAGAACTGTAGAGAGATTACGAACGGAAATGTTACACTCTGTAGAATTTTCTTTTCTACATATAACTGTTTAACGTTTTTGTGCTTTACTATTTGCGCTTTCTCCAGCGCCTTCAACGCCAAATATTCAAAAGTATTTTTGTCTCGAACCAAAAGTACAGTTCCAAATGCTCCATAGCCTAAAGTTTTGACGAGATCAAGTTGGTCAACAGTCTCCTCATACTTTTTCTCTTCTGCATAGCGGCTTGTGAATTCATACTTAAGAGTATCTAAATAGCGGTTATGGTTTAAATGCAACTCGTAAGTATAGGATACCGCTTTATCTTCTCGTCTATCAAATATCAACATCACCATTGTTTATTATATATCATTGTACTAAATCAACTTCAAAATACAAGACGGCCGTAAGGTACGTTTATAATAAATATTATTACACAAGAAAATGTAAAACTATATAGCTATTAATTGCTTAAATAAAGGAAAAAGCAACATTGATATATTGGTATTGGAACAATCACTTCAATCGTATATTAACTTTATATGATAACACATGTCACTAACTGACACTTATCTGCGAGTTAAAGAATCAAAACTTATCATAGATATTTTATTTTTCATTATAAACGTTTAAGGTACCTATATTATATATCATTTTTCATAAAATTTCAGTTAATTGCGGAGGCCATAAAAAAGAAAATAGGACTGGCTTTTCCAATTACCAAACTAAAACATCTCTATGCCAACCAGTGGCATAAGTACAGGGCGAAAGAGCTGGAAGATACCCCTAGCGTCATAGCGTGCCAGGTTATGAGCTCAGAAATAATACCATTTAGCAAAAATACGTGCCGAATTTTTGGTCTTATCCTATGAACTTGCCACGGACCTCAGACGGTACACCTCCGCCACTGATTCCAAGAAAAATATCTAATAGAAACGAGTATATTTAACAATATAACCACTACACAGCACTGGCATCACCTAAGTGTCCCCACACACGGCCACAGCACAATTACAAACGCCTAAAGCTAGAAGCGAAAAACGAGAATCAGTGGCAGCGTTTTGTCGCTATGGCATGACTTCCATGTGTAGAGACACTAAAGTATTTTGCAAGGTAAAACAAAAGTTACTATAAAACTGTAGCACTTACCAATCCTCCCCCAGCAGTATATAGCATTAGTGCCACAAAAAGCCCAATATGAGACAACGCTGCACGTGGAATAAATCGTTCCCATTTCGACACCGGAGGCGGTGAGCCCATAAGCGTTTCAGTCTCCCAATCGACAGCCTTCACTCCCTTACACATGGTTACAATTTCTATAACTTCCACATAAATCGCCTACTTTACTCTGATATCTGTCACCTTTATGTACTTCGTTTTCTAGTCATATTTGCTATACATTGACTAGCATTTTTATCTGAAACAAGTGGTCTGATTTAAAAAATAATCAGAAGCGTATGTTACTGTAACTTCTAGGTACATACTACATGGATTCTACATTAATATCATTTTGATCTAAGTACAGTTTAATACATGCTGAGTTAGTACGAGAGCCTGCGAGAGCCATACATACCTTACTTACGTACATACTACACACATCACTATTTAGCCCCAAAGTAAACGTACAGCCTGTGATATGGGTACTAAGATAAAGGATTTTATCAGATATATTTATATACTACATACAAATACTTATACAAATAATGTGTAAATACATTCAGATACTGCCAATATGGATATACTGCCGCTTATATCAAGGCTCTAGATCCTCAATCCCAAGTAATCAATAAAAAATAAAAAATAATTAATACAATTAGCATAGAACGTAATTTTTTTACCAGACCGTTAGCTTCGTTTGGTAAAGACGTCATGAAACAGTTGAAATATAGACTATCACAGCCCACAGCGTTTTGGCATAATTATAATATATCTAATTGTTAAATTACATTGTCAAATAAATATTTAAAAATTGAAATTTTCACGTCTGTTAACTAGCCTATTTGCAACTTTACTTAATCGAGAACGGGCTGATAAACTCTCAGCTTTGCCAAAATGAGGTTTGTCTGGTTATCACAGGCTCCAATATTGTATACTATACTGTTACAAAATGTAACCTCAACCTTACGAGTAAGTGATTTTATATTGCACAAAGTTACTGCAACAATCCAGCATCTAAAAGCTACCAACCATTAAAAAGCGCAGCGCTATCATATTTCTTAGAACGGAACATGCACTCATGAGTTATGTCTACCGCGTCTCTACAAATAAAATATAGTGTTCTTTACTATTAATCCAGTCAAATAAGACTTTGAAGGTTAAAATAATTCCCATAGAGCTAAAAATAGGTATGAATGTTCAGAATACTATTATAAATGAGTTGTAAAAAGTCCCCATCAATCCTCTTTGTGCAAAAAATTTTATTGATGGTGATAGTTCGCAAATATAGGTTTTTGGCGTTTTTCAACTAAACGGTGAATTTTACAGCAAAAATAGTTCAGACAAAAATTGTAGATCATCCGATTTTCTACAAAAATGTATCTACACTTTTTTCATAAGTATTGCCATTTCCGTGATACAGCAGTTGATATAATTAAAAAAATATTTCATTCATAAACACACGTTTCCACACCATGATCTGCAATTTTTATCTGAACTATTTTTGCTGTAAAACTCACCGTAAAACTCGAAAAACTATTTTTGCAAACTTTCACCAACAATTACATTTTTTGCACAAGGTGGATTGATGGGGACTTTTCTCAATTCATTTATAAAAGTATTCTGAACATTCATACCAATTTATAGCTCTATGGGAATTATTGTAACCATAGATTTACGATTCGGTACAAGTACCTATGTAACTCTTACTTCTACTCGTATTTTAAGGATTAATTTGACTGGACTATATTGTACGTGGTGTTTGAATTCATGTCTTATCTAGGTATGTAAAATAGTTTGATCGCTTTAAATCGTGTAATACCCTACTGAACTGAAACTGAACATAAATACGCTTACGTAACAAACTTGTACATTGAATTTTGTTTGTTCGACAGCAAAACTTTATCGACGTAGCAAATTATAGGTCATCGAAGTACGTCTACGTACATTATGCTGGCGCCTCTTATCTGACAAAACAACCCTGGGCTTAAGAAAGCTACGAGTTAGACACTCCAATCGTCAGTATAGAAATCCCGTAGATATTTCCGTATATATATCTAAATATAATTGGATATTATGATGTATTTAGTAAACCTAAACAGTGCTCAAAATATCTATTTACCGAAATATGTAGCAATATACATATTTAATTTCATTTTTGATGATTTAATGGCATTATTATAATACCTATTAAGTAAATATATATTTTAAGGCTCTTATTTTAAAAGGTTTCTGTAGTAGGTACATTAAATGTGATGACGTGTTTATTTTTTTTATATCAACCTATCAATAATATAAAATTTAATCTATAATATCCTAACAAAAGGCTTAGTTTTATAATAATTAAATAAAATAAAGCCTGCAATGCGTAAAGTTACATAAGTTTGAATACTAAAGTAACGGAAACTTAAAGGCGACATTCAGGTACCTAATTACACACAAACTGAACCTAAAGAATCTTATCAACACACAAACTCACAAGAAATTTTTAGTGACATAATTATACTTACGTATAAACGAAGAAGCTTAAGTTAAATGCGTTTTTGACGAAACTTTTCAAACATAAATAATATTAAACTAACATTGAAAAATGAAAATTATTGCAACACTGTTCATTTAAACACTGCGAGCGAAAACAAAAGGTGGGTGTATTTTTAATTTAGTTAACAAATCTCGAAGTTACTTTCGAAGAATGCTAAATATAAACCGGGTTCGGGAACGTCCATTCCCGGTCACAGTCCACTAGCAACTGAATTTGCTGAAATTGCTCCGCCAAACGGTGTGATAAGCTTTCCAACTACACCCGGCTGAAACTTTAGCTCTCGTTTGATCTCTGCTATATTGAAGTTTTTTAAGTACTTTTGCAAAAGAAAAACAAATTAAATAAGTCCAAATAATATACTTTTACTTACTTTCAATCACAAAGCAGCAATAAATAAATATTACGCAAACACCATGCGAAATCTTACTGAAACTTCTAATTCAAACTTAAATTAAAAACAGAGAACAAATATTTTAAACTTAATTCGAAAATCCTAGAAACGGTACGAATTAAAAGAAAAAATAATAAATAACGAGGTTAAAAATCGGCAAACTCTTCTTCGTATAAGCATATTGGACTTTCTTTAATTTTTTCTTCGTCGTAGTTTTCAAAATACGAGGTATCTCCAGCCGTACGAATCTTCGGTAGAAAAGGAGCAGTCATACGATTACTTAACAAACCATCCCAGTCGATATCTTTGAAAAATTTGTGCATCTTAAAATCTAAAACGCCATTTTTCAGATTACCAAATCGTCTTGTCGTGTCTATTTGAAGTATACGCGTTATTAAATCCTTTAATTCGGTTGAAAAATGGGTGGGAGTGCGGTATTTTCCAGAGACGATTTTCTCATAGATTCTCATAGGATCAGATGCGTAAAAAGGTGGATATCCAGCGCTCATTTCAAACAATAGTATACCGAGTGACCACCAATCAACGGTTAAACCATAACCCTTGCTCAGAATGATCTCCGGTGCCAAGTACTCAGGGGTACCGCAGAGGGTCCATGTCCTGCCACGAATTAGCTTACAAAAGCCAAAATCAGTTAATTTGATGTAACCATTCCTATCTATAAGTATATTCTCCGGTTTCAAGTCTCGATATACTAGTTCGCAAGCGTGCAAATACTCAAGCGCTAGAATTACTTGGGCTGCGTAAAACTTTGAAGACATTTCTTCGAATTTACCCATTTTACGCAACTGTGAAAACATCTCACCGCCGGGTATAAATGGTAAAATATAGTAAAGGTAAACGTTGTCCTTGAAAAAGTATTTCATGTAAACGCAAAATGGAAAATTAAGGCCGCAAAGGATTTTCTTCTCGTAGTAACTATGTTCGATTTGCTTAAATTTCACTATCTTTTCTTTCTCCAACATCTTCATAGCGTAATATTTGCTTGTTTCCATGTGCTTCGCTAGATACACCACACCAAAGGCGCCTGTGCCTAAAACGTTCATCTTCAAAAAGTCACCTACTTTACAATCGCCTTCTGGAGACTTCGTGTTCCAAGTATCTACAAAATCCTGATGGAGTTTTCGAAGATAATGATTGTATTGACTTTGTTTAGCACTGGAGTAGACTGTAAGGCGAGGAGAAATACTAAAACTTCGTCCATCGGCCATATTTACAAATAGTTATGATGAAAAACAATTTTTTATCGCTTAAAAAGGTAATTTCACGAAATATAACAAATTGTCATTGTAATTAAAAATTTAGTTGACGTTAAAGGTTACATACACAAATAAACAAACGAAAATTATGCGTATGCTGTGTTTTCGATTTCTCCGATATTAATCTCGGAACTACATCCTCAAAAAATAAAATTCGTAGACAGATATACGCATAAATTATTGTCATGGTAAGTCCTATGGTCATAGATAATACATGGATAATACCCGATTACACTTTCCCTATAGTCGGAAGCGAAGAACTTTTTTATCATCCTTGACATTAACAGATAAATAATATGTATTATTTAGTTGATCGACTTTAGATCAGTACTATGTATTTTAATACCTTTATTTATATTAATGTAATGCACCTATTTAAAAGTAATACATACTTTTAAATATATATTGGCCATATGGCCAAGCATTATACAAAACAAAATCATCAAGATCACCAGCGATATTTGGAAATTTTAAAAGAGGACTTCCAAAAGAAGTATGAAGATGCTCCGAATTCAGATAAAAGTTTGAACAATTATGATAGCATAAAAGCAATTGGAAGTGGTGCTTACGGTGAAGTTTTTTTGGTAAGAAACAAGAGTACCTTCACATATCACGCATTGAAAGCGGTAGATAAAAAAGTCGTCGTGGAGAGGAAACAAATCAAACATTTGATTTTAGAGAAAAGAATACTTCAGGGTGTCCAGTTTCCATTTATAGTCACTTTAGACGATGCGTTCAAAGATAACGTTTATCTTTACTTCGTACTGCCGTATATGGCAGGAGGAGAGCTATTCACATATATACAAAAGTACGGCGGATTGTCGGACGATGTATCAAAATTTTACGCCAGTCAAGTAATATTAGCCATAGAATACTTGCATTATTGCAATGTAGTACACAGAGATATAAAACCTGAAAACATTTTAGTTGACACAAACGGTTATATAAAATTGTGTGACTTTGGATTTTGTAAAGTGCTCGCAAAGAAAACTTGGACTTTATGTGGAACGCCAGAATATTTAGCACCAGAAGTTATTATGTCGAAAGGCTATTCGTTTTCCGTGGACTGGTGGGCGATCGGTGTTTTAATCTTTGAAATGGGAACAGGTTACCCACCATTTTTTGCGTCAGATCCTACAAAACTTTACGAAAATATTTTGGATGGACATTATAAATGCCCAGACAATTTAGTTCCCGATTGCAAAAGTATTATTAAAGGATTATTGCAAGTCGATCCTGCGAAACGGCTAGGCTCTCTTAAAGCCGGCGTTTTTGAAATTAAAGTTCATTCCTGGTTTAGTGATTTAAGTTGGGCATCGATCTTGCAACAAAGAACTACACCACCATTTGTTCCTATATGTCCGTCGCCAGGTGACACGAGTAATTTTCCGGAAATAGAACAAATTAAATTAAAAAATAGCTCAAAGTGTTTCTATGAGGATGAATTTGAAGATTTCTGAAGGCGGACGTAAATAACTACAAGTATAACTTTGAATAAAACAAATATATGTATCAATGGTATGGAGGCCTCTGCCAGTTACCGTATTTATTTACTAAGTACAAGAAAAGTGTAAATAGGTCTAATAGTTTCTTTTTTTTCCATAAGCTGGTAAATAGGTAACCTCTATACAGGATGCTGTGGAGTATTTCCCATAACTCTGGGGTTATATTCGTTACCAAAAAATATTTTAAAATGTTAAGGAACTTACGTTCTAAAATTAATATTTTCGGGTTAAATAAATTTGTTTTTGTAAATATATCTTAAAATATGTCCCTTAAACGCATCCATATAGTTACGACGTAGCCAAGTTTTACGTTTTTTAAAATGCAAAGGATAGATGAAGGCTTGTGTTACATGGATAGTCGGAATTATTTGAATTATTTTGTATGAAAACATAAAAAGTTTTTATTTTTTAGTTAAAATAGTAGATTGTTATACAAGGGGCTAAAAAGACCCATATACGAGGCGAAGACGTATATACGAGGTATTTTTAGGGCCTGAGACGTATGTCGAGGGCCGCCTAAATAGAAACCGAGTATATAATGGGTTTAGCCCTGCGTGTTACACTCTGCTTTTCACTACGATTGCGAGAAAATAAAATAGTTTAGTTCAATATTCAATGATTTATTTAATTGAAAATTAAATATACAAAGTCTACAATTTTGGATATTATGGGAGATGCTTTTACCCGGTAACATAATTTCCGACTACTGTGAAGATAAATAACGAGTATATGAGGTAAATGTGGGAGATAATAATTTAAAAAACTCCTTTCGTAAGTGAATCCATTTATTGTTGTTTTCTTCACTTATTAAATTTTTCGTAGGTAAGTATTTCAGTAAATGCGTCTGGACTTTGATGGTAACAGATTGAAAATTTCATCCATCTCCAAATTAGGATCACCATTCTGAGTAGATGAAGACACCAATAACAATTAATGTTGAAATATATGAAAGTTACGGTCACAAATTTACAATTATTTTCTGAAATAAATCATCAAGTGTGTATCATTTGTTTTTTAAATTCTCGTTTTTTAATTTTATTTTTTTCACATGAGAAAAAGGCAAAGGTATTACACCGTAAAGGATGTCCCATGTCTTCAATAAAAATTAAATAAAAAAATGAACGCATTCCACGTACAAGAACGCTGCATTTATTTCCAATTTAAAGATTTTATTTATTTTTCAAAACAATCAGAGCCTTACCTATAATGATTCAATTTTCGAATAAAACCTCTCCCGTTTTATAGTAGGCTAGTACTCGTAACAGACAAGAATTAAAAAAACAAAATTACTTTAGCCCCTAGAGGCTAATATGCTTGTTTAGCCCCGCTGTGGAGTGGTAATATGACAGTGTTTTTGATTAAGAGTAGTGAAAAAAATATTAGTTATACGGTTCTGCTCCTCTAAGTGGACTAGTCAACACCTTAAAGTTATGGGAAATACTCCCGAGCACTCTGTATAATATTAGTTTAGTAGTTAAAGATTTATTCTTAAAACATCGTACTACTCCATCTCTTAATAACTAGTAAATACTTGCTTAATTGAACATCCATTACTGGCTTAGTATCACAGAAGGTAATTTACACAGCACGTTAGCGTTGCGGCTAAGTCATTTCGTTCACGCGATCGCCTGATTGCTGAGCTTTGATAAAAACATGGCCGATTAAGTTTGCCAGTGGTTTTGATCGGGCGTTTTAATAAATTAAAATACCGCAGTAGCGATTTATCATCATCAGCACTTTTCTATTGGCCCATTTGTAAATCGGAGTTTATACCCACCATGCTGGTCTAATGGCGGAAGGTGGGCTTTGGGTAATAATGTATGGCTCTGGAACGCAGATGTTAGGTAACTAATGAAAACGAATAATAAACCGCCTAAAGCTCCAAGCTAAACTGATCGGACTTATTACCGATAGATATAAAGGGTTATTCTGTAACGATTTTTTGCGCGAGTGAGAGTTTCAAATTCACCTCTATCTCTCTACCTAACACGATACTATAGAATGAGAAGGATAGAGCATCGTTCCGAATAGCCCTTCTGGTTTCGAATTTCGCTCGCTGGACCATTTTCATAGCCAATCCTATGTCCCACAGTATTTCAAATTCATTCGAGAGGATCAAGAATTCATTCCTGGACTCAATATAAGATTCCCCAAGAGCCGATGGCCGTTTGGGTCTGTGCTGGAATGGCGACCAAGCACCGGAAAGCGTAGGATAGCTAGCTGGTCGACCCCTCACAAGGTGGACTGAGGACATCATGCGGGGGGCTCGTGAAGGTTTTTGTTTGGAAGTCCAAGCTCTCTGGATCACGGATACGTAGACGTAGTAACTTACTAAGGGTTCATTTAGCAACTGCTACCGACGACTGCAGTCGACTGCACCTACTGCCTACTTAATCATTTTAAAAGAAATATAATAATTTTAAAGATGCTTAAGAACCGTAACAACTTTATCCTAAACTAACAACAACAACAATTCTTAACAATTCTTCCGCACCGCTTCCGACTTCCGACTTTAATCCAGCCCTTACAATAGTATCGCTGTAAAAATGGAGTAACTTCTCCCGTTTTCCCAACATTTTTCTTGACTGCTCTATTTCTATTGATCGTAGCGTGATGAAAAATATAACTATAACCTGCCCAGGAGTATGAAGAATAATTGTACCAAGTTTCGTTAAAATCCGTCGAGTAGTTTTTGTTTTTATAACGAACATACAGACAGACAGACAAACATTTTACTGATTGCATTATTGGCATTAGTATCGATCACCCCCTGATAGTTATTTTGGCAATATATTTCATGTACAGAATTGACCTCTCTACAGACTTATTATAAGTATAGATCAGAGGTTAAATGTGTATGCCCGTCAAAGGTGCAATATACCTACACGTCGATGCAATTTGATTCGAAACGGTTGCAACATTGTAGTTTGGGTTATTAGATAGTTGTTTATATATGAAAAATATAAATTCTTGCTAATTTATATGATTAGAAGATAAAATAGAGCGATAAAAATAATGTAGAATGATATTGAAGTTCATTATCATATTTAATATGATTTTCCTTAAGTGCAAGGTTAATTAATAGGTTCATAATTTTTTCCACCTGTAAGTTCTGTTAGGTATTCTGCTGTTCCCACAGATTAATCAATAATAGGCAGATAGAGCGTGCGGAACAGGACGGTGTCGTAGCCGTAGCCAAATACAAAATACAAAAACGAATACATTCTCGAGTCAGTACAACACGAAGCGCCGCTTCAGTATTTTTCAATATTATTCAAGAAAAATGGCGTCTTATGTTTTTAAATATTTTAAAAACTGTTTACAAAAAGCAATGAAATAAGATGGAGTTTTTTTTATTGCTAACTAGCGAACCCGGTCAAGCTTCTCTTTGTCTTATGTGCACTTCTTCCCTATCCCTACCCTACACTATCCTACTTCTACCTACCCCTACCCTATCCCTACCCTACCCCTACCCTACCCCTACCCTACCCCTACCCTACCCCTACCCTACCCCTACCCTACCCCTACCCTACCCCTACTCTATTTGGTTTGGATAGGTGAGCCCGTTCTTGAGTTTTACTACGAAAAGTGGCATTGATTTTTAGACCTATGTAAATTATTTCTCTTGGAAAAATCATAGACAACGTCTAAAGACATTTACGCATTCGTTGGCCTATAAAATAAATCTTAGAAATTATTTTCGGAAATAGAAACTTTAATTTACACAAAATAAATTTATGAACGCACGCGTAAATGTTAATCATTTGTCAGTATTTCTGAACGCACCTATATATGTCAATCACATCAATACAATACATCACTCGTACGGCTCGCTCAAATGCTCCAGTAGGAACGTCAACTGACGCTTCATGAAGGTGTTTTTGTAAGCTATGCAGTAAGGTTTGTGAGTTTGATCATCATCATTGAGCACGAGTCTCCTCTCAGAATGAGACCAGCGTGGTGGACTAAGGCCTAATTTAATTGGTCCAACACGCTGGCCCTATGCGACAGTCGTCACACACGTAGAGAATTAAGAAAATACTAAGGTATGCAGATTTCCTCATGATGTTTTTTCTTCACCGTTTGAGACACGTGATATTTAATTTCTTAAAATGCACATAACTGAAAAGTTGGGAGGTGCATGCTCCGGATCGGATTTGAACCTATGCCCTCCGTATCGAAGGCAGAGGTCATATCCACTGGGCTATTATGTCTTGAGTGAGTGTGAGTTTGATAGGTTATAATAACCTCTAGGCCTAATAAGCCGATTTTGATTTTTTTTTAATCTTGTTATCTTGCGAGTGTCACAGGTTACATTTTAGTCCCTGTGTTCCTACGGAAAAGGAAAATACGCGGGAAAAACCACCGAGAGCTTGTTAGTAAATAATAATTAAAATAAGCAGATGGTTTATTATTACTGAATTATAACTAAATGACTGACAAAATATTTTATTACCCATTCCTTATTATTTCATAATCATGCAATACCATACACTTTACATCACTAGGTACATAGTATAAACAAATTTGCTTTCTCTGTCCCTTAAATCTTTAAAACTACGCAACGGATTTTGATGCGGTTCTTTTAATAGATAGAGTGATTGAAGAAGAAGATTTTATAGATATGTATAATAACATCCATGGTTCCTGCGGGATTTGTGAAAAGCTGAAATCCACGTGGACGAAGTTGCGGGCGAACGCTGGTTAAACAATATAATAAATAAACTAGTTACACTTAATTAAATAATCCAAGTGGATATCCAGTTTGGACGTAGCCTTAGTTGTCGAGTGAGTAATAGGGAGACGATTTAATTTGGTTTTCTTAACATGCATGTACTTTCGACCAGAAAGTCCCTTAATTTATTTTTGAATGAAATATGTTTTTCCTCATTCCGTATATGGTGTTTTTGTAAATTGTTATTGTAAATTTTATTTATATAACATATGAGCTGGAGCTGTGGAGTATTAATTTTGCAGAAGGGTAAATGAGTTTATTTTCGTTTTTTTTCATGGAACGCCTTAGTTTATAAGTATTTTCGACTATTTTGTAAAAAATATGTAATTTTTTTCTACCAAATTTACATATGTATTTCAAAAATATATATGCAGGGCAGGGTCTATATTTTTAGTTGTTTGAAATACGATCAGTATCGATAGCATGATATAGTCTTACCTTAGGCAATAAGCATCATCAAAAAAATCTTGGGCGGAGTCTTCCAAGATTTTTTCTTCATACCTACCGGATTATTTCTTCTTAGATGGCATTGACCGTCAGAGCAATAAATATGTAGCACAATAGATCGCACTAGCCAGTAGTTATTCGACTCTGAACAATAGCCGGTCAACTCATCGACTGTCTTACCATCACAATGAGTTATTTAACATCACTCGTGCTTCTGTTTACACTGTGTTGTGTTAAGGCGGAAGAGGAGAGTTTTTTGCGTAAGTTTTACTTTGTTTATGCTATTCACATATTAATTAATGAGGTAGGGAGAGGAGGTGCTACTGAATTAACTAATTTAATTATTGTCTTACATTTTGGCTGGTGGGAGGCTTTGGCCGTGGCTAGTTACCACCCTACCGACAAACACGTACCGCCATGCGATTTAGCGTTCCGGTATGATGTCGTGTATAAACCGAAAGGGGTGTGGATTTTCATCCTCCTCCTAACAAGTTAGCCCGCTTCCATCTAGATTACATTATTACTTACCATCAGGTGAGATTGTAGTCAAGGGCTAACTTGTAAAGAATAAAAAAAATGTTATAAACGCGAAAGTTTGTCTGTTAGTTTTTTTAATGTAATTTTTAACAGATACCTATATAATTACAGTTTTAGTTTTAGTTTAGTTTAATATCCTCGTGAGCAACCCGTCATGCCACAGAGTTTTCTTAAGTCTCTTTGTATGTGAAGTCTGCAAATCCACATACTCGTAGGGTCAGCGTGGTGGATTATTAACCCCTCTCGGGTTAGGCTAATAATTCTGAGAGGAGAATCGCGTTCAAAAGTGAGCCGAATAATGAAGATGTTAATTATGAAGAATGATGATACAATTAGAAGAACATCGCAATATTATTTTTGGTTTTGAAAAGATAATTTCCTTATCTTTTT
Organism: Bicyclus anynana; assembly: GCF_947172395.1. Lineage (NCBI taxonomy): Eukaryota > Metazoa > Arthropoda > Insecta > Lepidoptera > Nymphalidae > Bicyclus > Bicyclus anynana. The sequence continues at coordinate 7,812,077 of NC_069088.1, forward strand.
AATTAAGGCCAATATTCCTCGTTCCCTTCCTCCTAATTCAGTCTTTCCCGGGAATATGATATAGTTCATATTTAAGGGATATGGTAAATATATATATTTTTTATAGTTAGTCGGAAATATTGTGTCAGTATTGAGAAGAAGATATTGAGATATTTTTTAAATAGAACTCTAAATATAGCATTTGCACGAATGGGTGGTAAACAAATTTAATAATGTTTGATTCAGGTTCTAGATTTCATCCCAGTAACATTTGATTTATTAACCTTGTAATTGCCTGTAACATAAAATCTTGCAACAGTTATATATTACAGTTAAAATCAAATACCAATATAAATGAACATAGCAATATCAACACAAATAAACATTTATTCAAATTAATACAATATTATGTCGTTGGAATCTTGTAAGATACATAACTGAATGAATACCTAAAAGAATTACTCAATGAAAATCCGTTTGCTCAACCGCAATACCACTTAACCGATTTTGATGAATTTAGATATAGAGATATTTGTATTTGCAGCAAATCATAGGCTAGTTATATGCCGGAAAAAGTCGTGATACGCGTCGCCTTAACAACTTGTATAGAATAATAGAATTCCGTTCGCGTGAAATTCTGTTCGTTTACCTATCACAAATCCTGCAGGTAGCTTGGATTTTTCCGAGATAAAAAGTAGCCAATACTCCAAAGTTTCATTTATCACTGCACCAAAATTCATCAGAATCGGTTCTGCAGTTTAGCCATGAAAAAGTAACTGACAGACAGACTTACATTCGCATTAATCTAATATTAGTATGTGAAAAGAGTACTATTGATCAGAATAAAGTTACAATATCGATTAAATAACAGAGGTCCAAATACAAACAAAGGTACAGAACCAATTTTCCCTCTTGAGAAAACTCGAGCGTCAGAATTAATTAATGTTGTCTTTCTAAATTTCCTCATTTTAACATTTAATAAAGTAAAGGGACCTATTTTATGTAAACAGGTGATATTGTTACCGCTGCTTTTTATGATTTTAATTTTATTGGCATTAACTTTGTTTCAATTTTAATTTAGGTATGAATTAAGTTTTCTAATTAATCATTATAAGTATCACCAGAGCCTGTTTTCAATAGAGGGAATTGAAGCTTAGCCATGACATGAGCCTATCTTCAACCTGCTCTAATGAGGGTTGTGCGGGCTTAGATTCATCATTTTCATCATTGACAACCCAAGGCTCACTGTTGAGCACGAGTCTCCACTCAGAATGAGAGGGCTTAGGCCTTAGTCCACCACGCTGGCCCAGTGCGGATTGGCAGACTTCACACACGTAGAGAATTAAGAAAATTCTCTGGTATGCAGGTGTCCTCACGATGTTTCCTTTGCTGTACTTTCTTAAAATGCACATAACTGAAACGTTGGAAGTGGATGCCCCGGACCGGATTCGAACCTACGCCCTCCGAATCAATTCTATCACGTCTTAATTCAGGCTTAGATTAGAGGGTGATAATTATTTGAGTTTCGAACGATCGAAGGCTTAAATAAAATGTTCTCCTAGGAACGGGGCAGTAACACCTACTTTCCAACTCAAAGCTCCAAAAAATTAGTTTTTCTTCTTATTTTTCATAACTATTGGACATTTACTAATTTGGTATTTATTAACAACCTATTAAAATAAAAATCAAATAAACACCGCATTTTTCGTATTCCGTAAAGCCCGTTGTTAACAAAAATAACAATGTCAACCAAACAATATAATCTGCAAAGGTTGTCTGTTGGTACCGGATGACATCTATTAAATGTACTCTCAATTTTGATAAGTTAGCATTAAATAAATAGTGAATAAGAATTCACGTGACAATAAATTCAATGTAAATTTTCGGAAATACTGAAAAGTGATAGTTGGTAAACCCTCTATCTAAACCTACCTAAAATAAATCTGTAGAGAGGTCAATTCTGTACATGAAATATACCTATTTCCAAAATAACTATGGGGTGATCAATACTGATGCTAAAAATGCAATCAGTAAATTTTTTGTCTGTCTGTCTGTATGTTCGTTGTAAAAACAAAAACTACACAACGGATTTTAACGAAACTTGTTACAATTATTCTTCATACTCCTGGGCAGTTTACAGTAAACTGCCCAGAGTTTTTCATCGCGCTACGATCAATAGAAACAGAGCAGTGAAGCGAAATGTTAGAAGAACGGGAGAAGTTCTTCCATTTTTGCAACGATACTACTTTATGGGCTGGATTAAAGAGATCTAAGGGCGGAGGAAGTCGCGGGCGTCCGCTAGTATCCAATAAAATTACTAAAATTATGAATAGTGTGTGTTTAATTAGCATTATGCACGCCATTGTCGATCAATTATTCTCACGTTGCTGCAGCACCCACGACTAAAACTGATCGTGCATTGGTCGCGCTGCGTGTATGACGGCCAAACTTATGACCCGTCTTCGCTGCCGTTTGCTCAGCAGAAACGTGAGAATAATTGACCGTCAATGGCTGATTTTAGTGAATAGGCCAGCAAGCAGGTGAGATCGCACTCAAAGAGACTTGACATTGAGTAAAGAAAAATATATAATACCTAATCAATTTTAACGACATCCCACATCACTCTGTTATTATCAAAGTGGTATAAAAAAGTTGTGATCAGAGATATTATGTAGGCAAAGCAATTTACATACACATTTGGTGACTATTTTTTGACTTGTTCCATTAGATATAATTCTACTCTTATACCGTATCGACATCGCTTTGCTGAATAAAAACCAATTTAATAAGATTAGAGACAGATTTAATAGCGTTTTTGATGGCTTAATCTTAACTTTTTTATAAGTTGATTTTACATTTGCATACCATAGGATTATGGAGTTAGGATTATATTATTATTGGGACTTTGGGAAGTAGCAGCTAACAAAAGTTATCATTTTCAACAACACACAACGGACAGACAAAAAATTAAAAAAAAAAAACATTTTTGGCTACAGTCTTCTTCACTTTTTCCAAACTATCTTCAATATACAAAATACATAACCTATTACAGTTTTATTTTAAACTAGCGGCTACATGATACATCTGTCAACAAGTTTTTCGCAAATCCGACGGGAACCATAGTATTTTTCCGGATAAAAATAAGCCTATTACAACTCAATATCCTCCTCTATCTTTTATTGATTTCCAGAGATTAGCCCGGACAAACAGACAGACAGACAAAATTTTTAAACAGTTTGTTAGTTTTGATGACCTCCGTGGCGCAGTGGTAAGCGCGGTGGATTTACAAGACGGAGGTCTTTTGTTCTATCCCCGGCTGGACCGATTGAGGTTTTCTTAATTCGACCAGGTCTGGCTGGTGGGAGGCTTCGGCCATGGCTATACCGACAAAGACGTACCGCCAAGCGAATTAGCGTTCCGGTACGATGTCGTGTAGAAACCGAAAAGAGTGTGGATTTTCATTGTACTCCTAACAAGGTAGCCCGCTTCCATCTTAGATTGCATCATCACTTACCATCAGGTGAGATTGTAGTCAAGGGTTAACTTATAAATAATAAAAAAGTATCATGTAAATAACTATAAGTAAGTACTCGTATAAGCACTTGATTCAATAAATAAACCAATAGTTAGATATAATACCTAGCTACCAATTGCACAATGCACATTGCACTCACTGCATGCTGCTAACTTTTCCATAACTGTGTACCTAAATGAATCATTATATCAACAATGTTAATGTAATTACAGTTCACACAAAGTAAATATTACCAACACTAATTAAAATCAATAATAACAGCGGTAAAAAGCACCGCTAATAATATACCATTAGCTTAATAAACTCTGGTTTATTACATGCTCTTATAGCAAAGATCAAAGGAAAAAATTGTGAAACATTGTGTTATTATTGAACAAATCAGAGTCCTCTAAGAAGTTATTAAGTCATACCTGCCTTATTACAGATTCTTAATTACATAATTGATGTTTGTAATAAAAAACACGTCTAATTATGTTATATTAATTAAATATTAATAGTTGTCAAGCCCTATACAGGGTGCTGCGTAACCGAACTGCGTTACTAATATTTTACTAACTAATAAATATAAACTAAACTAAACTTTAAAAAACACGCTTCTAGTACGCACTAAAAATTACAACTATTGAATTTGAGTCACGTGACTTTTTTTTTCGTATTCCTGACAGCAAACCCTTTAATTTGATATTCATATCATGGGGGTGGATTTCAAACAGCAAGACCACCATCTTGGGGATTTGTAGCTAGATATATTGTCATCAGAAATCAGAGCGTGTGCAAAATTTCATCCTACTCGAAGACCGGGAAGTGGGTCCAATTAAGATTCCAAGATTTGTCTTTCCTACATAGTTAAAGTGATTGGGGAGGCCGCCATATTGGATTTCTAATGACGTTTCTTATCTAGTCATGTATTGTCATCAGAACTCAGAGCGTATGCATAATTTCATCCTACTCGAAGACCGGGAAGTGGGTCAAATTAAGATTCCAAGATTTGTCTTTCTTACATAGTTAAAGTGATTGGGGAGGCCGCCATATTGGATTTCTAATGACGTTTCTTATCTAGTCATGTATTGTCATCAGAACTCAGAGCGTGTGCATAATTTCATCCTACTCGAAGACCGGGAAGTGGGTCAAATTAAGATTCCAAGATTTGTCTTTCCTACATAGTTAAAGTGATTGGGGAGGCCGCCATATTGGATTTCTAATGACGTTTCTTATCTAGTCATGTATTGTCATCAGAACTCAGAGCGTGTGCATAATTTCATCCTACTCGAAGACCGGGAAGTGGGTCAAATTAAGATTCCAAGATTTGTCTTTCCTACATAGTTAAAGTGATTGGGGAGGCCGCCATATTGGATTTCTAATGACGTTTCTTAGCTAGTCATGTAATGTCATCAAAACACAGAGCGTGTGCAAAATTTCATCCTAATCGAAGACCGGGAAGTGGGTCATATTAAGATTCCAAGATTTTCTTATGTACATAGTTACAATTGAAGCTAATATAAAGCGTGTAAAAATTAAGTTTTCATGCTTTCATACAAAATAATTCAAATAATTCTGACTATCCATATAACACACGCCTTTATCTATCGACATCGATAAGGCCGAATGCATGGCTGACAGTTTAGAATCCCAGTGTACTCCAGGCACCATTTCCCTAGACCCATTTCATGTGGAGAAAGTGAATTTAGAACTCGCTTCCCTCCTCTCTCTCCCCCACGATGGAGATGAGATTCCCCCTACGACTTGCGATGAAGTTCGTTCGGTTATCAAAGGTCTACATAAAAAGAAGGTCCCAGGTCCCGACTGTAAGTAATAAAGCGATAAAGCTACTCCCTATGGAGATTATAAACCTACTTGTTAACATTTTCAATGTCCTCTTGTCACACTGCTCCTTCCCCAATGCGTGGAAGGAAGCCACTGTCATAGGTATTCACAAGCCGGGCAAACCCCGCGATCTCCCTTCTAGCTATCGCCCTATTAGTTTACTCAACACTATTGCCAAGGTATACGAGATTATTATTCTTAACCGTTTAAAGGCTGTATGCGATGAGAAGCAACTTCTCATCAAACAACAGTTCGGATTTAGAACCCAACACTCCTGTGTACAACAAGCGCATCGCCTCACGGAGCATATTATCACCGGCCTTACCCGGCATCGCACTCCTATTTCTACTGGGGCCATTTTCTTCGATGTAGCAAAAGCCTTCGACCGAGTATGGCACGAAGGCCTAATAGTTAAGCTTAGCCGCTTCGGCGTACCTAGCAGACTTGTCCGATTGTTTCACAATTATCTGTCAAATCGTACCTTTCGATACCGCCTAGATGGCACTCTCTCGTCTCCCAGGCCCATCCGAGCGGGAGTCCCTCAAGGATCCGTGCTCTCCCCGCTTTTATATTCACTCTTTACGAGTGATATACCCACTAACCATCCAGGTGTGCACATCGCCCAGTTCGCGGATGATACCGCACTGTTTGTGACACACCCTTACCGTAGATCCATAATAGCCCGTCTCCAGAAAGCGGTAACACACTTAGCAAAGTGGTTTCGCAAATGGAGGATAGAGGTAAACCCAGAGAAGAGTGCAGCAGTGCTCTTCTCAAGGAAACTTGCACGCCATTACTTCGATTTGAAAGAGGTCTCCTTACATGGAGCACCTATCCCGTGGCAACGCACTGCCAAATACCTAGGTGTGACCTTTGATACCCGTATGAGCTTCGCGACTCACATACAGAAAGCCAGAAAAAGAGCTGCTTATGTGATGAGTCGTCTCTATCCTATGATATGTGCTAAAAGCAAATTATCCCTCCGCTCTAAGGTCACTCTCTATAAGACCTGCATCCGTCCAATAATGACCTACGCTAGTGTAGTGTTTGCCAATCGCCCAAAGGCGACCCTATAGCCCATTCAGGTCCTTCAGAACCGATTTATGCGTCAGGCCACGGGCGCTCCGTGGTTTGTGCGCAATAACGACCTACATAGAGACCTAGATCTCCCCACAATAGCCCAATATATGAAACAGCTCTCGAAAACTTATTTTGAGAGAGCCGCCACCCACCCCAACCAACTAGTGGTTGAGGCTTGCAGCTACATCCCCGATATCAATGCTGATTGTAGATCTAGACGCCCAAAAAACGTCCTTTACGATCCTGACGATGACATAACGAACGACAATGCTTCCCAGGCAACACAAACACAAGCTACACAGCGTCTTCGCCGGCGAAGACGAGGTCCACGATATCTGACGTCACCCAGACGTGGGCTTTTTAACTCACGATCTCGGGGGCGCCCGGACTGATACACTCAGGCCCAACACCCTTCCCGAACGGCTCTCTAAGTCGAGGCCCGAGTCTCAGAGGAGACGCCCTTAGAGAGTCGTTCCGCCCACTACTTTCTTCTGTATATAGAACGGAACGGCTCTCTAAGGGCGTCTGCTATGAGACTCGGACCTCGGCTTAGAGGGCCATTCGGGAAGGTGTAACCGTGACCTGAGTGAATCAGTCCGGACACCCCCGAGATCGTGAGTAAGAAAACCCACGTCCGGGTGACGTTAGATATCGGGGACCTCGTCTTCGCCGGCGAAGACGCTGTGTTGCTTGTGATTGTGTTGCCCGAGAAGCATTGTCGCTCGTCATGTCATCGTCTGGATCGTAAAGGACGTTTTTGGGACGCCTCTGCTTGAAGTTAGCGTTAAGGTCGGGAGTGTAGTTGCAGGCCTCAACCACTAGTTGGTTGAGATACCATTAGTGTTGCATTGCGGTTAGTATTCTAAGAATTAGCGGTAAGTGTTTAAAGATCCTCTAACTTGAATTAAGTGTGTCACAAGTAATTCTATCAATGTAAACCATTTTAACACAATTACCACGACCACAATGTAGCCTTTTTTAACGTTTAGCATAATTTTGCACTTGCTAAATTATTTTTAAGGTAATGCATTTTATTTATTTACTGACTAGCGCACGCCCGCGACTTCGTCAGCGTGGAATTCAGTTTTTCACAAATCCCGCCGAAACCATGGATTTTTCCGGGATGAAAAGTCCAGACTATATAATCTATTTCTACTTCAAATATCAGGTGATTCGGTTCAGTAGCCGAGACGTGAAAGAGTAACAAACATTCATACCATCAAAATCATCAGCTTTTCGCAAATCTCGAGAATCCATGGATTTTTTTGGAGTAGCATAAGTGTTTATACAGAGAAAAATCTATTTCCATTCGAAATTTCAGCCAAATCGCGTCAGTAGTAGCGGCGTTAAAGAGTAACAAACAACCAAATAAACATACATCCATACAAACTTTCGCGTTTATAATATTAGTAGGATAGTAGGATTTACCTGCCTAATAACAATAGCTAACTTATTTCTTTCATGTAATCACGTCTCAAAAATCATGAAGAACAACGATAATGAATTATGTATTTGAAACCATTTAAAAAAACTATTGCTGATCTAGATGGAACAGCCACAGAATAAAGATCATTCAGAATGAGGTTTTACAAGCAGTGTGGTGAAGCCGGAGAACGTAAAACCCATAAAAAAACCAAACGTCCAAACACAAACCACGCGTCTCACATCCGCATAAACAAACTTTTTTCATAATTTGTATTTAAAAATTTAACACTATAGTATGCGCGTTATCATCTGAGTCGTCCGGTCATAAAAGTCAAAAAAGATAGGAATGTGCAGCGCGCCTACCTGCGCACCCTAATTATCGATAAACGGCTACCTGCGCACGTGCTAATGATGAGTCAATAATGATTTGGACGATTCTGATTGGTCGGTTTCTAATGTAATTGCATTGCGTATTTTTTTTGCTATAAATGTGTTTACTGCAATTAAATAAATACATTCATGTGTTACTCGTTGCGCACTATGGATACTTTATTTTCTAACGTTGATCTGAAGAAATTACATGGCGATATTAGCCCTCAAGCTCGAACACTGATTCACAACGTATTCCTGTTTCTCAATGAATTGAAAAGTGATCCGAATAAAGTGGCTTCTCTAAATTTCAACAAACCACGTGAAATGGCCGCATTTGTTTGTGGTGTGAGCAGAGCGACAGTGGACCGAATCAAGACGGAAGTATCACAATCAGGCAGTACCTGTATACCAAGAACAAATTTTAAGAAACCACAAACCGTCACTAATATTGACGATTTTGATAAAAGTGTGTTGAAGCGAACTGTAGCTTCATTTTATGAGAATGGAGAGTATCCATCCGTGGCGAAAATTTTAGAAAAATTCCGTGAACAATTACCCGATTTTAAATGCGGCAACACTTCAATGAGAATACTACTGAAGGAGGTTGGGTTCCAGTATAAGAAAAATAGCGAAGGACGTAAATATTTAATGGAAAGAACTGATATTGTTTGTGCTAGAATGGACTTTTTAAGGAAATTGGATTTACTTAGAAGAACTAACGATCAGCGACCACGTTTCTATCTAGACGAAACATGGATTAATCAAAACCATGCAAGAAAGAGGATGTGGCTTGGAAGCAACGATGAAGGAGGTTTCAAGAATCAGCCTGTGGGAAAAGGCCAAAGATTAATAGTTTGCCATGCGGGTTCTGCAAGGACTGGCTTCGTTCCAGATGCGAAGCTAATATTTAAAGCGGTGAAATCAAAGGATGCTGATTACCACACAGAAATGGATGGCGAAACATATATGGCATGGTTTTCCGAATTCCTGAATCTACTTGAAGAGCCCTCAGTTATAATTGTCGATAACGCAAGCTATCATTCGATACAGTTGGAAAAGATACCCACAAGAAACACGAGGAAAGCTGAAATTCAAGAATGGTTGACAAAGAAAAAGATTCCATATTCCAGCAACGAAATTATTGAAGAATTAATAAGAAAAGTAAAAGCCAGTAACCCGCAGAAGGTCTACGCTTTAGACCATCTGGCAAATGAACGAGGTCATGAAGTAATAAGGCTCCCTCCATATCACTGTCAATATAACCCAATAGAATTAATTTGGGCACAAGTAAAGGGAGAAGTTGCGAAGAATAATAATACCTTCAAGATAGCAGATGTCGAAAATCACCTCCACCGAGCCATAGAAAATGTCACACGAGAAGACTGGGCCAAATGTGTTAGGCATGCCGAAGAACTTCAAAACAAAGATTTACAAAAAGCTCTAATTAGAGATCACGCGCCGCTTATAATAAATTTGGCAGAAGACGAAGATTCTGATGATGAAGACTCAGATGAAGATTAATTTTATTTAGTTAATAATTATATAATATGAAATATGTATTATATTAAATCAAATATTGTTAATTTTTTTAATTTTGTGAACAAGATACGATAATAAACTTTACTTATCGATAATATGTCTTTCATTGTTACACCCTTCACTAGACGGCTCCATAAGACCCATAAGTGCAAGCGAGATAGATATAGAGAAATGATTTATGGCCCTAAGACTCAGTTGTTAACGCGCGTACTATAACAACAATTACGTAAATTAATATAATAATCAATAATTAGCTATAAAAAAATACTCCATCTTATTTCTTTAGTTTTTGTGAACAGTTTTAATATAGGTATGTATTTAAAAACATAAGCAATTTTTCTTGAATAATATTGAAAGTTACTGATGCGACGCTTCGTGTCGTACTGACTCGAGAATGTATTCGTTTTTGAATTTTCTATTTGGAACGGCTAGACACCGTCCTGTTCCTTACGCTCTTTCTGCCTATTATTGATTAATCTGTGGGAACAGCAGAAAAAAATATGAACCTATTAATAATCAAGGTAACCACTTTGGTTGCACTTGAGGAAAATCAAATTAAATATGATAATGAACTTCAATATCATTCTACATTATTTTTATCGCTCTATTTTATCTTCTAATCATATAAATTAGCAAGAATTTATATTTTTCTTATATAAACACCTATCTAATAAGCCAAACTACAATGTTGCAACCGTTTCGAATCAAATTGCATTGACGTGTAGGTATATTGCACCTTTGACGGGCATACACATTTAACCTCTGATCTATACTTGTAATAAATCTGTAGAGAGGTCAGTTCTGTACATGAAATATATTGCCAAAATAGCTATCAGGGGATGATTAGTGATCGATACTGATGCCAAAAATGCAATCTTTAAAATTGTTGTCTGTCTGTCTTTATGTTCGTTATAGAAACAAAAACGATTTTAACGAAACTTGGTACAATTATTCTTCATACTCCTGGGCAGGTTATTGTTATATTAGTATTTTTCATCACGCTACGATCAACAGGAGCAGAGCAGTGAAGGGAAATGTTGGGAAAACGAGATAAGTTACTCCACTTTTACAGCGATACTACTGTAAGGGCTAAATTAAAGACGGAAGTTGGACTGGAAGTCTAAGGGCGGACGAAGTCGCGGGCGTCGCGGCTAGTATGAATAATGAAATTGAAAATTTTCCCTCGAATGTCATGAAATTATTAATTACATAACATTTAAACGGCTCAACCGATTTTCGTCAAACATGTCTAAGAACACTCGCACATACTCGTAAGTCACTTTCGCATACCTTTAATACGAAAACACTATATTATATACGAAAAAATTGCTTCATCCGTTCGGGAGCCATGGTGCCACAGACAGACAGACACGTCAAACTTATAACACTCCTCTTTTTGTGTCGGGGGTTAGTAAAATTGAAGTCTGTCTGTGATTTCAGATTAACTGTGTTTTTCCAAGTTAGATACACGATACTAAAATACGAACTTGAAAAAATGTGCATAGGTATATCTGTTTGTCCATACTAATTTTAGGGACGGTTTTATTCCAACTTTCACTGGATCTTAGGCCTAGTTAGGACTACTTTAGTATTTTAGTCGAGTACGAACAATTTTGGGCGGTAAATCCAAAAATCGTTCGTACTCGACTAAAATACTAAAATAGTCCGAACTAGGCAATAAAGAAGAAGAATTACATTTTTGGGTAAGCTAAAGCATTTAAAAATCATATGGTAACCCTGTTGAACCATTTTTAAGGGGGCATATTTGATAGCGTACCTATGCACCGAAGTCTGAAAGATGGCATGTAAAAATGTTTCGCTGCGTTCATATTATTGTATCCTACGCGCCATGAATATAACATCCACAAAGTTTGAGCATTATGATCATTAATGAATATTTTTGAATATTTTGTTCCTGGACCCATTGACCGACGGCAGAAATGCGTACTGCTACTAATATTCATTATAATATGCGCATGTACTCTAAAGCCGATGATGACAGCACCACCAGATAAAATATTCATAAATGGAGGATATTTTCACGCCATCCCGACTTTTAGGAGCACCCTCCAATACGTAGGCACAATAGCCCAATTATCCTACCCCAGCTTGACAATTTGAGGACCCCACACAAATATTGGGTCCGTTCTTATTGCCCCTTAAAACAAATGAGAAATGGACAACTTTGACGGCACGACCAAGCCAGTGACGTATTAATAAAAGCCGTTTCTGAAAAAACCACGGGAAACAACTGTCTTTAAATCCTAAAAGTTTATGATTTTTAGTTAATACGTCTCTGTGTTGGTACTGCCTTCAAAGTGATCAGAAGGTCGCTATTTAGTTTATTTTTGTGGTTTTGAAATCGGTTCAATTTTTTTTGTTAAAAAGATTTTATTTTTCTGTTTTTAGTGCGTCCTAGCATTTAATTTTCATAAAAATCGATTCAGTATTTTGTGTTAAAATGAAAATAACAAAATTGCCCGTACTGTGGCGCTTTCGTTCACTGGACGTAAAATATTTTTATCAAAAAAATTCAACCGACTTCAAAATCACAAAAATAAACATAAAAGCGAAAAATAACCAGTGACATATTAAATAAATTTTTTTTTTGTGTCTGTACATTTTGTTTTGTTTAATACGTTATTAAAATAATGTATTAAAAGCAGACATAATTTTTCTCGGACCGCTGGTACCTCATCTAGTAACTAAAGAGTTTTTATTACATTTGTTTTAATTTTGTACGTAAATTTAATAAACTTGGGATACATTAATCTCATTTTTCAGTTTCATACATATAATCCTTTTGACATGATTATAAAAAGAATTGCCTTTGTATTCAGTGGAGCTTTAAATTAAATTTTCTTTTTTGTTTCAGCCGAATATATTCACCCTTGCACGTTAGCTGACGAAGATTTTGAAATATGTGTCAAAGAACAAATAGAACAGAGTCTACCATCATTTGCCAAGGGTATTCCTGAATTATCAGTGCCTTCCATAGATCCTGTAGATTTGCACGACATTGTTATAGATGGGAAGGGATTGAAACTAAATTTTAGCGATGCAAAAATGCATGGTCTCTCCGAAGTAAAGCTGGTTGACCTCAAGTAAGACCTAACTTAAATAACTAAGACTTATAAGATATTTGAATGTGTCCATTCTCAGTTAAACTTGTGTGGTAACTATTTTCATTGAGGAACAATATTCTAAAATACATTTTGTTCGGATGTAGAGTGTAATGTATACATAACCGGTTTTAAAAATTCTGCATGCTTCAGAAATCCCGATAAATTTACTTTGTGATTGGACTTTTTAAGAAAAGAATTTTTTTTAAACCAACATAAACCAAACCTAAAAAAGGTTTAACCAAAAGTATCCTGAAAGTTATGTCCAAATCCAAAATATCTGGTCCTACATATAATATTCCCTAAAAGGATTACTGTATATTATAGGTACGTATATGTACCTATAATATACAGGTAGGTACCTACAAATGGGACGCAATTAAGATGTATTTAAAAAAATAGGCTAAATGGCAGGTACACTCGTTTTTGGAGGGAGGAGGGTTTTTAGCCGGTAGGAGTCCGGCACTACCCAAACCATGTCCATGAGGATTTTCCCCCCTACGAAAATAAAAAAGGTATCTACAATATACCTACTTACTGTAGTATTTTGTACCAGTTTAGACTTCACTGGTAAACATTATAGGTAACTATCTATTGTTAAGGCATTACTGGCAATCTGTTTATTTTTTCTTGATCCTTTAAACATCTAGGCTTAGATGGATTTTGGACGAAATTTGTGAATTGGAAATTTCCTCACCGCCATAATAAGAATAGATATACCTATATCCGGTTACGTCAATGATTTTGCGTTTGACTCATATTAGTAATACTAATTAATACATCCAGACAGTTAACAATGGAATATCGATCTATTTGTGCGTATCGAAAACCAGAACTGCATATTGTATGCAAATTAAGTTAATCAGAAGTAGGTACATATACACAATCAGCTGTTGTTTTTCCTGATTGTTATAACTTGGGTAATTGTATGTTTAATTGTTTACGCATTAGCCAAGTTGTAATAAAAGTTATATATAGAGTCCTATTTACTCTTGTGTCATAGTTATGTATATTGAATAGATGAATAGACAGTTTCTAAACAAACGCGCTCGATTACGCTTACCACAGAGTGAGATCGTGGTCACCATCCCAATTGGTGTTAATTATTTCCCAATATTGATATTTATCAATGAATAAGTTTGGCGAAGTTCATATTATAAAAAAGACACAATTTAAGATCAACAAAAGAAATATTTTTTACTCCGAAAATATTCATTTTAGAACAAATGTTCCTTAGACATTTTTAATTTATTTTCCTTAAAGAATATAACCCTAGAGTAATGGGATATACCCCCGAGCAGCCTGTATAAGGGCGTGTTCAAACATAGCGTGGCAATAGGGATGATGACAGTTTTTTAAATTGTATATAAATTAAGAGTATGCTAGTAGTAAAGCAATTTTTAAAAGGAACAGGGTAACTGCGATCATTACTTTCGAAGCTACAGGGATTTAAAGGGTCAGATTTGCGGCGCTGCCGCGGATTCCTGAAAAACGCCTCATACAAAATGGCACGAAGTAATGACGTCGTAGGTAATGTAATGATCGTTAAATTTGTATGTGCGTTCAAACAAAATTAATAATATCTTTGTTATTTGTGCGTTTATGTTTATAGTTCACATTAAAAAATGTCATATTTAATGTGAGGAACCTAAAACTGTATGAATTTTCATCTAATTACGATAAAAGATTTTTAATAGATTTTGAAATTCTATAATCTCATTTATTTTGCAAATATCCAGAAAATCTTTGCTTTTTATGTATAAATTAGTTAACATTGACCTTATTTACCCGAATGTATAATAAAAATCAATATATTCAAACCTAGTCTTCATCCCCATTGTGAGCGGCACGCCGCCCGCGATTGTGTTTGGACGGCTGACGCGCACGAATGCCGCGTGTTGCTCTACACTAGTCGCACGGCAAAGCTGTCTCGCGATTGCCGCGCTATGTTTGGACACGCCTTAAGTTTTTATATTATGTAGTATATAAATATTTATGTACCCGTAACACAGGCTATGTAAGTATGTGCTTGTTTTGGGGTTAAGTAGTGATGTATGTATTTTTAAGTACATTTATTTATTAGGAATTATTTATTTAATTCTGTGTACAAAGCAATCGAAACATCGCTTAGAGTGATGTTTTTTAACACTTTAGCTTTAAAAAAAACACACACACACACACACATACCATCGTTAAAATAGTCAGAACAGCTACCTAGTGCCTAAATAAGAAAATTTGAAATACGAAAAAACGGGGTGAAATCTTATGAAATATATTCCCTGCTATTAGTATCGGTATAATATATGTTTGCGTTTGCTTTCAAATCGAACGCATGCGAGGGACAGGGTTGGCGTGATAGAGACCTAAATATACGTACACCTCCTTTTACACGAAAATACGCCTATATTTTATTAACATTAATGGGTATGTTCATTGTATGACTTATGTCAAAATCTAAAAATTTTGGATTGGGTCTCTATAATTGTAAAGGTGCGATATAGTCAAAGGTAACATAAAGTAATGTTTATATAACTCTGTTTTCAGGGCACAGTTGGGTGGTGATAACGAATCTTTCGCTCTCGCAGTGAAAGGGAATTTGAGTTTAACCGCCCAATATTATGCAGATGGTAGAATCTTAATTCTGCCCATAAAAGGAGAAGGTGATGCACTTATCGAATGCAGTAAGTATTTTTTAAGCTAACTTATCGAATAAAAATACTGGCTGCATTTCCGCGCTGGACAGCCAGGCTGATCTTTTGCGCAAAAAATTAGCTAGACCTTCTATCACCAGTCGAGGCAACCAACCGCGGTGAAATGATTCGGTGAAATTTTTTGGCACTGCGACTCCATGGCCCAAGAGTCTCCACGGCAAAAGGTACAAATATGTAACTCTCAGCCAGAGAGGCATACTTTAGCCACTTACCGGTTTCAGCTTTTCTGCTGTAATATAGTAGTAAGTAATTTATATTTCAATATTAAAATCAAAAATAATATTCTTTCTATCAATAATAATGAATCAGCAGCCCGAAATTTCACCCGCGTATTTCCCGTTTCAATGGCAAAAAAATATAGCTTTTGTAACTCCGTGAAGATGTAAAGTCTCTATTATTAATACTAATAATTTATAATTTTCAAAATCAGTTCATTAAATCCGGAGATCCCATAAAACCTTACAAACTATACCTCTATAATATCAGTATAGATTATACTCTATGTATGATCTGAGTGTTCAGAACGCGTCCAGATACGGGTTCATTTACACGAGCAGCAACTGCTACCGACGACTGCAGTCAACGGCAGTCAACGGTAGTCGACTGCAGTCGCTGACGTATCGGCGGCAGTCAACGGCGGTCGCTGACTGTAGTAGACTGCCGTCAATTGCCGTCAACTGCCGCCGACTGCAGTCGTCGGTAGCAGTTGCCAGCTGCCGTTGGTAACATGCTGCTCGTGTAAATGAACCCTTAGGAGGCCCACAACTCAGCCGAAAATCATTAATTCTATTTAGTGACCTAATGCACTTTGTAGAGCTCATAAATCGTGGGTGCATACTGCATATATATTAGGTATAGCACCTCAATAATTTATGGTTATAGGTATCCACAATTGTTAATTGAGGTTGATGACTCAGACTGCATTGGTATAGATATTTAGATCAATGATCAATCATTTTTGGATTTCTTCTGCAATCTCATCTGATGTCAAGTGATGATACAGTTTGTGATGGAAGCATACTTCTTGGAAGAGCTACAAGTTTATTCTACCCCCAGAACAGCCCCTGTAGCCAAGTGGCACGTCGATTCTCTTTCTACGATCGCAAGCGCTTCGAAAAGTAGAAAAATGTATGGGAGTGAAAAATCTTGATCACGTTACCTGTCGATAGCAAATGTAATTCCCATACATTTTTATAGTTTTCGAAGCGTAACGATCGTAGAAAGAGAATCGATGTTCCACTTGGCTACAGGGGCTGATAACCCTAAAAGCTAACGCTACCCATACATCTAACGGTTTCTATGCGACATCGTACCGGAACGATAAATCGCTTGGCGGTACGTCTTTGCCGGTCTGGTGGTAACTAACTTTGGTCAGTCAGATTTGAACCAATTTAGAAATTATACACTAACCCAAGCTGGAATTCGACCTCAGGACCTCTTGGTTGAGAACCACAGCACTACCAACTGCGCCAGAATTATTTAACAGCCCAACAAAAAAATATCTACATGATGTTCATCGTATCTTTCCAAATCCGAAATTTCTACAACAGTTGAACGATAAGACAATAATTATCATTTATTATTTATCAAAGTCGAAGACGTCTTCTCCACGTATCGCAAAACAAGTCATTCATCATTATCATACTATCGTCGCCTAATCTTCACGTATACCGTATCGTCGCGATAGTATCGCTCTGTGAAGATTGGATCCATAGAAATTGTAGAGACACTGCCACTACGAGAATATCGCCGCGATTTTCGTCGTGAGGGTATTGGTTAATCTCAACGTACAATATCTCATCTGAACTTATTTGTTATTTTTAATTTGTCAGGAAACGTCGAAGTTTACATCAGCACCAATTTGACTCACGTGAAGGGCAAGGATGACAAAGAACATTTGAAGTTATTGGCACCGAGCTATAAATATGACATCGAGTCCACGACTTTTGATTTGAAAAACTTGTTCAATGGTAACAAGCAATTAGGTAAGTTATTTAAAAATATGACCCTGTTTTACTATATACCTACTTGTCCTACCTAGTTTCCAATATAGGTATTCAAGCTATCGTAAAGCAATAGCAACCAGTTTATTAAAATATATAATATAAATAGACATACGAAGTATAAATCCATGAGAACCATCAAATTAAAATCTATAAGGTAATACATTCATCATTATCTATGTCCACTGCTGGACATAGGCTCTTGCATGGATTTCCAAACATAACCGTCTCGAGCCGCCAGCATCCAGCGGCTCCCTGCAACCCGCTTGACGTCCTCGGTCCACATAGCGTGGGGTCGACCAACGCTACGCAGTGATTTCAATGACCTGTGTGATACCCCCCTGGTGCTGTCCCTATAGCGGATTTTTTTAATCTATAGACGAAAAAGGCTCATTGAAGCTACGAGTATTAATGTCCAGTCTAATAAAAGCAATTCCACCACCAATAAAAAACCACCAAAAGTCCAACAGATTGGCTGTTTCCGTAAGTTTTAACTAATACTGAAGTTGTGTTTTTTAATATTTTTCAGCGGAAACAACACTGGAATTCGCTAACAAAAACTGGAGTCAACTTATGGATGAATTGGCCCCTCCCGCCATAAAGCAGATTGTGAAAACCATAGTCAAAGCCATCAACAAGTTCCTATCAAAAGTCACTATTCCTCGCATCATCATTGGCTACAAAGAGAGACTATGAGATATTTATTTTCTAAGATAAATAATGCGATCTCCATAATATTAGCGATATCAAATTCCTCTAATTTTTACCTATAATAGTAATTAATTACGATGTATTTAACTTCATTTTTTTAATTGCAAATAATGTAATTTTTATGCGTATTTATGTATTTATGATGACATTAATATACATTTAATATTTTACAAGGAAAAATATAAAATTATTGCATTACCTATAATCATTATTTTTATTTATATCTCAATATTTCTTTTATATTTTCTGGTTAAATAAGCACCTTTATATAATAATAAGTAGTACCTGGTTACTGGGAACTTTGCTCAGTATTTTTTTTTTGAAGGGTTTCTATAAAGGAAACATAGCTGATCGATTTATCGCTCCCAAAACCCCTAAATATAATTTCATAAAAATCCTGGGAGCCGTTCCAGAAATTCACTTAATATATAGATTAGAAGACAGGAATTCCCAGTTTAAAGGTATTAGATATACGTACTGATGATTTTATAAATATATGTATTTTAGACACAATAATCCATAAAATAAAAGCCATTCAGTTGTTTTGATCAAGCCGGAGATTTACGTCTGAAAAGTCAATAGTACTCCCACTACTACTAACACTTCTTGGAGTTGATGCATCACTACTAATGCTTCCTGGTGCAGAGCTTCTAGAAGGCAGTGTAATGTCTTCAGATACCACAGTATGAGTTCTGTTACGAAGACTTAGTAGATGCTGTATCCAACCACGTTTGTAAGTCACATAACCGATGAGGACCACCACTAAGAATGAGACCCCAACGCTCCCTCCGATAATTCCAGCTTGCAATCGAGGACGTTTGTCTGTCTCTACAATAATACATGTGAAAAGTTAAAACAATGAAAGCTATTCAGAAACAGAATCAATTGAGTAAGTCCTCATCATCGTCATATCAGCTGATGGACGTCCACTGCAGGAAATAGGCTTTAGGGACTTCCAAACAACACGATAAGATCTGCATCCAGCGAATCCCTGCGACTCGCTTGAGTCGCTCGCTTGATTGAGTAAGTACGAGTAGATAAAATCCTGAGTAACTAGATTGGTAGATTTTTGACGGCCTCCGTGGCGCAGTGGTATGAGTGGTGGTTTTACTATTTTTAGTGAAGATGGAGGTTCTGGGTTCAACCCCGGATGGGCCGATTGAAGTTTTCTTAATTGGTAGTCTAGCTGGTAGGAGGCTTCGACCCTGGCTAGTTACCACCCTACCGGAAAAGACTTACCGCCAAACGATGAAGCGTTTCAGTACGTTGAGTACGTTGAGTAAAGGGGTGTGAATATTCATTCTCTTTCTAACAAGTAAGCCCGCTTCCATCTAAGATTGCATCATCACTTACCATCCGGTGAGAATGTAATCAAATTCTAACTTGTAAAAAGATAATATTAATTAAAAAACATTAGGTAAGTAATGCCTAACAAAAAAAATTATTCTACCGTTCAAACTTAAATATTTAAACTATCGCAAAAACTGGAAACATTCAAGTTACTAATCCCCCAGATTTACGGTCCTCTTAAGCAGCTTATTAAAAAAACTAAGGCTATTCAACTCACCACCAATAAAAACTCGTATGGTGTCACTCGACTCCAATATCTCGTTATCAACAACAGCAGCACAAGTCCAAACACCTATATCTTCCTCCTGGACAGATGTAATACTGAGGGAACAATCCCCGAAGTCCAGATGCCGTTCAGGGGTAAAGTAGAAGCGATTCAATATTGCGCTAAAAAGAAATAAATGACAGCTATAAATCAAATATTGACATCAATGTGCTTGCCGGCCACGCGCTTTTTAGGGTTCCGTAGATTAAGTTAGTACTTTAAACCCTTACTTAATGTACAAAAATACCGATAACAATACCCCTCACCATGGAATAAATGAAAAAATAATTCTCACTTTGCATGAATGGGCAAGAACCCCAAAAAAATATTTTCTAAATTTTCGTTTTACCACTTTATAGACGTACGAGTAATTATAATACGTACCCATGCCAAATTTTAGCTTTCTAGTTCTAACAGGCTCTAGAGTTATTAGCTGTTTTAGTTTTTCTTCTAATTTTATTATATTTCCTACTTCTGTGAATTTTTCACCGATCCATAAACAATCGTTTAGCTGGTAGAGGGGGGGGGGGGGGGGGCGACACTTGACTCTAACAAAAAATTTAGCTCATAAAACCTTAATATTTTGCAAACAGATCCCCCACACTATGAAATAAACGAGTAAAAATATTTTTAGCTGTTTAGTAATAAAAAACAGCTTTTTAGTAGTACTCTGCGCTAAACGGACGGACGGACAGACAGACGGACATGGCGAAACTATAAGGGTTCCTTGTGGACTACGGGACTCTAAAAACACTAATAAATAGTTAGCGTTGTTTTCTTTTTAATATTTTATTGAGATGGTAGTTCAAGATGTAAGCATACGTCATATCTATAATCTTGCTTTTTTTGACGTAGTCAAACGTTTTTTTGACGTAGTCAAAGTTAGACGATTAAATCGATCGATATCGATCGATCGGGGAAGAACTTAAAAATTAATTATCTAGTATTATCATTTTTTGTTGTATAATATAAAGTAATTTAGTAACTGATTTCATAATTTTATATGATAAATTTTAAATTTTGTAATTTATTCGTGATTCACATGAATAGGGATTCTTTTATAGAATAAGCATTAGGCACAGCATTAACACTTAAGCAAAAACATCAATATAAGAGCTTCTTACTCACTTTTCCTTATTCACGGAAGAGTCTACGTTCATACCCACAAATTTCGGTGACAGAAACCTGCAGTATTGTAATGGTCTCCTTCCATTCGATGTATGACAATACAAAGTTGTGTTTTTCCCAATATTCGCTGGAACCTCTCTCAGGTTTGCAGCCAATGGACCGGTAACTCTGACTTCAACTTCGTCTTTGGCTTCGATTCCTTTCTTTAATCTAGGACCCATGAAACATGACCATTTACCATCGTCAGTGATGTTTGAATGTAAAAATGTTATACCACAATCACCAACATCGAGACCTTTTCCGGTGTACCTAAATACGAAAAATAAGATGTCTATTATTATGAAAACTAATAATAATAGACATATAACCAATAACATTTCACCCCCTTTTATTTATATTTCCGCGTGTGTGTTCGCGTTTTTATATAATAAATAGTCCACTAATCATTTTACAAAAATATACTTAACTCATAACGTGAACGAATATTGAAAAAACTTCAACCCCTTTTTAACTTTACAAGGGTAGAATTTTGATAAATTTTGAATTACATTACTTTTAGTATATTTCTGGTAGTACATATACAAATGTTTACAAATTTAAGTTAAAGAATGAAGGACTTTCCAAACAAACTTTTGATCCCTATTTCGCTTCCTTCTGATTTGATTTTCGCAACAAAAAGTATAACCTACTTCGTACTATGGTCTTAAATCGTGCCAAGTTTCATTTGAATTCATTCAGTAGTTTCAGCGTGATTTCCGGTAAAAAAACCGACAGACAAAAATAAAAAAATATACATATTTTTGGACCTTCTACCTTCCTCAGTTTCCTCACTTTTCCGGCCTTTCTTACTTTTATCATAAGTATAGATAGTTAGAGAAATTAAAATGGTCACTTACCAGAATAATTGATCTTCATGTGTTAGTGGTACAGGCGTGAACTGGGTACCATTCGGATGTTGAAACCAACAGTATCTCAGTGAAACTCCCGCGTTGCATGTGATTGTAAACGGCGAGTCTTTTTGGACGAATACCTTTCTTAATGTATCTTCATTTTTATCGAAATCTCTTAATGCTACAAATAATTATACTAATATTATAAAGTCGAAAGTTTCTGTGTGTGTGAAAGTTAAGTATGTTTGTTCCTCCTTTACGCTATGGTTTCTAATCCGATTTCACTCTGGATTAAAATCTTGGTTCCCGTGAGATTTGTCATAAACATTCACACAGACGGATCCTCGGGTGGTTGGGTATTTGGTAATTTAAAATAACTGTTAGAATAATTTAATCCTACTAATCGCATCACATTATTCACACTAACATTATAAAAGAGAAAGTTTGTGTGTAAATGTGTTCTTTTTACTCTTTTACTAGTAAATTGATTTGAAACAAAGTTCTTCGAAATAAGATTGAACACATTGGTAAAGTTCAACAAATTTAACTATCATTTTTAATGGGCTATGAGAATAAACATTTAGAAAAAAAAAATAAAAAACACGTGCTGAATTTAGAACCTACAATTTTTTTTGAAGCTTGTAGTTAAAAATAAATACTTCGTCATTTTGGCGGGTAGAAACCGTGGGACACAGCTAGTTTGTGTAATATAAATCAAATACAGTCCGAATCGTTTATTTCAAGTAGGTATATTTACGAGTAAAGTTTCTGTAATTATTTTTTCCGTTACTCTTTTGATACATGTGACTGATTTTATTAATACCCTCTGGGGCTGGTAACAGGGTTCACTAAGCCAGTGATTGGCAAAGCTTTAGGCAAAACAATTTTGAAAAAAATATATAGTAATCGGAATATGGAGATGATGTGTGCGAAATAATAGGAATAGGTGGGTAGGTACCTTTCTTCTTTCCTTTCTATCTTTTGTAGTGCGAATTTTTTGACATTTAAGTCGTCTTCAATAATTTTACTGTTGATATGACTCGATGTTTCCGAGTTATAGATACGACGAATTGTTATAATATTGAACGACTCACACTTGTGACTCGATGCGACGCTTATCAAAGCCTGCATGGGAGGTTGCTGCTGCATAACGTTCCCAACTTTGATATGAACACCAACTGAGCACCGCCATGTTGAGTAGTCTTTAGATGATGGTTTCTCTATGGTTATTCCACATTGTTTTAGCAGGAAGCCATCTCCATAATAACTACAATTTCAACAAATTAGAACTGTAGAAAACTTAATGTACCTACTAGTTAAAAGTTAAAACAACTGGGATAAGCTCGCGCTTAACTAAGATCTTTATTTTAGCTAGGTACCTAACAATGTTCTCCGGAGTTGAATCATTTTTGCGGGCTCTTAGCGAATATTGCCTTCGTGGAATTTAATCTTAAGTAAAGAACTATTTTTTTATTCTTTACTAGTTAGCCCTTGAATACAATTTCACCTGATGGTAAGTCAAAATGCAATCAAAGATGGAAGCGGGCTAACTTGTTACGAGGAGGATGAAAATCCATACCCCTTTCGGTTCCTACACGACATCGTACCGGAACGCTACACAACAACAAGTTATGAACAAGTCAGACCAAAGCTTTTCGGATTGGTGATTATTATGATGGAGGATATAAATGGAACGCAATTGACTATAATGTTCACACAACCAAAATTCTTACAAATTGTACGTACCTAAATAATGGAAAAGTAGGTATATCTATGAAATATTTCCCAGTAAAATAACTAAAAATCCATTCCGTAATCAAAATTATTATTGTTGTTTCAACAACAGTCATTTAGTGCTCATAAAATTGTCCTCGTCCAAAGCATAAATTTCAACTCTTAAAAAGCTCTTAAACTTTAAAGCTTAATCTAGCTAATTTTAAATATATCAGTCGCAACATAAAACTGTCGCAGTTAATAAAACTTTATACTTAACGATACAAAAGGGTTCTCTAGACTATCTAATTATATCTACAGGTACTCGATATAGTTACCTTACATAAATTAGTAAGTAAGCCATTTTGTAGAGACTTCTAAACTGAACATAACAGTCCTATGTTATGTTCAGTTTAGAAGTCTCTACAAAATGTCTTTCTTGTGGAGAAAGACATTTTGTAACATTTTTGATTAAAAAAAAAGTTTGAGGGGAAAATGAAAGTTGAAAGAAAAGAGTATTGATAGGCAATATTTGTTTAATGAAAAATAAAATACTAAAAATTCACCTGTAACTGCCATCGCTAAGGCCGTCGATAACATTATAGCCGTACGTATCGGAAGTCCTCTGAAATCGACAGAAAGTAATCTCTTTGTTAGAATGCAGAATGTTACAATATATGTGTAGCTTGTCTGTCGCGTCGTGCACGTATCCGACGTCTAATCGTTCAGCTAAAAATAATAAACATTGTTTCAAAACCGTAGACACTTATAATATGGCGAAAATAGGTAAATCAGTCTTCGTGTGCAGGGGTGCAAGGATTGATATTGCCTCGTTGGCCTTGCCCGCAGGGGTGCAGTGTTTGATATGCCTCATTGGCCTCACTCGCAGGGGTTCAGGGCAGGGGTTGATACTGCCTCGTTGACTTGGCCCACAAGGGTGCAGGAGTTGATACCACCTCGTTGGCCTAGTGGTTAGTGGCTTCGCATCATGAGATCTTGGTTTGGGTAACGAAATACTTACTGAGAATTTCTTTCTTCTAAGAAATTTCAGCCAGGAAAGTTGGTAGTATTCCACCCCCATGCTTTGAGCACGTTATGTCGTCCCGGTCATTATCGTCTGATATCAGCTAAAATCTGATAGTGATTTCTTCTTCAAAACTTGCCAACCTTCACCGCAGCATGATAGGTTTAAATTCCGTATGCCCTCTCCTATTAAGTGGCTGGCCTGGCCATGGGCTCGTTAAAATACGGTAATAATGATATGGTTTACGATACGACAGAAGGGCAGACAAGAGGTAGACAAGAGGTAGAGAGGCAGCCCAAAAATTCCATCGGCCCGAATGTATTTCTAAGTCGACGCTCAAGGAGTCTCACAGGAGACACTTTTAGATACATTTTTCATACAGCCATTAAGGCTATATGAAAAAGCGCCCAAACCGCCCAAACCTCCCGAGGTAGACCTACTTGCAGTCGCCATTAGAAGCCAAAAGCAAAATATACACAATCAGAAAAAAAGAAGATAAGCGGTCGGCAAGCGTACCTACTCATAAATAGATAAATCATACTCACTTTGAACCGTTACATGCCTTTTTGTATGTACCTCGGAAACTCTTCCCGGCAAACCGAGTAACACTTGCCAATTCCCTTGAACAGCTCTAGTAGTTCTATCGAGGGTAACGCTGCATTGGCCAGAGACTAAGGAGCTCTCTGCGAAAGGCTTGGCGACTACGCAATACGCATTGTCTATGGTTGACAACGCCACTTTAGTGTGAGTTTCTCCATCTTGAAGCGATATTGGCTGTTCTGCGTCGGGTGATGTTACCTCTAGAAAACAATCAGCTATAGATACCAACTTAAATAAAATTATAAATACCTAACTATACATACAGTAGGTATAGGTACATAGTACAAATAGGGTAGTTGAATATTATCAAATTTAATATAAACAATATTAATTTCGTACAGTACATGGAAGGGTCTGAAATATATTGATATTAATTAATATAACTTAAGGTGTTTTTATAAAACTTATAAATAAAAAAAAATCCACACGTCAAAAACGCTGTCGTCCATTTTGTGACGTCACGATGGTACTTGATACCTAGAGGAATAAACGTCTCACTAAGACATGTCCAATTTTTTGCTTCTCTCACACACGACGCGCTCCGGCGTCGCACCGGACTTGCAACCACCGAGACGAGGCGGGGAGGGGTGAATGCATTGCGACGTCGGAGCGGCACCGCTCAGTTGTCTATGCGTCACAACTCCACAAGAATTTACAGACTGCCCAACGATGCTACGACGCCGCTGCGACATAACAACGTTGCGGCGCCGCACCGCTCGTGTGCCCGTGCTCTTACTTGTAAAGTCTCAATATACGGTGAAGGGGCCGAACTCACGCCGAGAAATCATGAGTTCAACCCTTCAGCTCGGCTATCGTGATACTAACCCTAAGGCAGGTATTCCGACCATTTTAGGTAATTATTGTGAAACGGAAATAAGGCCTAGTTTAGACTACTTTAGTATTTTAGTCGAGTACGAACAATTTTTGGATTTACCGCCCAAAAATTGTTCGTACTCGACTAAAATACTAAAGTAGTCTGTACCTACGGCCTATAAGAGTGGAACGGGAATATTAGTCACAAGTACCTACTGAAAATATATGGCAAATACTCTTACCTACCTAAAATATTCAACTCGATCCATCCCACAACGGAGTCGTTTTCTCCAGAAGCACTAAGACGCCATCTTCCTCTATCGATTTCTTTAACGTTTTTTACCCGAATTCCACATTTATCACCCCATTTCTGGTACCTTTTATTTTAAGTCAAATGTATTAATATTTATCATCAACATTATGAGTATTAAATTTGTAATATACTTACTCGTTTTAATTAAAAAAATAAAACAAATTATTACAAATCTTCCTTAAAATACCTAATTAAAAAATCATTTTCCATCGACTAAAAAGTGCCGTCAGAGGCCGCACACGACCTGGTGTGGCCTTGGGGTAGTTTCAGTATTGATACCTACCGTATAATGTTGACTTAACTACCTTCAAGAAACGCTACCATCGGTAAGGTTTTAGTAGACCAAACGATCGAGGCTGCGTTGAAGATACGAGGGGTTACTTATAATTGTGCTAAAATAACTACCTACCAAATAAAAAAGTTTAAATAGATTAGTAATAGGTAAGTACGTAACAGTCTCTCTTACCTAGTATTTGGAGGTTTTGTCACATCAAATCGAACCCCAGAAGGATCAGTGACAGTACAGGTACGCTGGTTCTTCACCGGAATTCTCAACTTCATGAGGGCCTCATTCCCTTTGACCACTTTTAACAGTAGAGGCCATCCGAGACCGTTATGTGCTATCAGATTATTGTCAAAATTCAAATCGATTGTGGTTTGACATACGCCTCTTCCAATTAATCCTAACCGCAAATAAAATAATAATTAAAATAAAAAAACTATACCTATAAAAAACAATTATGTTCTTTCGAATAGTACTCTCACAAAATGGTTTTCTTGTTCTTGCAAAATGTAACTTTTCGTCAGGACCAATAACGAATCGGCACTATTCAAAATTGAATCAGTAATTTTCCTATAGAAATTTCATACATATATATGTATGTAGCCTACATACATATATAGACCTACATACATATATATGTATGTAGGTACACTGAAAAGGTATGTATGCTGGATATAGTTACCTAATCTTTTAGGTATATGATTAGAAACAAAGTATTTCCCCATTAAATTTTCCCTCAAATATAATAATTATCATATTTAAATACCTAGGCATCCGTCCGAATTAATTAATAATAATAATAATAATAATCGTTTATTTCTTAGTAATATTCAGTTTTAACAAATAGGGGCTGAAACCTCCTTGTAGGTATATAATAACCCGTGTTAGGAGGCCTCGCTCTTCTATAACAGAGGTATTAAAATTACTAAATTAACAAATAGTTTTTTCTTAACAATTATAATTACTCACAGTTATCACAAATGTGTGTGCGTGAGTGTGATGTGTGCGTGTGCGTGTGTGTGTGTGTGTGTGTGTGTGTGTGTGTGTATGTGTGTGTGTGTGTGTGTGTGTGTGTGTGTGTGCGTGCGTGAGTGTGCATGTGGATGTGTGTCGTAAGTGAGTGTAAAGGTGTATTAAATTTATGTCTACGTAAATTTGAGTTTATTTATTAATAGTGATTCTGTTTCTTCATAACTTTTTGTTTTTAGCCAGTTTGTAAGTGTAATTTTTATTTCGTGAAACTTAGTTGGGTAAATATTAAGCGTTTCGTTAATTTTATTATACAGGTTTGCTGATTTTACCCGATACTGATTCTGAGAAAACGAGGTTTTTACAGCTGATACATTAATAACATTAACATTCCTCCTTTTGTTTTTATTAACAGGCACATATTTTAGGGATTTATGTACTTTTAGAATTGTCTGTAAAATATATAGCTGTCTTACAGTCAGAATTCCACTTGAAGAGTAAAGTGCGCTCGTAGGGAACCTATATGGCTTAAAGTACATGACCTTTAGTAGCAATCTTTGTGCTCTTTCTATTTCAATAAACTTAGTCTTGACTGCCCCACCCCAAATTGGAAGGCAATAGCTTATCACAGATTGAGCCAAAGCAATATAAATTCTATTAAGCAGGACGTTAGAGGCTATGTGTCTTAACATCTTAAAAATCCAGATCAGTTTCCTTAATCTGCCACTAATAACATCTATTTGGTCATGCCAAGATAGCCTCTGGTCTATCGTAACACCTAGGTACTTGGTCGATTTAACCCTACTAATAATGGAACATTCATCGCTGCAGCTACTATTACAATTAGACGAATGTAATACTATGCTGTATTCGTTATTTGGTTGAGTCCGATTGTATATTGAGAAACACATGAAGTTTGTTTTGAGAGTATTTAGGGTTAGCAGGTTATTACTTAACCACCAAGCAATATATGAAAGTCCTCGTTCCGTTAAAATCTTGACTTTTTCCCAGGTAGAATCATAAAAAACTATGGCCGTATCATCTGCATACGAAAAAATTTTAGCATTTGGAATTTTTAAATCACACAGTTCATTTATATAGATTAAAAACAGCGTTGGACCCAAGACGCTGCCTTGTGGAACACCGTAAGATATATTAAGGTCTTGGCTAATATATTTACCAATTTTTACTCTCTGTGTGCGACCAGTAAGGTAGTCTTTGAAAAGAGCAAGCGAAACATCTCTAATTCCAAGATTTTCCAACTTCCTTACAAGAATGGGGACAGAAACTGTGTCAAAAGCTTTTCTTAGATCTAGAAATGTAGCTAAGCACTTTTTTTTGCTGTTGATTTGTTGATCCACAAAGGAGGTAAGAGCTGTGACAGCGTCATCTGTGGATCTACCGTGCCTAAACCCATACTGTGAATCTGATAGAAGGTGGAATTTTTCCAAGTAATTTAATAACCGCGAATTCATTATTTTTTCCATTATTTTCGAAATTGATGGCAAAACTGATATGGGACGATAGTTATTGATGTCATCTTTGTCTCCACTCTTGTATATTGGAATTATGTTAGACCTCTTGAGCGCCGCGGGAAATACGCCTTTGTTAAAACATAAGTTTATTAAATGACAAATAATTGGAACAACATGGTCTCTAGCCAATTTTAAAAAGCTGGATGGTATATTATCCCAACCCGGGGAACTGTTTGATTTAAGATTCATTAGTATGTCATTTACTTCTTCAATGTTAGTTTCTAACAAGACAAAAGAATTTAATTGGGTCTTATAATTTAAATTTCGAGTTTCAAATGGTTCCTGCCTATAGTTAATATCCTCAGCTAGCTTTTTCCCTATATTAGCAAAATAATGGTTTACATAATTGATTGATTCTAATGGAGAAGACTTTGTGTTTAGTAAGTTAGAATTGTCAGAATTTGAGTGATTCATATTAGTTACTGATTTTATATTTTGCCATAAAATTTTAGAATTTTTAAGTGACATCTCTAATTGTTTTTTGTCATAAGAACGTTTTAGTTTTATAATTAAATTTTTACAGAAATTTCTATATCGTCTGTAACTTATTCTTAGAATTTCATTTTTAGGATCTAATTTTAACTTTCTTTGCATTTTATTTCTATTTCTTATGCACTTTAGAATTCCGATAGTGATCCATGGTTTGATTATGCGTTTGTTGCTAGGTATCTTCACTATGCGCGAGTTTTCATTCAGCGCTTCGGACAAGTAGTTAAATAATTTATCAGTTACTAGTTGCGGGTCATAGCAGAAAAGCAGCTCTGACAGATTATTCTGTGCCAAACTTAGTAGTGCTGAATCAAAATCCGTCACTATTTTAGTCACTTTCTTTGACTTAAAATAAGGCAACAGCGAAGTAAGGTTGAGCAAAATCATGGAGTGGTCTGTAATAGTAGTATTTAAGACTGCAATTTTAGCAGATAATTTATTTTTGTCAAGTTTAATCATAAAGTGGTCTAGGCAGTTATTTTCTCTAGTCGGTAAGATGTGACCAGGCATGATGCCGTGTAAGGATAGCATGTTAAGGTAATTAAGTTTGTTATTATGCTCGTACATTTGTTCATTATCTTTATTTAATATATTTATGTTAATATCACCAGTTAAGATGATTGTTTTGCTAGATTTTAAAGATTCCAAATGCAAATTAAGTGAATTAATAAAAGGTTCAGCATTACAGTTGGAAGGGGAACGATAAATACCTAGAATTACACTACTATTTGTGATAATTTGAACACACGATGCATGCTGCAATTTGATTTCTTTAACCGATTTGATTGCTAAATCATTTTTAATGTACACAACTACCCCGTCGTTCTGATTAATATGATGCGTTGTGTGGTGTGTTGTGTAATTCGTAATATTGGGGATAGGTTTGGTAAGGTTAATTCTACATTCGGTAAGAATAATTAAATCTGGGACAAATGTTAGTAACTTAAAATTTAAATTGAGATCCTCCATGTTACTGTAAATACTTCTAATATTTTGCGAAATAATGGTTAGGTCGTTCTGTTTAACAGGTAGAAGTTTGGCTACGTCATCGATATCACAACTAATGGCATGTCCGATTTCCATATCGTCTATTTCGTTCTGAGTGATAAGAGAATTATCCATATTTTGAAGCATTATTGACACTGAGGGGGTATTTTATATTATATGCATGAATTAGATAATTAGACCTAATATATTCCGTAATATGTAAAGCAAATTTGTAAAATAAAGTGTTATCTTTTAATGTAGGCTTAGTTTTATTAATTATATGTGTTAAAATAAAACAATTTATTTCGGCAACGAGTATGGGTGACATATGTATATGCAACATAGAAAGAATTCGAGGTGTGTATATAATTATTTTGTTATGATGTGTGCTTGTGTGTGTGTTTCTATAACTTGAGGAAGTGTATGTTGTATTGTGCAAAAATATTGTAAGAGTACAAACTAAAAAATACATAAGTTTTATAAAATAATAATTTTTTACACTTAGCGCGAAGAATAGAAATAGATTACTACTATATTTGAAAAGGTCTTCTAGTCATGCACCTTGTGTCAACTGGTGAATTTGAGCTTCAGACTTAATCAAAATGATCTGGGTATTTTCTTCCTTCCTAAGGTAAACTTTCCCATAGGCAGTCCAACAGAATTTATATTTCTTGGCCTTGACTAGATCTCGCGCCAGGAAATACAAGCGGGATCCTTTGGCAGTCAATTGTTCAGAGACATAAATTGGTACATCCTGTTTCGAGTGACACCCAGCATGTTTGGCCGCAAGTTTCGTTTTATGTTTGTAATTAAATGCTTTACTCATTTTTAAGAAATCAGTTTTTAAAATGGTGGAGGAGGTTTCTACTATAATTGGCGTATTATGCTCATCCTTCTTACTACGTACCCTATACACATCCTTGATGTCACTTTTGTCCATTTTGCAATTAACGGAATTTGACAAACATAGTACCATATCAATAAGGTTCTCTTTCGATTCTCCACTCATTTTTGGAACATTTTTAATTTCTATATTTGATTTGCGAGCATACATTTGCAAGTCTTCTACTTTGTTTTCGAGTAAGGCTATATACTCTCTGTCTTTCTTTGACTGGATCTCAAGTTGTTGTATTTTATCTTTAAAAGCTTCGTTTTGTGCCGTTAGATAAGCAATAGATTTTTCAATACTTGAGTTAGACTCCCGGATTTCAGTAACCACAAGGCTAATCTTTTTTATTTCCTTTTGTTGGTTAGCCATGAGTGAGGATATGAAGCTCTTCATATCGGAAGTGTCATCCTCCTCCTCCCTCCTGCGCTTAACACGAGCGCAAACGATATTTGGAGGTGTTTTATACATATCGGTTTGAAGTAAATCGGTTTCCGACAAAGATTTATCCATTATTTTCAGAGTTCTAAAGTAATCAATTGTTAATTAAAAAACCGATATTATAAATGAAATAAAATAAACAGATCTCAGTAAATATTTCAGTTCAAGATTACGGTAGAAGATCAAGTTCACAATTCACATGCAAAGATTCAATTCGCCGGTAAGCGTCTCATCGCATCAAACTTTGTAGGTAATTCAATCGTGAGTCACTCTCATACACCGGGCGCGCGATGACACTTGCAATGTTAACGGTATTTTTTGTCGATGTGAAATACAAAGTTGTGATTAATGTATAGTTATTGTGGTTGTCTTTAACTATAAATTGTGGATATTAGTGGATTTTTGGTTTGTTGTTTCTGATAGTGATATTCTGGCGTTGTTTAACCACTATTCACGAGTTTTTGCTGTAGTTCAGTGGCGGTTCCCAAACAAAACAGTTTTGATTTATAGCTTTTCGACAAATGTATATTTTTCGGAAATAACCTTCCCACTTGTTAATCACGTAAGTATCTTTCACTTTATGTATATTTAGAGCACTTTACACAGTTTTAGATAATTTTAGATAATTGAATATCGAATACATTGGGCTTACTTTATTTAACTAATTAACTCATTTGAAATCATAATACGTTGCTTAAAATGACAATAGTTACAATAGGTAATTTTACTACAAACTTACCATATAAGATAAAAACATTATAAAATAGTTTGAAGAACATTTTCCTGGGGTGCTAACGAATTAATCGCATACATCACACCACATAACAGATAGACTAATTACAAAGTATTGCTGACGAGCCAAGTATATCAACGGATTATTATCTTTTATCACAAAAGATCTTGTCTGATTTGACATAATATGGTTGCTAGCAGCTGTCCTGTCTGAAGGAAATATCTTTGTTGTTACCTGCGACTTTGTCCGCGGTAGATACGAGATATTTATATTTCGGTAATGCTCGGGTCGCTAACTATGGGCCTCAGAAGAAGGCTCAGAGTCACACAGCGGGCGATGGAACGAGCTATGTTAGGAGTATCTCTGCGTGATCGAATCAGAAATGAGGATATCCGCAGAAGAACCAATGTCACCGACATAGCTCAACGAGTTGCGAAGCTGAAATGGCAATGGGCGGGGCACATAGTACGAAGAGCCGATGGACGTTGGGGTCCCAAAGTGCTGGAATGGCGACCCCGCACTAGTAAGCGCAGTGTTGGCTTACCCCCCACCAGGTTGACTGACCACATCAAGCGAGTCGCAAGGGTTCGTTGGATGCAGGTGGCTCAGTATCGTGATGTTTGGAAGTCCCTACAAAAGGCCTATGTCCTGCAGCCTGCAGTGGACGTCCATCGGCTGATATGATGATGATGATGATGATGAGGGTTTTTTTTCCCTGATCGTGTCAATTTAAGTTTTTCTAAGATTCTGGTTTGGTCTTATTACCTAAAGGGTAGGTAAGAGTATATCCAACAGCAACGCCTCAATTTCACGGACACGGTCCAGCATATTACAGGAATCGGCGTAAAGACGCTTTACGACTTGAGGGTAATTACGCAAATGGGAATATTCCGACCAAGTTTTTTTTATATTAATAACTGCCTTAATTATCTAATTATATTGACACATCTGATATTAGAAAGACCAATAAAATGACGTCGTATACAATTTTGCCACACCAAATAATAGTAGCTACTTACTGAAATATTCCAATTTTCGTAATTATCCCAAAGAGCTTTATCCGAAAACAGAGTCAGGATATAAAAAAAACAATTTTTGTCTTAATAATTTATACATAAAGCTATCACAAACATTGCTTATATATAATTGAGATCACTGGCAGCTTATCAATTTATTTGTGTATTTATAAATAGCTTTTCTGTATTTTTTTCTTTCACAGGCAATAAAGGCACCACGTCATCGCCGTCTTTCATTTCAGATGTGGGGATCTGTTAAAATTATAAAACATAATATTACTTACATAATTTACAAGAACATAAAAGGAATCCTTATTTATATAAAAACTAGCAGAATAACCTCCACCCTCATAGTTCCTATTGGAATACACAAATAAAATATTTTAACCTGGTTTAGTAGTTCACTAGCGGACGCCAGCAATTCCGTCCGCCTTTAGATTTCCTTAATCCGGCACTGTCGGCCTGCCGGCTTAATCCGGCCCTGCCAAATCTTTGTACGTCAAGCGGTTTTTGAGATTTCGTAATGAATGACCTTTCGCATTTATATATTATGAAGATTGGTGAAAACGTAACAAACAAACAAACTCACATGTTATGTAGATGTCTTTTTCTTTATGTATTTCTTGTGTTATATTTAATTAATCAAACTCATTTACTTACATTAATATCTTGGGCCTTAGCTTCTTTGGTAGAGTACTCTCTCAGGACATAGTCTGTGTTCAGCATGTGAAACAGCCTGGTTTCATGCGAACGCACAAGAACATCGTCCACTCTGAGAAAGTATCTTTGCAACACATACCAGTATGTTGGCATAACTCGCTGAAAAATAAGAAGAAGAAGCTAAGATATACTAAATACCGGCGAGGGTTGGAATTTTGACGAAGGCAAGCCGTAACAAAGAAAAGGAAATTCATACTACTTGATACAAACTCTGATTTCTCATACATCCATACATAGGTATATACTCATTACAAAAATGAATACCTATGTAT
This sequence comes from Bicyclus anynana, assembly GCF_947172395.1. Lineage (NCBI taxonomy): Eukaryota > Metazoa > Arthropoda > Insecta > Lepidoptera > Nymphalidae > Bicyclus > Bicyclus anynana. The sequence goes on from NC_069088.1 coordinate 7,846,805, forward strand.
GTATAATTTAATTACTATTAGGTAACCCGGCGGGAATCGAGACTATATGGACTCTTTGCCACTGCTAAATACCCATGCTATGCATGCATGCTACGCATTGATGCAGCCTAGGGAATATGCCTAGGAGATACCTATTCGCTCTTAGGCATCTTCTAGGCAAGCATGTTTGTCATTGCTTACCATCAGTGATGCTAAGATTTGACCAAAAATTTAAAAATATTGCATACATATTAGTAAGGATATAGAAAAGAACTTAGGATACCTTATATCAAGATAAAAAGTATTAATTACATCTACAACTATACTATAGTAAACTATAATATTATACTATAACACCACAAACTTTACCTCTTTATAATAATATTATAAAGAGGAAATGTTTGTGGTGTTGTAGGGGTAATCTCTGGATATAATGAACCAATTTTAAAAATTCTTTTACCACTAAAAAGCCACGTTAATTAGGAGTTATATTTTATCCTTCTCACGTGAATGGGAACTCCGCAGGTCTAACCTCAGAGGGTCAACTATACAAAATAGAGCTATTTTATATACTTACAATTTTAACAGATAACTTGGACACACCATGGTCATGTAGTTCATCTTCAAACAGTGTAAGGTCATGGTAGAACAATATTTGATCTTTACGTTTAAGTATTTCAAAGTCTATACTCTCGTTTGTTCTCTCTACTGTGATGTTATCAGACAGTGTGCCTTTGTAATCTGTTGAGAAAGTCCAGTCAAATGGTTTCTTAGCTTTCTCTGCATCAGGCCTTAAAAAAATAAGTTAAATTTAATATTTTATAACTTAAGAAAACCTGAAATAAATTAATATATTATAATTTACTAGCGAATGCCCGCGACTTTGTCCGCGTGAAACTCAATGTAAACTTACACCTACTTGGATCCACACTGTATATTATAAGGGCTTCTATCCTTTAATGCATTGGATTTATGCCACTGTGTTAGAGTAACAGTTGGAATGTGTAACTTTTTTTTTCTTACAAGAATTCTCTATAGCAAAACAGATTCAGGAAATTGGTAATATTACAATCACATGCCTCTAAAAGCATGCTCGTTTCTTGGTTGACTTTGGTTGTCCTTAACTTTCTTTAAGGAGATAGTCTTTGCTAGAGGCTATTAAAAACAGGTTGATGACGATTTTTGAAGAACTTCTTATGGGGAGGTAAGCCGCTTTGTAACATAACTTGTATGGTTCCAATATGTCTGGTGTTACACATACAGTAGCAGGTTTAAGTTATCACTTCTGTCAAGTGACCTAAGACGCACATATTTATTCCGAATTTCAAAAATTTTGACTTCGAGATCTTAGTAATTAATGGATTTGCTGTGCGGGTGCCAGGTCCACGGGGTGTCAGAGACAAAACTCTGAGCAAAGTCCAGGAACTTGTGGTCAGTGGATGTAGGGTTAAGGAATTCCTTGATAATCAATCAACACTCCCTGTTCTCTGCTCATGTTGTTCTCCCTGCCTAGCCAAATTTGGTAAGATCCTATTAGAGCAGCTTTGGATACTCATTCTAATATGGAACTTGCTGCAGTTTGAGAGAGGCCAAGGTATTAAAGCAAGTAATTCAGATCTTGCTGGCAATCCTCTCGCACCTACTTCTACGGCATACAGATATGCGACATAGCCATTTTTAGTTAATTCATAGTATAATATAGTAAAAGTAATTGTGAATTACCGTGACTCCAGCCAGGCTTCAGCGCAAGAGACTTCTATTGGATCTAACCTGCATGCCACTCTACGCAAAGCATCCAAAGGATTAAACTGTATTTTGGCACCACCTGTGTGGTCCAATCTCAGAACATTCTTAGGAAACACCATATCAGGGAAGTGTGGTATACTTAATTCTTTACAGTATCTGAAAAGAAATTGATTTATGTTTTAGATATTGGTTGATTGATTGAAATGGTTGTTTTTATTCCTCTGCTTAAATCATAAAAAATAGGGTATCCAAATAATATGTGTAAGTATGATTCTATCAAATTGCCTAATTAACAATAATAATAATAATTCCATTTATTTAAAATAATAAAATGGGAAAACATCCATGCTCATCACACAAATATATTTCAGTTGTGGGAATCGTACCAACCCACAATGTCAAGAATATAGAACTTGGTGCAATTATCTATCATGCTATAGAAAAATTTTACTTGTATTCCTCTCTCACTCCACCCATTGAGAATACAACCGAAAATCCGAAAATTTCCCAAAACTACCAAGTTGTTATTATACAAATCTCTGAGAGGAACAATACTTACAGTGATGAGTGATATTTTATACTAGAGATAATGCACTTGCGCATCAAAGCTGAGGCAGACAAATGTGCATAATTGTCTTAATTTCAGTAAGTCGCTTATTAAAAACAATATTTATTTATACACTTATTACCTAAGATCATAGCTGGGCATTAACTCGTTAATCCGTTAATCGTTAATTAACGAAGTTAACATTTTGATTAACGGATTAACTTTTAAGTTAACTTTTAAAAATGTTAACGGACCCGTTAACTTCCGTTAATGTGCAGAAGTCCGTTAATCGTTAATCCAATGCTTACTATTTACCTCGCGACGTGATTAACAGGTTTAGACAAGTAAGAAATTATGAAAGATTTTTTTTCAAAGAAATCAACAAATTACTATATTTATGTTAAAATTATAGAAAAAATCAACTAAAAACAAATTATGGCACTTTTCCCCAGTGCTCACCTTTATTTTTGCAATGGGGATCTCACACAATGATATAAAAATGCAATATTAACCAGTCATATTAACGGATTAACGATTAACGTTAACTTGCGTTAATTCTTCCGACATGTAACGCTTTAACGTTTAACGAAGCTAACCTTTTTTGTAGCGGACTAACGATTAACGAAGTTAACTATTTGATTAACGGTGCCCAGCTATGCCTAAGATTGTATACAATGTCGAGTTGTGTGTTAGGGAAATGTAAAAACTTTAAACACATAGACATTATAACGTAAATAACACAAAATTGTGCATGTGTGCGCTCAATGGAGTCACCAAATTTGGATCACTTTTCGAGATTTTGTAAGCACGTTTACATATTTATAGTATGAACTAGTCATTGGATACTTACAGACAAAACTGACAAAACTGGTCGTCATCACGTTCACACACAACTTTTGTGGAACAAACACTGGGCAATATACAGCTTATGTCATATGAAATGTGCCATGGTCCAAATTCTATGGAATTTGAATTTGTAGTATACCGGCCTGAATCAATTCGACTACCCTGTAAACAATGTGCAATTATAGAAGAAACCAAAAAAATGTTTAAGTAGCATTATCATTGTTTTCTACCTCAGCTAAAAACATATTTTCCTAAATATATAATATTCCTTTCTTGCTAAAACTACTAATATTCAAAATATAAATGCTATCGGAATCCAGGTTCAATTCGATGGCGAAAAATACTCTGTTTTAAACAAACAAAGTAATTACAAATTGAAAATAATTTACAATTTTACATTACAAACGCCAGCCATCGCCTTTGCGTTTGCCAGACCCAGCGCGGGCGGGTGTCACTGTCAGTGTCAACTGTCATGACCGATGTCATCTTGACATCATTAGAGATGGGCAATGCATCGTTTACCGATTTTGTGGTAATGTAACTAATCGATTAAAAAAAGAATAAATGTTTGTAGTCAAACATTATATTTATTGATTTGAATTGAACTGCAAACATTCACTTAATTTTAAAGTCCATGGTAGCTCTTGAACGAAATTTATTTAAAATTATAAAAAAATATCCATCTAGTCACTATGTTTACTCTGTGGCAAACTCTATGGCAAAGAATATATTAATCCTCTGTGGTCTTTGATAAAAAATCAATATGGCCGTCTTTTACCGGTCGGTTTATATGTTTTGATGATTTTTAATTTGAATTTAAAATCGACCTAACAGGTGAATCAGTGCTGATTAAGTAGAATAATTTTCGATAGCTAAATATAGTGCCTATAATTATGGAAGCACTAATTCCAGTTATTAATAAGCTTCAAGACGTTTTCAACACCGTTGGAGCTGATGCCATTCAATTACCCCAAATCGTAGTGCTGGGAACTCAGGTTAATGTATTTTTATGTCTTTCAGTAGTTTTATTTTTATTTATTAGTGTATAAGCGTACTGAAGTTCATTTTCTCTTGTTCGTGAATAACGTGACGGTTATGTAAAGATGTCACTGCGATGCTTTGTCCTCATTCTGCTCTGTTGGACTTCCCTGTCAATGACCATTCACAGTTGAACAATGATTAATTTATAACACTGCGAATAGAACTCATAATCGCAGAGTAAAAACGTTTATTACAAGTGTACATCAAACTCTATGAACAAGTTAATTTCTTCTGTCGAAATTTTTCTTTACTAATAAAATATACCAATAATTTAATGCATCTTTAAGCAATATGCTGTCTAAGTTGTAAGAAAACTTATGTATAGTCTTCTAACTCATAAATTTTCGAGTTAAAGGTGGGCCTGTTCTCTATGAATGTTATAATACAAATCTTCTATAATTCGTTAGGAAAAGCCTTCTATTAACACAGCTCAAACCACTGAATGAATTGTACTGTAATTTGGCAAGTTATTATGACACAGATATTCAATAACAATAGATTTTCCACAGGAAAGTAATTTACAAACTGATATTATTGCAATAATAAGTAATTAAGTAAATAGTTAATATTTGTGTCAACTTTCATCTTAATGTTTTTATGTAAATGAAGGTGTGATTAATATCACACCGACTTATTTGTAAAATAAATAAATATTTGACATAGAGTATTTTCAGCTAAATTAACATATTGTGTTTAAAAATACACTTTATAAAAGTCAAGCTGCTTATGTATGTACATATTTTCTTGCAGAGTTCCGGCAAAAGCTCCGTAATAGAGAGCCTTGTAGGTCGCTCCTTTCTGCCTCGAGGCCCAGGCATTGTTACACGACGCCCTCTCATCCTGCAATTAGTATATAGTCCTAAAGATAGCAAGGAACATCGCTCTGCTGAAGAAGGTATCTTATGATCATTCACTTCTTTTATATTTATTTGATTTGCCCATTTAGTTTTTTATCAGCACATTGACGAAAAGTTTATCTTATTTACTACATGATAGTGAATTATTACAAAATGAGGATTACTATAGAATTTTATCTGATAGATGACATGATTCTAATACTTTCCTGCTTTTATAGATTGCTTTCATTAGTTTATTGTTTAAATATGTATTTTAATTAAATAAATATATGTACATTCATAATAAAGAACATAATATTATAGTAAAGACTTTTCTGGATCTCAATTTTGTGTGTAATTAACCAGATTGAACTCAAAGAGATAAACCATAAATGACAAATATCATTCCCGGGGATCTCTATTATTTGGTTTGCCTATAAACTTAACTAGCCGACACCCTCAATTTCATTTAGTTTAGTTTCTGTTCCGGTGAGAATATAGAGATAAAATATAGCCTATGACACTCACAAATAACATGTCTTTGTCTTTCTAGAGTAGTCCAAAGATTACCCCCTGTGCAACACCACAAACTTTACCTCTAACATTTAGATTTCATTTACATAATTATGTCTTACAGAAGTGCTTCCCATTGTTCTGCCATAGCCTGGTAATTTTGACACTGCCTCTTTGTGACTACTCAGTACTTTTAAACTTATAAAAGTTATTACTTCATGACTTAATTTTGTGACAAAATAATCAAAGATCTACCAATGGTCTGTGCATGATGTTGAATATATCCTTGAACGCTATAACCAGATAGTTATTTTGTTACAACCCACAAAATATGTACTGGATTATATAAAAATAGTGATTAATTGATTTAGAGTGCTATGTGTATTGTGAATCTGTGAAAAACTGTCTATTGCTTGGCAACTTCGTTCGTAACACTCCTGATGGTCCGCGCAGGTCGGGGGCAATGAATGAAAATCCCACGACTGATGAACCTCACTTAACCCGCACACACAATTTCACACCCGCACAGTCTTTCCTCCCGCCACCCGCATATCACGAGAGTGGCTTGTTGAGAGTGTTGTCAGACTATAATTGCGATATTTTCGCTTTGTAAACTCCACATATCTTGAGCTTGCTCAAATTTTGAAATGTGACTTGCATAGACATAGAGAATCGTTTGTTGGGTCTAGGTGATTTTGTCGATTTGTTGTGAATTATAGCAAAATAAATAAGTTAGTTACTATTTATAATGAACTTACATAAACACCTATTTATTGGATATATGGATTATTTATTATAATCCAGTGAGTCTTTACTGTACCTATCACTGGCGAAGGTTAAATTATTGTCAAAGGTAACCCAAAGAAAAGGAAATTCATACTGTGTAGTGTGTGATATGGTTTCTCATATACATAGTATATTATACAATATTCATTACAATAATGAATAAGCATGGATTTGTAAATGGTAACCCGGCGAGAATCGGCTTATACTCTTCGCCGCTGGTTCCTATTATAAAAATATAACAACATGAAGTAGCATTCTTTAGTTAGAAACAAATAAAACTTCTTGGAAATGAACTTGTTGTGAATATACGATACCTTAACCCAGTTTATTATAACAATGCTGATTCACAAGTGATTAACAATGTTTACGTTTTTTTTTTATGAAATGCAAGTCTTTGTTACACAGTTCACAATTATACAATTTACATTGTCATTCTTGCAACTCCAATGATTGATTCACGTCATCAATTATGTTAACAATGATTACATTAATTGGCGATTTCATCTGCTTGTTATTGAAAATTTGTCATGATTGATTTCCAGTTATATTGATTGTTTGTAATGAAGTGTACCTTTTACAGTTATGCTTCCTTGGTTATTTTTTTAGATTTTTTTTAAATCTATACTTATACTAGCGGACGCCCGCGACTTCGTCCGCGTGAAACTCGATGTAAACTTCCTCTAGTCTACCCTACCCCTACCCTACTCCTACCCCTACCCTACTCCTACCCCTACCCTACTCCTACCCCTACCCTACTCCTACCCCTACCCTACTCCTACCCCTACCCTACTCCTACCCCTACCCTACCCCTGTTTCTGATTTTCTGTGTAATTTTTTTAAAATTTTGTCCCCTGACTGTTGCCCTAACAATAACAAACACATTATATATATATACAGATTATAAAGAGGTAAACTTTGTGATGTTATAGGGGTAATCTTTGGATGTACTTAATCAATTTTGAAAATTGTTTTACCATTAGAAAGCTACATTATTTGTGTATGTATACTGTATATATTTTATAAACCATACCATTCTCACGAAAAAAGCGGGGCGGCTGCTAGTTTTTAAATAAATACACAATAATTATTTATTAGTTATTGTTGGTACGCCATTCAAATAACTAACTACTTATTGTAATGAAATCCGAAAAATTTGCAATCAATGTAAGAGATAGGGACAAATAATATTAACAGTATTAAGGCCTATTTCACTACTGTGTTTTAAGTGTTGGATAGTCTATGTAAGTTTTGTCACTTTCTTACTATAGTATCGTCAATTGACAAAGACAAAATTATAGAATAAATTATTTAATATTTATAGCGTTTCCAACCATAATAATATAAAGTATTGTACTATATTTCGCGTCGCGTTGTACTGTATACTGTTGAAGAAATATATAGTATGCAAAAATACTATAATTTCAACACTGAAATCTAACAAACAAAATCATTTTAAAACTTTATGAACATTACTTTTTGACAGATGCAATAGCATCTAGCCTCCCTGAACTTGTCTATATTACTGAGTTCCAAACATTTAACAAATAAATTAGAATAAAAATCGCTTTTGGTTTCAAAAAACTTGAAAAAAATACCAAATGCAAAGAAGCATAATATGATATATTTCAGACAAATAAATCTTGGAAAATGCAAGATTCGATATCAATATTTGTTGACAAACAAGAGTGAATAAACATTAATTTTTGAACATAAATGTTGATTTTTTGCTTATTACATACTACCATTTTTTTATAGCAAAGTCTGAAAAATACTATATTTTTCTGAAAAAATGTTGGCAACCCTAAGCACGCTCCAACCTAGGCTTCATCATTGTATTGACATGATAGTAATTAAGTGCAAGCCTTTCTCTGAAATTGCTTTGAAATCATCATGCGACTTGTACATATTAAACAGCTTATTAAGTTCTATACTAAAAGGTGGTTGACTGATGATAATTTGTTTCTTGATATTAAGTTATAAAACCAGAATTATTATCTTCATTTCTATAACAATATCATAACAATCATAAATCATCTTAATTGTGACAGTGAATAACAACTTATATCAAAAATAGTTTTATTTAAATATGTATATAATTGTATTATTTATTTTGATGTCTAAGGATGTTATTTTAATCGCTTCAGTATATAGAAACCAGGAAACAGGGAGTGTATCATGGAATCCATTAGTACAACTGTCCCAAACAATTTCACCCAAAGGTTTGTATTGCTTTGAAATGGACACTATAATATTTTGTCATTGTCCATTATATTACTCATTTTTTTCCTCTCTCTCTCAGGAACAGTACTTTAGTCCAAATGAAACTACCTTGTGTTTTCTGTACCCCTGCCATGGTGTGGGTAAACATTTCATGATAATTGGTTTAGTAGTTTGTGTGAAAGCAACAAACAAACAAACTTACTTTTGAATATTTAACTAGATCTAAATTATTTATATCCGATATATACAGTGTTGGAAAATTTAAACTGCTACTAATTTCATAAATGTTATATTATTTACTTACTATCAATAAATAAATAAATAAATAAATATACTTAAACAATACACATCACTATCTAGCCCCAAAGTAAGCATACAGAGTAGCTTGTGTTATGGGTGCTAAGATAGTTGATATTATAATATTAATATACAATTATATACTACATATAAATACTTATACAATGTATAAATACACACAGACACAGGAAAACACTCATGCTCATCACACAAATATTTTCCTGTTGTGGGAATCGAACCCACGGCCGTGGATGCAGAAAGCAGGGTCACTACCCACTGCGCCACGCGGCCGTCAAAGGCATACATTAAAAATTATATACATATAGTACATACTATTTACAAATAACGAAATAAATAGAATATCTACATGTGCTTACAAATTATAACAATTAACAATGCAGCAAGTTGAATCAATTGTTGATATCATGTCATCATAAAACTAATAATGTCAATAGATCACAGCCAAATAAATGCCAGTTATGTGGGCTACAGACCTGCAGTTTTAACTGAACAGTTAAATTGTATACATATAGGCAAAACAGTTTTTCTAATGAATTTAAACTGTAAAGTTAACAGTTGAAACTATATAGTTAAAACTGAAGGTCTGTAGCCCGCTTTTGCTGGTATCTTTCTGTGGTTTATAAATGCATATATCTAAAATGGGTATATTTATTTATTTATTTGGTATTAATTGTCAATCTATATAATAAAGGTCTCTACAAAATTTAGAGACCTTTTCAAATATGCTAAAAATTTTGCAATATTGAACTAGTCGTTCTTAAATGCTTTATATTCAGCATTTTTATTCACATAAATATATATTTTTCGTGACATTTGTTTACAAATTAAATTTGCCTTACCACTATAAAATATGCTTCATTGTTATTTTATTATTGTTCAGTCTAAGAGGGTATCATTAAAATAATTACATAATTTTTGTTTTTATATACCTACGTTGTGTCATTTATTAGTATGCCTTTGTTGTTTTAGGTACAATAAATTTAGAAGAATGGGCCAAATTTCTGCATACAAAGGAAAAAATCTACACAAATTTCGACGAAGTTCGACAGGAGATAGAGAGAGAAACGGACCGCATGGCGGGCAGCAACAAAGGAATATGCACAGAGGCGATCAATCTGAAGATATTTTCCACCAAAGTTGTCAATTTGACACTCGTAGACTTGCCTGGAATCACAAAGGTACACTCGAATTTATTTCTCTCGACTCGAGTCGAGTCGACAAGATCGTAGGTATACAAGGTGCTGGAATGGCGACCCCGCACCGGAAAGCTCAGTGTTAGTCGACTCCCCACTAGGTGAATCGAGGATATCAAGAGAGTTGTTGGGAGCTGGTGGGTGTTGGCGGCTCGAGACCGTTGTGCTTGGAGGTCCATACAAGAGGCCTATGTCCAGCAGTGGACGTCTATCGGCGGATGGTGATGATGATACTTACAAGAATTATACCAGAGAACTTACAAAATCCTATATGTTTCATTATATGATTTTGTATAGCTTTATTTATAAACCGGACAAGTGCGAGTCGGACTCGGCCACCGAGGGTTCCTTACGTGAGATCATTGTAAGTTAGTTCAGGAATCGAATAGCGCATTTTTTACCGAGCGGTTTTCGAAATTCAGCTAAAAATAGACCCTAATAAATAGATGCATGTTTTTTAAGATTGAACAAATGTTTTGAGACTTTTTCTTGTCCTTGTGTTCTATAGCAATGTTACTTGCCAAAGTTCATAGTTCTAGGTTAACGGGAAGTACCTGTTGAGTTTTGATTCTCTTGAAAGTGTCAAAATATGCGTTTTTTGCTGTATCTTTTTTTTACGTGTAGGTAGAAGTTTTTTTCACACTTCATGGGACTGTATACCTCTACGCATTCCCGAAATAAAGAGACAGACAACACAGTGATCGATTTTTTTTCTTTTGAGATACGGAACCCTAAAAAACCAAAACTGATAGGGTGGTGTAATAAAAGTTAGTTTTACAGTCATCTATCAATGACCTTGTTTTTAGGTGCCCATAGGTGATCAACCTGAAGACATAGAGAATCAAATTAGGGATCTTATAATCAAATATATCGCCAACCCCAATTCAATAATACTGGCGGTCACTGCCGCTAACACAGACATGGCTACCAGTGAAGCTATCAAAATGGCTAAAGAGGTGGACCCTGATGGAAGGAGGACATTGGCTGTGGTCACAAAACTTGATCTCATGGATGCCGGTAAGGTTTCTTTAGATATAGTATGCACCTAACTTTGAATCCGTTTTAACATTGCAACACTTTCTGGCTTACCACATAACTAGGTAGGTGTCTAAGTCCCGGCAAAAGCGAACCGCCAAGCAATTTAGAGTTCCGATACAGTGGAGGATGAAAATTTCGGTTTCTACACAACATCGTACCAGAACGTTAAATCGCTTGGCGGTACGTCTTCTACGGTAGGGTGGTAAAGGTACGGTCGAAGGCTCTCACCAGCCAGGCCTGGGCAAATTAGAATCATTATGTTTAGATTCTGTTAGCTTAATGTACTCTGAGGCGATTGTGTAACATCAACCATTTCCCAACTGTGGGCTGTGTGTTGGGTGGAATGGGACAAAAAACATACCCACTCCTAGTAGTTTTACCGATTGATTTGGAGAAAAAGGAATAATTCTGGTTAATTTAAAACACTCTTTACTCAATAGTACAGTTCGCGCGGCGAGAGTTTGGCTTTGACCTTCGGATGGAGGGGATTACTGCGCATGGGTACTGTCACGCACACAATACTTTTCCTTTTTTATGTACCAGGTTGGATATTTGAGTGGGTCAAAATTCATGTATAGTGATAATAATGCTAGAAAATAATACGAAGTAGATAAACTTCTTCATTTATTAAAACTATTGATAGTTATTTTACATATTTAAAATGTTTATACAGAGACAGCAATGAAAATTCTAAATAATTGTTTTTAATAAAATTATTTATTCCAAGATACATGTAAAATTGGTACATAAGAACAAAAGAAAACTTAAAATAATTATTAAATACAGTGTGTCCCTGGATAATCTGCAACACCAAAAGGGGGTAATATTAATATTTAACAAAAAAACTTAAACAAACAAACTCAACAAATAATAACAATCGACAACAATTAACGAAAATAGCAATTCATTTGTGAACGTGCACGCCCTCCGGAAACGGTGACAGAGGTCATATGCACTGGGCTATCGCGACTCACTAAATATAGATCAATATAATATTGTGATCTTTATAAATATACCCAGTTAGACATTGATCATTCTTTGGCACTTGATCGAGTTTACCCTATGCAATGAAAGCAGTGCCAAAATTTTTTAAATTCATCGGTTGTAAAATATTGCTAACAGTTCATAATATTTAAGTATTAACTAATATTTATGCACATCATATGATGGAAAGTAAATATTTGAGGGTGCACTTTCTATAACCCTTAGGGTTCATTTACACGAGCAGCACGTAGCGAACGGCAGCTGGCAACTGCTTCCGACGACTGCAGTCTGCAGGTGCTGCTCGTGTAAATGAACCCTTACACATCGAGTAAGGCTGTAGCCGACAAATTACATAAAAGTCAACATTCTGCACTTCTAGTAGTAGTAACTAGTTATATAATTTGTTTAGATAAGGTAAACTCTTTCATTATATAAGAATATTTTTGATATAAACGAAGAGTTATGGTCAAGGGTGTTGGTTATTTAATTTGTCAATTATAAATAACGCAAAACACAATCGGTGACGCATTACTTTGATTAGATAGTGTAACCACGTTCACGCAATTATTCCAAGTCAGACTGAATTGAAAACCACGCTAACTATCATCATGATTTTTATGACAATGTACATAATAATTGCTATTATGTACATTGTCATGAACATAAAGTTAATATATTTTGAATAACATTTAATAAACAAACAATACACAATTTAAAATAAATAAATTATAAAATTACATGCGTTTTCTACCTTCATTTTTAATTTGTTTGATGTTAAACAGTACACATCTAGTAGGATTGTAGTATAATTTTGCCCCTGTACTGGAAGAGATTTTTTCTATTTTGTACAATGGGGATGATGACTAGGTTTGAATATATTGATTTTTATGATTAATTCGGGTAAACAAGGTCAATGTTAACTAATTTATACATAAAAAGCAAAGATTGTCTGGATATTTGCAAAATAAATAAGATTATAAAATTTCAAAATCTATTAAATTTTTTTTATCGTAATTAGATGACAATTCATACAGTTTTAGCTTCCTTACATTAAATGTGATATTTTTCAATAAATTAACTATAAACATAAACGCACAAATAACAAAGATATTAGTAATTTTGTTTGAACGCCTTTACAAACCTAACGATCAGCGAGCCAACGACGTCACTAAATCGTGCCATTTTGTATGGAGCGTTTTTCAGGGAACCGCGGCAGCACCGCAAAACTGACCCTTTAAATCCCTGTAGCTCCGAAAATAATATAGGCCTTATGCACGCCACTGCTAGTTGGTATAAAATGTGTGATGTTCTATTTCAGGCACCGACGCGATCGACATCCTCTGCGGTCGAGTGATTCCTGTCAAGCTGGGCATCATCGGCGTCGTAAATCGATCGCAACAAGACATCATCGATAAAAAATCCATTACGGTAACGAAATCAACATTTATTGATTTATTTTATAACGTTGATATGTTTATACTATCCGATTTCAGATTGCAGTAATAAGTTTTGACGGCCTCCGTGGCGCAGTGGTATGCGGTGGATTTACAAAGAGGTCCTGGGTTTGCCGTCTGGGCCGATTGAGATTTTCTTAATTGATCGAGGGCTGGCTGGTGGTAGACTTCGGCTGTGGCTAATTACCACCCTACCGGCAAAGTCGTACCGCCAAGCGATTCAGCGTAGCGATTTTCATCCTCCTCCTGACAAGTTAGCCCGCTTCCATCTTAGAAGGCATCATCACTTACAATTATGTAAGATTGTAATCAAGGGCTAAATTTAATGAAAAAAAAAATAGATTTTTCTTATTCTGTACAAGTTAGCCCTTGACTACAATCTCGCTTGATGGTAAGTGATGATACAATCTAAGATGGAAGCGGGCTAAGTTGCTGGGAGGAGGATGAAAATCCACACCCCTTTTCCGGTAGGGTAACTAGCTACTGCTGAAGCCTCCCACCAGCCAAACCTGGACCAATTAGGAAAACCTCAATCGGTCCAGACAGGGATCGAACCCTCCGTTTTGTAAATCCATAGCGCATATCATTGCGCCACGGAGGCCGTCAATATATATGTTTAATGTAAGTTATGAATTAAATAATTTGATTTGTTTCTTTACGGGCGTTTTGCAGAACAACATAAAGTTTTATCCCTATCAAATAATTGCTTCAGCTACACATAGAGCAAAAACATGCAAGCAGTATTTTCATTTATATCAGTACCTACATCAATGTACTTGATACATAATATGTGATATAATATTATTTTAAAAGTAACGGTTCCAATAGAAATAAATTCGTATTGAATGAATATAAACCTTGAAATCTGACACATATATTCGTAGCTATAAATAACTAGGTGTGTAGTTGCTACAGAAAACTAAAGTCCATTCTACACGGTAAACCGATTAAATCTGTGGCTATATATGGGTATTGTCAAAATAAACTGATAATGTCATAAATTAAAACAGACTTTAAAACAAATAAATCAGCTACTATAATGTGTCATTGAACAACAATGAACATCAATTGTGTACTGTTGTGTTCATCATTTAGTTGTTCATTTCAACAAAATCTTAATATATAAATGCAACAGGTTTATTCGTTCATCACGAAATCTCGAAAACCGCTTGACGTACAAAGATGAAATTTGGCAGGGAGGTATCCTATAGTAGGTATCCACTAAGAACGGATATCACGATAGGGCCGGATTAAAGAGGTCAAAGGGCGGACGAAATTTCTTTATTCCGCGATGCCCTGGGTTCAGTTTGAAGTTCGATTTAGTTTAGTATTCTACATTTTTTTGATTGGCTCAGAAATACAGAGTGTATTTTGTTTCGGCCCTGGCTAGGTCCTGGTATGACTAGAGCTATACTATCATCATCATCATCATCCATCACCATCATCATCCATCATCATCATCCATCATCATCATCCATCATCATCATCCATCATCATCATCATCATCATTATCATCATCATCGTCATCCATCATCATCATCCATCATCCATCATCATCCATCATCATCCATCATCATCATCCATCATCATCATCATCATCATCATCCATCTTCATCATCATCATCAGCCGATGAACGTGCACTGCAGGCCAATAAGCCTTTTGTAGGGACTTCCAAAAATCCCTGTCCTCGCTTGATGTCGTCAGTCTTCATAGGGTGGGGTCGACCAATACTATGCTTTCTAGTGCGGGTCGCCATTACAGCACCTTGGGACCCCAACGTTCATCGGCTCTTCGAATCAGAAGAACCAAAGTCACCGACATAGCTCAACGAATCGCAAATCTGAAGTGGCGCACATAGTTTAGAGCCGTATTTAATTAAATTCCGTTAATAAGGTAAATCCATATTTTCTTTTAGGATGCCCTTAAAGATGAAGCTACGTACCTCCAAAGGAAGTATCCAACGATAGCTTCACGCAACGGCACTCCGTATTTGGCGAAGACCCTAAACCGGCTCCTAATGCACCATATAAGGGACTGCCTGCCGGAACTCAAGGTTGGTTACTATTATAATAACTAATTGATATTACCTTGCATCTATAGTTTCATTATAAAAGGTTTTATTTTTATTGACTGCCGATACCTCGCGGATTCACCCTCGTAGATCCAGTTCCCATAGAAATATAAAATATAGCCATACACATACAAATAATGTTGGTAAAAGAATTTTCAATATCGATTGAGTAGATCCAGACATTAACTACAACATTCCAAACTCACAAATATTACCTCTTTATGATATTAGAGTACCTACACTAGCGCGCTCCTGACGGCCTGATATTCGCACGTGTGCAATTCAGTTTTACGCAATTCCCGCAGGAACCATGGATTATTCTAGAATAAAAAGTACCGTATGTTCTGATTCAAAGGTCAATTTATAACTGTACCAAAATTCATCTAAATCGGTTCAACGGTTAAGCCGTAAAAAGTAACAGGCAGACAGACGTTCGGTAAAAAATATTTCACTGACATCAGAATTGTATTGTAATTGAGTTTATAACCTCCTATACTCTTTTATTACCCTGGTACTATGTTTGACGCTTTTACCTTAAATTACGTAATTACTGCTTCTCTAAATGTAAGCCGCATAAAAAAACTGTTCACAAAAAAAACAAAATTACATATTTTCGACCAATATCGTTGAATAAGAAATATATTTCGTTGGGATAGGACGAAAGACAACAATATTTCCGGTTTGGCAGCTATTGGTCGATGTCTTATTCTCCCTATATATGTCGTGGCGCCCTTCATATGCCTACAGATGCTAGATACAACGTTCTTGTTCCATCAACTATTGCATTAAATGTTCTAGGTTCGCGTCAACGTAATGATCTCACAGTTTCAATCGCTGCTCAACTCGTACGGTGAAGATGTATCGGACAAGTCACAAACGCTGTTACAAATCATAACAAAGTTCGCCAGCGCATACTGTTCCACCATAGAAGGCACGGCAAGGAACATAGAGACCACGGAACTATGTGGTGGTGCTAGAATATGCTATATATTCCATGAAACGTTTGGACGGACACTGGACTCTATACATCCTTTAGTAGGTCAGTACATTTGTATTGTTTACAAGCGCTAATGGACAGTTACGAGCTATTAGTTTATTTTCGTCTGAAAGTATTGTATAATTTATTCTTTAAAGTTCGAACATTGTGTTCAATTGTATTGTATTATTTCAATAAAAAAAAAATGTGTAATTTTATGCAACCACGATGCAAGTCAAAGTATGGCCATTGGCTGCTATGCCGACCGCCTGTAACTTTACCTCTACTTCACGTCGTAATACGATATGAGATATGGATGAAAAAAAAATCACTAACGCGACTGGCAGCGTGACGGTGTCCACGCTGCCTAACAAAGAACTGAGCTCATCAACAACTAACAAGTCATCAAATACCCTCTTATTAGTACCAACACCAATACCTCACCTGTACAATAATATGAACAATGAATTTTAATACAACTTGTAATCGAGGAACTTGTAACAAAATGTTATAATTGTTCAGGCTTAACACGCATGGACATCTTGACTGCAATAAGGAACGCGACGGGCCCCAGACCTGCGCTGTTCGTGCCTGAGGTCTCGTTCGAGCTGCTGGTCAAGCGACAGGTCAGAAGGCTGGAAGACCCCTCGTTACGCTGTGTGGAGCTGGTAAGAAATGGTTGTTCTTATCGTCCGTCTGAAAATCAGTGCAAACTTTCAACCTCTATTTCACTTTAAGGGTTGAATTTGAAAAATTCTTGAATCACATTATATTCGTATTTTTTTATGATTTATGAACAAATTTTTAAAACTGTAACTCTAAAAATGAAGGACTTTCTATACAAACTTTCAACCCCTATTTCATCCCCTTCAATTTTTATTTTATGGCCAAAACGTACCCTATGTTTCGCTCCAATGTTTTTTACCATTATACCTTAATTCATTCATCTTGATCGGTTCAGCCGTTTAGCTGTGAAAAAGTAACAGACAGACAGATTTGTCATGGCCTGTCCATCAGGTACTACCAGCCTAACCCCTCTCATTCTGAGAGAAAACTCGTACTCAACAGTGAGCCTTATATGGGTTGTTAATGATTATATTGAGCACTAGCGGACGCCCGCGACTTCGTCCGCGTGAAATTCAATTTAAACTTTCAACTACCCCTACCCTCCCTACCCCTATCCCGTTTTCTTATTATTATTATAAATATGAACTTTATACAATAACAATAAAGCTCAAATTGACTACGTTTTAGTTGGAAAACATTTGTATGGGAAAAAGAAAAGGGCTATTTTTATGGTTTTTCCGGCATTTATTCCAATTTTTCTCGCCGTAAAAACCATCCCAGTACTTCAACGAACATTTAAAAAAAAAGAATTGGCCAAATTGGTCCAGTTGTTGTTGAGTTATGCGCTTACCAACGCATTTTGCGATTCATTTTTATATTATAGATTTTTATATTATATTAAATGAAGGTTATTTACACATAGGTGCATGAAGAGATGCAGCGCATTGTGCAGCACTGCGGCACGGAGGTGCAGCAAGAGATGCAGCGCTTCCCCCGTCTGCATCAGCGCATCGTGGACGTGGTCACGTTGCTGCTGCGTACGCGACTGCCCGCCACCAACGCCATGGTGAGATACTTCTCTTATGTTATGTTAGCCTGGTACTTACTTGAAAATAAAGATCTTTTCTTTTCTTTCTTTCTTTCTTTCTTTCTTTCTAATAGACTACAAGCCCTTGAACAAAGGGCTTATAGTTGCTTGGCACTAGGATTTTCTACATTTATTTCTAATCATCTTTAACACTATAACAAAGCTGTAAAATCATAATAAGTCGTAATTCATCATTTGTACCTGAGAAATTCTATTCACTCGCGTACTCACCTGTACCGCTCAGAAATGACGGCATAGTGCTCAGAGTTATTTTCTGATACAGTAACAGCCTTCTAAGCGTTATTCATGTTGGTTCATTTGACATGTAATTTTTGTTCAGGGGCTTGTAGTCTATTAATTTACTTTAATGCGCATGATAAGTTTACCACCAACTTGAAATACTTCTCATAAGTTATGTTATCCTGGTACTTTAATACGCAAGATAAGTTTACTGGTGTGAATGTCTGTCTATAAATTATAAGCTTTTGACGAACTCTGGTGCAGTGGACAGTGTTGTGTCTCAACAGAGAGGTTCAGTGTTCGATTCTCATCTCTTGTCAGTTTAAGTTTTTTGGAACATTCTACATCAAGTTACTCTTAACAAGTTAGCCCTCCTAACATATCATGTGAGATTGTAGTCAAGGGGTACTAACTTGTAAATAATAAAAAATATACATTTTTTCCTGAAGTTAACGATCGTGCCTGTCAATCTCATAGCCACAATAGCTCAACGGTGAGAGCGGTCGGACTCATCACCGAGGGGTGGTGGTTCGATCCCCGGCCCTTTGGTCTATTGTCGTACCCACTCCTATAGTATTTCCCGACTAACTGGAGGGAACTGAAGATTCTTTGTTTTTTTTTTTTAAATCTTATAATTTTTTTGTATTCTCTACATAGCCGTTATTCTTATAGGTTGAAAACCTCGTGGCCATCGAGCTGGCGTACATAAACACGAAGCACCCGGACTTCCACCGCGAGGCGGCGCTGGTGTCCGCCCTGCTCACCAGCGACGGGCTGGTGGATGACCACGGGCCCGCGTACCGGCAGAAGGCCCAGCGGCCCACCTCCACACCGGTAGCCTCAATTATCAGAGTACATATAACTTTCGATCTTGCATGGGGTAAGGTGTTGTCACTAATACCTACTAATTGGATGGGGTGAGTATAAGAATTTAACAGTAGGAGAGCTCTCAGTAACAGAGTTGCAAATATGCATTATACGAATAGAAAATAGAAAAATACTTCTTTAATATAGCTTGTCCGAGTCATGTGCGATCGCCATGCCTAATGGCACGAGTGCTACAATGGCTAACTACCTACAGTGGCATACAACACTTTTTCTACGACCATGATAGAAGAAATAATAGAGTTAACTAAACTTGGTAAATAAATAACACTTTTTTATGACTATGATAGAAGAAATAACAGAGGTAACAAAACTTGGTAAATAAATAATTGTATCTATTTACCAAGTTTTGTTAACTCTATTATTTTTTCTTCTATCATTTGATTTGATTTTTCATCAGTTGTAGAAAAAGTATTGTATGCCACTGTACGTAGCTAGCCATTGTAGCACTCGTGCCGTCTATTGTGCTACAATGGCTCTCACTACATGAGAGTGACATAAATAATTATTGTGTTAAAACTGAAAATTAGGCAATCTGCTCTCATTGGCCTTAGTATATCTTAATATATAAATGCGAAAGGTCATTTATCACGAAATCTCTAAAACCACTTGACTTACAAATATGAACAGGGAGGTAGTTTGCAATTAGTAGACGTCCGCTAAGAACGGATTTTGCAAGAGGGCCGGATTAAGGAGGTCTAAGGGCGGACGAAGTCGCGGGCGTCCGCTAGTATTATATGTTTTATCTGTACTAACTAATTAACCATTGTGATGTCTAAAAATAATTATTACATATAGACTTTGCTTTTAATAAATAAGTCAATAAGGGAACTTTACAATTGTTTTTTTACATTTTAAAGTTTTATTTTGATTGAAGTACCTAGAGCCGTGATAGCCCAGTGGATATGACCTCTGCCTCCGATTCCGGAGGGTGTGGGTTCGAATCTGGTCTGGGGCATGCACCTCCAACTTTTCAGTTGTGTGCATTTTAAGAAATTAAATATAACGTGTCTCAATCGGTGAAGGAAAACATCGTGAGGAAACCTGCATACCAGAGAATTATCTTAATTCTCTGCGTGTGTGAAGTCTGCCAATCCGCTTTGGGCCAGCGTGGTGGACTATTGGCCTAATCCCTCTCATTCTGAGAGGAGACTCGAGCTCAGCAGTGAGCCGAATATGGGTTGATGACGTGAAGTACCTACAAACTGTTTTAACTGTTGCGAATTGTTCGTAGTTACTCCTTCGCCAAATGGGTGAAAGAGGGTCCATACTGGTATTCTTGGCAAAGGTACTGGATTGCGGTCAGGTAATTATTTGGTTGTGAACCATATAAAAAACTTCGCATTTCATTGTACCATAGTGCATTACGTCATATGCCATAGCTTACACCATATGGGCTCTCTTTCACAAGCCATTTGCTGTTGAAATTAATGTGATAAAAATATTCGTCTAAGATCTGCATTAGAAACGACCTTCACAAATGGGTGAAAAGTGTTTTGTATAAAATTTAGTACAATGAAAAATAAATTGCGAGTAGGCTGTATCACAAACTCCTGGCCAAACTATCATTAACGATAGCTAATAATGGTTGATAATAACTTGTCCAGGAAATTTTTAGCTTACCTCACAATATATTTTTTAACATAATTTTGATATACAACATCTTTCATCCATTAAACAGATGAGTGTAGATCGTTTCTATTACGGATCTTCTATATTAGACCATTTAAAGTTCTCTTTCTAACAGTTTTATTTTTAATTCATCGAAATTAATTGAACAAGAAAATTACCCACCAGCTGCGTTACTATGTCAAATGTACTTTTTGTAAGAAATTAAATCAGTATCAAGGATTCTAGGAAATTCATTAACATTTGCTTATAAATGTCACCGTAAAATTGTAAATACCGTTATAATATAACTTACCTTACAAGATTGTAAACTGTCGATAAATTGTGAACTGCAACATACTGCTTACAATTTAACATGTTAATATACGGTAGATTGTAAGGTTTTTTTATTTATACGTTCACAAATAAAAAGATACCTAACCTAACTGGTTTTTGTGCCAATCAAATTCCGGTTTTAAGTAGTATGTATGGAGTTCACAATCTATCAACAGTTTACAATCTTAATAGATTAAGCTAACGGTGTTTACAATTTTACGGTGACATAAATAAAGGTGGCGTCAAGTGGGTCATTGCTTGTTCCGTAAAATGAACTAATAACCTAAAATTTCGCTTGGCGTGTGATTTTCTACCATTTCTCAGTTTACGTGTTGTACTTTACTACATGCATGATAAGTATAATCATAACATATTATAGTGTGTAATGCATGTAGGTATAGTAAAGCCGTACTCGATGTGTTATGTTTACCAACAAACAAATTAGAAATGAAGGTAGAAAACGCGTGTACCTAATAGACTACAAGCCCATGGACAAAATTAATTTGTAAAGTGAACCAACGTGAAAAACGCTTAGAAGGCTGGTACTATATCAGAAAATAACTCTGAGCACTATGCCGTCATTTCTGAGCGGTACATTTCGATAATTATTTATTTAAACAAATATTAACTATAATTTTTGGGCGGCATAATTATTAAACATTATTGTCCGTGTTAAATAATATTTTGAATTTGATGCCTTTAATTTTATAATGACCATAAATCATATGGGTGTAGGGATAAGGTTTCGACCCGTGCGCTGGAAATATGTACGGCGTTTACGGGTTTATTCCTCTTGTACACATATGTGTACAAATGCTGTTCAATAATAAATGTAATAAATGATCTATATTGCTTTTGCATTTATCGGCGAATTAAAGATTTGCAGATTTCTTATTCCGGCACCACCACTTTTGTACGGCACTAGGTTTTTCGACATTTATTTTTAATCATCTATTCACCTATAAGAAAGCCGTCCTCATTTGTACCTGAGATATTCCATTCACTCACGTACTCACCTGTACTGCTCAGAAATGACGGCATAGTGCTCAGAGTTATTTTCTGATATAATAACAGCCTTCTAAGCGTTATTCACGTTGGTTTATTTCACAGGTTAATTTTTTTCAAGGGCTTGTAGTCTATAAGTCCTAAGCAACAGGCAGTATAGTCGCATGTCCACATGTGACGTGTGTAAGTCACGAGAGTTGTCGCATGTCCACATGTGACGTGTGTAACCCACGAGAGTTGTCGCATGTCCACATGTGACGTGTGTAAGTCACGAGAGTTGTCGCATGTCCACATGTGACGTGTGTAAGTCACGAGAGTTGTCGCATGTCCACATGTGACGTGTGTAAGTCACGAGAGTTGTCGCATGTCCACATGTGACGTCTGTAAGTCACGAGAGTTGTCGCATGTCCACATGTGACGTGTGTAAGTCACGAGAGTTGTCGCATGTCCACATGTGACGTGTGTAAGTCACGAGAGTTGTCGCATGTCCACATGTGACGTGTGTAAGTCACGAGAGTTGTCGCATGTCCACATGTGACGTGTGTAAGTCACGAGAGTTGTCGCATGTCCACATGTGACGTGTGTAAGTCACGAGAGTTGTCGCATGTCCACATGTGACGTCTGTAAGTCACGAGCGGTGTTGCATGTCGACGTGTGACGTGTGTAAGTCACGGGCGGTGTAGTCGCATGTAGACGTATGACGTGTGACGTGTGTCCGGTGTGGTTGCAGCACATGCCGGCGATCACCGACGGGCACGACAAGTCTCCGCCGCATCCCAACAACGACTCGCCTATCACGCCCCAGGTGGGTGGTTGACTCATATCAAATTTAATATAAACAATATTAATTTCTCTTAGTACGAAAGGGTCCGAAATATATATAATTAAAGTTAAGGATTTGTTACTAAACTTAATTTAAAAATCATGTAATTTATAAATTTTTCCAAACGTCAAAAACGCTTTCGTCCATTTTGTGTCGTTACAATGTTACTTGATGTACTAAACGTCAAAGTAATAGTTGACTAATTTTTTTGTCAAACTCTCCATTTGTATAGTATTTGCTAACGTGAGGTCATGAAACCGTCGAAATATAGACCATAATGGCCAACAGCGTTTTGGGTGGTATTGTTAAATAAATATTTAAAAAAAATAATAATAAAAATACAACCGACTTCAATATCTAAAAACGTACCCACTACACTAAAAAGCGTAAAATGACATTATAATAATCCGATGGTTCTTTCAAAAATGACTTAAATTAATACAAGACCGGCTTAGCACCGTCTTCAAACTGATCAGCAGTTATTACATAATAATATAATGATGTTATTTTCCGCTGTGTACGTTCTTTTGTCGCTTTATTATCCTTGCTAAGAAATTTGTTCTTTAGTTTACAAATTGGGATTGCATGTGTAGACTGATGTTGACCATGACTTTTTTTTTTATTCTTTACAAGTTAGCCCTTGACTACAATCTCACCTGATGGTAAGTGATGATGCAGTCTAAGATGGAAGCGGGCTAACTTGTTAGGAGACTAATAAGTAGAAGTCATAAACATAAATTCGTTATCATTTTCTTAGTTACTCACAAACTTTAAACCACTTTTCTTAGTTACTCACCAGCTGTAAACATGGCTATTAAAAGAAAATCACTGTATTGACGAAAAAAATTTACTCATGCATTTTTCTTCTTTCCATTTAACGACAACTCGATAACGCCATAAAACGTACAGTCCCTCAGTTCGTTTCATGTAGGATGGTGCGGATGACAGTTCACTCTTGCAAGTTCCCGCGATTCACGATAATAGTACGTATTATAAACGTCATACAGGCGACTGTCACCGGACCCATGCTATCTGAAATAGTGTTGTTATATAGAACTGACACTATAGTTTGTCACATCATGATGTATTGTCTCAAGTTAGCATATTACCTTTAGTTGAATGGCAGTCCAGAGAACAAAGCGGCAACTCCTCAGAAGCCAGTCAACCTGCTGCCTGAAGTACCCAGCCAAACATCAAGGAAACTTTCAGATAAAGAACAACATGATTGTGATGTCATTGGTGAGAAAATTTTTAATATATATGAATTAAATCATATTAACTCTTAGTATCTCAGCTTCAGTTGTTCAGTTTTGTAGCGATAAAATTAATGTTTTTTTTTTATTCTTTGCAAGTTAGCCCTTGACTAAAATCTTGACGGGTGGTAAGTGATGATGCAATCTAAGATGGAAGCGGGCTAACTTGTTCGGAGGAGGATGAAAATCCACACCACGTGGCCTCGGCCACGGCCGAAGCCTCCCACCAGCCAAATATTCTTATAACAA
Source organism: Bicyclus anynana (assembly GCF_947172395.1). Classification (NCBI taxonomy): domain Eukaryota; kingdom Metazoa; phylum Arthropoda; class Insecta; order Lepidoptera; family Nymphalidae; genus Bicyclus; species Bicyclus anynana. Next base: position 7,871,407 of record NC_069088.1, read on the forward strand.
TGTTGGTAAAATTTTCTATATCTACTACTATATACTATTTTATAATCGACCAACAAATCGATTGCCATAAGTCATAATAAGTACCTACATAATATTGAAAATACGTTTTAATTTGGTATATAATATCTGTGACTATCATAGACAGATTTAGTATTTTCTACATGTAATAGTTACAATTGTTAGTTCTATAGTAAATATATTAAAGATAATAATAAACCCATAATAGAAAACTCCACAAACTCTACAACCGTAAAATATGTTTAAATATTGGTGCCCCCAAACAATAAAATCCAAACCTACATCTACTAATGATAGTATCAGCAACAAAAAAAAACCTCGGAAAATTAACTACCTCACTTGAAGGTTATTTAATCCAAACATCTACAAAGACTTAAATTAAAGACCTTCTATATATCATAAAGATACCTCTTAAAAGTTAAGAAATTCATTGGTTTTCTCTTGTGATGCTAGGTGGACGGAGCGACACAACAAACCAAAATTGTAACACAAACACCATAGAAGGCATCCGCATGATGCATTTGAACCATATGGGTGACCTAGTGGGTGAGACTACTGATAGAGGCGTTGCAAATGCTTGCTCAATACTCATTCTTTTTCACCGATCGGTTTCCGGCCACCTTCCATCTGATATGCTTGCCGCTTTCGGCTTAGGGCCCCCGCACACTGACGATACGGCACATTTAAATTATGATAACTAAAAATATACATGCATAGACCCGAACATATACCCTCCTTTTTTTTGGAAGCCGGTTAAAAGTTGAAATATTACTCGAACTAGGTGGTTTAGCTCGTATGCGAACCGAACTTGTTTATTGTAGATAAATAAAACTACTCGAATATTAACTCTTTGTATTTAATAGTTTTCAATTGAGTCATCATCATATTACCCAAAGGACGTATGCCTCCCAATTATGAGTTTCCTGATCCAGCGTCTACCTGCGACTCCCTTGATCTCATCAATCAACTTTGTATTTCCGTAGAGTAAATGCTGCAAACAAGTTTTTCTTTGAATTATTCAATAAAGTTCTCTTTGGTAAACTTTGATTAGATGAAGATTGAATGGTAAATTAAATTTACAACCTTCCAACTTCATTGTTAATGCTATTGAGAATTTGCCTAAAAACTTGATGTTTTATATTTTTTTAATTTTTCTTTAAATTTGGAAAGTCTATTGCCGTGCCGTCAGTGTGTGCTAGGGCTTACAATAGATCGCACACTACCGCAAAAACCGCATTTTACTTTTACTTCTAAAAAGTTTTTGATTTGATTGCATTTTTGTGTTTATTTTTCGGCGATTGTAAAGCAGTCGACATATTTATCGTGAAAGATGTGGTAATTAAACAGAAGCATTCACTAAAACAGACCTGAACCAATACAAAATCCATCATCAGGGAATCTAATCAAGTCATGAAGTAAGACATTACCCGAAAATTCCGTATAAAAAATGGGAGTTATTGAAATATTATATTTAGTTTCTTTTGCACCAATTTACTGCGACACGTGCACTTCATTGCTATTACACGCATAAAATATAAAAATATAATTAATACACTTGTAAATTGTAACTATATTCAATACAAATTCTGTTAAGCAGAAAAGATCCACAAGTGTTTTAGGGACTATATAAATTCTTGAACTGCATTGGTATGAGTATATCACCAAAGAAATTGTTATATATATATTGACTCAAGTGAAAATAGTTGGTTTCTTTTCTGCTTAATAAGATCTATTTATTATATCAAACCCACCAAATAAAAAATAGTATAAAATCTTTGTATCAAACTCTATTTATAGATTTAATAATTAGCATGCATGTTACTAGAAATAATTGGATTTTTTTTACTATTTTCTTGTCATAGACCATTCTTTCCTTTATTAATGTAAAATTCTTTAAAAATTCAATTTCTTTCCATAATGTGTTGAAAAAATATTATTAAATTTGGTCCAAAACTTTCATGTGTTTTCAATCTCACATTTTCATTTATAAATTGGATTGTAAATAATATTGTGATATATTAAGTATTTAAAGCCAATGATAACTGAGTCATCACCATTTAGTACGGCCAATAATTTAATTAATCTTGAAGAACTACCATACACCATAACCTCAAGCCGTCTTTAAATCAATATAAAACTAACTAGTCTACAATCCAAGTTGTTGTTTCCAGAGCGACTGATCAAGTCGTACTTCTACATAGTACGCAAATCGATCAAGGACACGGTGCCCAAAGCGGTGATGCACTTCCTAGTGAACTACGTGAAGGACAACCTGCAGTCGGAGCTGGTCACGCACCTGTACAAGAGCGACCAGGCCGACAGCCTGCTCAACGAGTCCGAGCACATCGCGCAGAGGAGGAAGGAGGCCGCCGATATGCTCAAGGTATGAGTGATGCACTTCCTGGTGACTTACGTGAAGGACAACCTGCAATCGGAGTTGGTCACACACCTGTACAAGAGCGACCAGGCCGACAGCCTGCTCAACGAGTCCGAGCACATCGCGCAGAGGAGGAAGGAGGCCGCCGATATGCTCAAGGTATGAGTGATGCACTTCCTGGTGACTTACGTGAAGGACAACCTGCAATCGGAGTTGGTCACACACCTGTACAAGAGCGACCAGGCCGACAGCCTGCTCAACGAGTCCGAGCACATCGCGCAGAGGAGGAAGGAGGCCGCCGATATGCTTAAGGTATGAGCGATGCAATTCCTAGTGACCTACGTGAAGGACAACCTGCAGTCGGAGCTGGTCACGCACCTGTACAAGAGCGACCAGGCCGACAGCCTGCTCAACGAGTCCGAGCACATCGCGCAGAGGAGGAAGGAGGCCGCCGATATGCTCAAGGTATGAGTGATGCACTTCCTGGTGACTTACGTGAAGGACAACCTGCAGTCGGAGCTGGTCACGCACCTGTACAAGAGCGACCAGGCCGACAGCCTGCTCAACGAGTCCGAGCACATCGCGCAGAGGAGGAAGGAGGCCGCCGATATGCTCAAGGTATGAGCGATGCAATTCCTAGTGACCTACGTGAAGGACAACCTGCAGTCGGAGCTGGTCACGCACCTGTACAAGAGCGACCAGGCCGACAGCCTGCTCAACGAGTCCGAGCACATCGCGCAGAGGAGGAAGGAGGCCGCCGATATGCTCAAGGTATGAGTGATGCACTTCCTGATGACTTACGTGAAGGACAACCTGCAATCGGAGTTGATCACACACCTGTACAAGAGCGACCAGGCCGACAGCCTGCTCAACGAGTCCGAGCACATCGCGCAGAGGAGGAAGGAGGCCGCCGATATGCTTAAGGTATGAGCGATGCAATTCCTAGTGACCTACGTGAAGGACAACCTGCAGTCGGAGCTGGTCACGTTTCACTACAAGAGCGACCAGGTCGACAGCCTGCTCAAGGAGTCCGAGCACATCGCGCAAAAGAGGAAGGAGATTTGATGAGTGATGCATTTCCTGATGACCTTTATGAAGGACAACCTGCAATTGAAGCTGTGGTTAGCCTTCGGATAATGAAGATTTACCCATCGGTGCTCCAATTGGAAGTCTTCGTGCGTGTTAGGAGATGCCAGGTCCTGCAGTGTGTTTTTAAAAGGCTAAGATGTTTGATAACTGAACTGAAAAACCATTTACTATAATAGCAACTCTTCGCAGGTATATAAAAAAATAAAAAATTGCTGTGAGCGCTTTTGAGATTTTTTGTTATTTTATTCATAAAGTTTTTTTCAACATTTGTTCGTAGGCCCTGCAGCGCGCCGGTCAAATCATAAGCGAAATCCGCGAAACCCACATGTGGTGATGGTCTGCTGAACATGAAGACTCTAGTCTGTGAAATAGTGAATTAGAGCTCGCAGCTCTGTATATACATACTCCTGTATCTATACTAAAGCCAAACTCTATGTGGAATGTTTGTCAATAAACAAGTGTTGAAACGCTCGACAGAAGTGATAACTTATGCCGGCTCCACATTAGTGCCGTAACGCTCCGTGAACAGGTGCGAACGTGAATTTCAAGCACATTCACGCCTGTTCTCCGATCAGAGTCGGTATTTTGTCCCCCGACAAAGGGTTCGGGTTCGCACCTTATTCGCGTGGCGTTCAAGCATATAATGCTCGCCACGCAACGACAATATATTGTACCCACGGTACATAGACTGCATGTGCGTTTCATAAAAACGGCGCACGAAAGTTGTTCCCAATACTATAGCGGGGAGCAACTATTTGACAAGTTTTCATACAATCTTCTGTCAGTTCCGTGAGCCGTGGGAATGACAGTGATCATCGAGTTTATGTACCGTAGGTACAATGTATGTCGTTGTCACCACGTATGTTTGTGAAGTTAGCTGCGGAATGAGTAAAGATGTGCGGTCGCGTCTAGCCGGCTCCCCGCCCGCGTCGTTTGTACCGTTATTGATTCATTGCTCAGTCATTTGTTGCTAACTTCACAAACACGATATCTCGTGGCGGGTACTATACACATTCAACTTTACCAAACTTTAACAAAGTTATTGCTGCAGCAGATTCTAGTAGATTGTGAGCATCCCGTGAATGTGGAAATTGAAATGAAATTGAAATTGAAATGAAATTTATTGTTAAAATAAGTCCTTTTACAATGGTGCTGAGGACCCTGATTTAAGTTTGATAAACCTGTATCTCAGGATCCTCGCTCTTCCTACTTATATAAAAATGTGGAGGGCATAGACTCGTGCTGTGAATTCATGGCGAGAGTTCGCGCGTGAATTCACGGCACTAATGTGAAGCCGGCTTTAAAATTGCTGCGTGCGTGAGAGAAACGGGTGGCGCCGTAACGCGTTACGTTACGAAGAGGTTTACCCTCCTATAAGAATTTATCACGTATGTCATTTCATTCCTAATTTTTTTTTAATTATATAAAATGTTATTCAAAAGATATTTATGTATTTCAATTGTTGTAACCTTATTAATGAGATATATTGTCATTAATTTAGGAAGTTAATTAAAATTATGTATGTGTAAAATGACTACCTATTTACACCCTCATTTTTAATTTTTTGTTGATGAACATTTCACATCGAGAATGGCTTTAGTATAGGTGAATATATGCATAGGCATTTTTACTTATTCTAAAAAAATAAATCTTCGTACATACATTTGCTTTGGCGCCGGTCATATTTTCTGCGGCTCTCGCGTCCTGTACATGACAATCCGGCTTTGTTTTATTCTAAGTTTTGTATTTTGAAATACCAAAAATTTTGGGCCAAAGCAGAGAATATCGGAGCAAATGTGTGTTTCGTAGTCCAAGAGACGATGCAATGATATATGTCACAGAATATTATATTTATTAATTGTTGGTATAAAAAAAACATATCAGTTTGTGTGATTGCGATTAGTTAAATTCGTTTTGTTATTGATATTATAAAAAATACGATATACTTTTATTGATATTAGAATGATTACTTTATTGTAAAATTCAATCAAATCACACTAATATTATAAAAGCGAAAGCTTATGTGTATGTTTATTTCTCCTTTGCGCCGTAGCTACTGAAGCGTAAAGTTTGGAGTGGAAATAGATTTTACCTTGGATCAACACAGGCTACTCTTATCCTGGAGAAAATCCATGGTTTTCGGGATTTTTTAATTTTCAATTTCACATGGACGAAGTCGCGGGTGTATGATTAAAATTTCAATATAAAACATTATTAATGTATAAAAATTCACAGCTGACAGGTGAACTTTAACTTAAAAAAAAAACTTAGCACGGGCTTATCTCTATTAAAGATGCAAATACTCTTAACAATTTTAGCGGTAAAAGTTTCTTGTTGCCAAATAATATCGTCGCCTCTTGGACTATTTAATAGTGTTTTGAACACTTATGAAATGTAAGATTCGTGCTTAACAGAACTGTTTTTTTTTTTTAGTTTTTCCTATAAGTTTTTATTGATTATGCAAAATGATATATGTCAATTTATTGGTAATCCGAAAAAATGTTTATAATTTTACGTAAACAACAAGCGAAAGCAAATTAATTATTATCATTCGTAGTTGCACAAAAATTAATACCGCTTGTTTTTCCATTTAGTTTCCAAGTTACCATTTCACTTTTTTTTATCATGTATTTACAATTTTATTAGGCTAGTATACACGTGCGTGTACATTTTACACTAGTTTATTGTCAGTGATATTAATTGTATTGTAAACTCTTGAAGTTCTACTCGGTATTAGGGCGTTCGTGAATGTTTATTCTATAGAACTTTTTTTTTTTAATGAACTGCGAACGTCTGCTGCGTGTTTGTGTACATAGTATGAAAGCCTGCATTGCCAGACATACCTCAGTTTATGAAGACTGAACTTTCAGTTTATGATGACTGAGACCCTTTGTCTATGCTCCTGCCTACCATAGGTACGGCTGGTGGCTTTTGAACTTAGACCAAATAAATATGGACTTGTATCGCACCCATTTTTTCACATTCACCAACAAAATTGTCGGACATTTTTTTGTGGTAAACTCGCACATCGAATATATTTAACTCCATTGTATGTATATTTTGTGTCTCTACACTACACACTACTACTAATTTGATTAAACACACACATAATTTTCACACAGACTAACAAAAACATCGTTTAAGCTATCCACAGAATATTCAATTACTTGATCGACGTTTTGCTGTTCCGGCTGAAGAATCGATTACTTTTAGATATTGTTTTTATTACAAATTTGATAATTGATATAATTAACTTAAAAATCCTTACAAATGAAACTCTACATGACGAAAACAATCACAACAGTGAAACATCGATTATATAGAAACAGTTTTTATAAATGCGTTAGTTCGTTAATCTTGATCTTTGACAGAGGGATAACCTCTAGCGAGGCAGGTCCATATATGATTCTTCTGAACTTTGGAAGTTAAGCCAGTTTCATAGGGTCCAGATACTCGATCATCCCAAGTATTTTTTTGATATTTTCGATGGGATATTCTTAGGAATTACTTCTTCAGTTGCCAGACCTCGAGCTTCGTGGCAGACTAAAGACTTTTTTATTTTATTTTTTAAAAAGAATATTTGTCATATCTTTTAAATATGACCAATATTCCCATTCCTCTCCAATTAGTTGGAGTTTGATCTTTAAAGAGGTATGTCTGGATAATACAGGCTATTTAGTCCAATAGTTCGAATTATTATTTGTTTCTCCTTAACAGGGCAGTGGTATGGTTTTTTTTACGTTTTTATTTGGCTAATTAATTCGTAATTTCAATAATTTTAATATTGTTCGTTGTAAGTCAATAGTTCCTCGTTGATATTGTTTCACCATTAAGCATTCATTCTCGTCATTTTGTGTCATCGTTTAAAAAAAAGTATTTATTAGAAATGAATTTTATCATCGCCGATTTAATGGTAGTAATTCCAATGTTAGCAAATGTATTTATTGTTAGTCCGATGTGTGATGTGCTTTGTGTACCGAACTAAACCAATTGAATGTTAAACATGATTGTATATTTAAGTCTGTTATAAAATATAGAATATTGTGATGTAGCATGCGTTTTATTTATTTTAACTAGCCTTTTGGTAGAGCTTCGTACCACCAATCTGAATTCTGATATAATTGAATTTAGTGTTATCTTGAAAAAATATCGAGTTATCTTTAACACAACTATATATAAAAAAGTCGTGTTAGTTACCCCACTTATAATTCAAGAACGGCTGAACCGATTTAACAGAAAATTGGTAAGGAGGTAGTTTAGAGCTAGGAGAAGGACATAGGATACTTTTTATAAAAAAATAAAATAAAAGTCGGGTTTTCCTTCCTGACGCTATAACTCCAGAACGTACGAACCGATTTCCACGGTTTTGCATTCGTTGAAAAGGTATCGGGCTCCGTGAGCTTTATAGCAAAGAAAATTCAGGAAAAAATTCAACGTAGGGTAGGGGTAGGGTAAGGGTAGGATAGGGGTAGGGTAGAGGTAGTTGAAAGTTTACATCGAGTTTCACGCGGACGAAGTCGCGGGCGTCCGCTAGTAGATATATATTTGTCATCACGACTTTTTTGTAGGCCAAAAAAAAGTGAAATATTCCACCAATACCTGATTTTGTTATATATTTTCTCAGTATCAGCAGGGTTATTATGTAACTCGGTGTACCTTTTTAAGTAATCAGTCACTACATCGTTTTTCATCGTATTTTCGTTTTTGCAATCATCTTGCATTGTGTTTTCAACGAAATGACACAATTGTCGTCATTTTACATAAAATGACATTATTTTATTAGTGATAGTAACAGATAGTAACTTTATTTTAACGAAAACCGGACAAGTGCGAGAGACAACTCGCCTGACGAGGGTGGTTTATTCCCCGTGGTCCCTGCGCCGTAGTCCCTGCAGGGACCACGGGGAATATATTCCCCGTGGTCCCTGCGAGACATATAATACTGCCGAATTAAAAATATGTAGTGATCAATGTTATATTCGATTTATTTTCAATAAATCGGGAATACTTTTAACGTCATCGGGAATACGTTTAACGTATTGTTATTGAATAAATTTATCTTATTAACCGACTTCAAAAAATAAGGTTATCAAAAAAATCACGTGTAGAAACACGTATATTTTTTTAATTATTTTCTTTCATTTTTTTTTATGTTTTATTAATCAGGAATACGTTTAACGTTTTTTTATTGATTAAATCTATCTTATTAACCGACTTCAAAAAAGGAGGTTATCAATTCTACACGTATGTTTTTTTTTTCTTTTTTATGTTTGTTACCATCATCATCATCATTTATTTAGTAACTAATTTCGATTTTTTTTATTTGAAAGAGTATACTTGGTCCCATCTATTTTCATGAAAATCGGTTTAGTAATTTTGTATTAAAATCAAAATAGTTGTGGGTAATAAGCATGCTCATTATTAGCAATGTTGCGATACACATGCTAATAAGTAGCAACTGCTCAATGGTAGCATGCTTTCGTGCTTGAAATGAGTATGTGTAACAGTAGCTTTATGCTTTATTATGTGATACGTTTTTGTTTTTATAATAATAATGCAGACAAACAAACGTAAGAACCATTAAAACCATGACGGCCACGTGGTGCAGTGGGTAGTGATGCTTCCTGTATCCACGGCTGTGAGTTTGATTCCTACAACTGGCAAATAAATATGGAAAATAGTGTGATGAAAAGTAAAAAGTATCGAAATTCGTTAATAAATAACGAATTTATAAGGTACTAATTAATCTAAAATATAGAAATTCGCGTCGAATCGAGAACCTTCCATTTTTGAAGTCGGTTAAAAAGTGATTAAATATGGGTGATTGTTCTTTCTGATCTCACCAAGAAAAGGTGCAAAAATTCAAAAATGTCCGACTTCAAAGACGTATTTAAGTTATTTTGATTTTAATACAAAATTACTAAACCGATTTTCATGATAATAAATAGATGGGACCAAGTATACTCTTTCAAATAAAAAAAAATCGAAATTAGTTAATAAATAAATGATGATGATAATGGTAACAAACATTAAAAAAAAACATACGTGTAGAATTGATAACCTCATTTTTTGAAGTCGGTTAATAAGATAAATTTAATCAATAAAAATACGTTAAACGTATTCCCGATGACGTTAAAAGTATTCTCGATTTATTGAAAATAAATCGAATATAACATTGATCACTACATATTTTTAATTCGGCAGTATTATATGTCTCGCAGGGACCACGGGGAATAAACCACGAGGGTCCTGAACGTTGTTAATCTATCATGTTTTTGAAAACTGTCCTGAAATTGTAACTAATTAATAAATATATAATTTTTTTCGTTCCTTCTGGGCTTATTTGTTTTGTTAAATATTTATCTAAACCTAAAATTATTATAATAGTATAGTAGTAGGTATAGTATTTAACAAAACTTAACATTAGTTTTGATGAATAGGTTTATTACGAGTATATGCAAGTTGGTAGAATATTAAATGATTTACCAAGTTAGTTAAAAAAAATTTGAGTTTCAAAGTTTTCCAGAAATATTCAAGTAGAAAGCTTCTGTATTTTTTTTCAAAATTTTAGGTTTGGTAGTTCCGGAGAAAAGGGGGATGGTCTATTTTCTTGACTCGAAAATTATTTATTTCAAAATTACAAAAAAATATATATTTACGATTCTTTTGCCAAGCTCGTTTGTTTAATGTATCACACGATGCAGTTTAAAAAAGATGTTTTTTGAAATTTTCATCTTGCCCCCCTCACTCAGAAGTGAGTGAAGTTATTCAAAAAGTTTATATTTCTGGGGTTCTTCGGAAATATTCAAGTAAAAAGCTTATTTCTATGTTTCTCAAAATTTTAGATCTAGTAGTTACGGAGAAAAGAGCATGGTAAATTTTCATCTATTTGTTTAAATAACTTAAAAGATGTTTTGTTTTTAATTCCAAAAAAAATATTTTTAAAATCCTTTTATCATGACCTTTTATTTGATAGGTATGTCACACAATGATCTTTGTAAAAGTTTTTTTTTTTTTAATTTTTTCAAAATATCTTCAATGTAAAGAATTGGACTTGTTACAGTTATATTATAAGTAGGTAGGTAGGCTCTTTGGCTAATTTCAAATATTGATTATTTAACAGGAGGATAGTACATGTAACATAAATAAAAAACATGGATTGTTAAATTTTTTATTGGCTATCAGTATGTTCAATAGAGTTAGGTAATTAAAATGCATTTAAAATTTTTCAATGTAAAGTTTTAGTAGTCTCTTCCAAATCAGTAAACATATTAAAACAGTTTAAAACGTATGAGAACAATTAAAACTGATTTTATAAAAATCAAGTTAATGAAAAATTAAACACAGCCACTAAGTAATTTTCATTAAAATTACATACACATTTACAACAACTATATAATATTAACATGCATACGACATTACTATGGCATTTTATTTTTCATGGCAAGGAATTGTTTTAAAACCACATACACAACCTCATATGAATCTATTCTATACACAAAATACAACTTGTCACACTTTAATCTAAAAGTGTTAAAATTAATGGGTAGTTATCATAGATCTCTTAATAAAAAGTGGATGCACAATCAGCGACCAAACGTCCTCACTCAATGAGTGCCAAACACAACTTCTTGGCACTCAATTCAAGTAGTCGCATTTGTAAATTCAACCTTAAACTCAATTCTTAAGGTTGAATTTGCACTAAATTTGGGATTTTATTGAATATTGGATATATTTAAAGGCTTTAGTCAAAGCAAAATTGGCCAGTTTTTAAGTGAAATTTTCTACATGATTGTGCCTCCTTTTATTATAAAAGCTGATAGTTATGTACTAATTCTGTTTATTGACTGACCTATGCACCAGTAGTATGCACCATTATGAATTATTTATTAGTCTAAGATTCGCATTAGAAACGACTTTCACCCATCTGTTTATTGCATGAAAAGTGTTTTAAGAACGTTAAATATTGCAAGTAGGTTGCCTAAAAACTTCCTGGCCAAACTAACATCAACCATTATTTTGGCCAGGAATTTTTAAAGCAACCTACTCGCTACATATTTTTGGGTGAAGGTCGTTTCTAATAGTCTAAGATCCGTATTAGAAACGACCCTCACCCATTTATTTAATGGATGAAACTATTTTATATCAAATTTTGTACGTTAAAAAATATATTGCGAGTAGGTTGCCTTAAAACCACCTAGCCAAATCATTAATGATAGTTAATAATGATTAATAATAGTTTGGCAAGGAAATTTTTAGGCAAATATAGGAAAATGTCTTAATAGACAGATAAAGAGTTATATGAGAGCTACAAGTGGCTCATCGAAACTGAGTAAAAACGTACTTTTTAATTTCTGTCACGGAAGTTTTTTCTTATATCGGACTCTCAGAACAATTATAGAAGGACCTGTATCGTACTCATAGTCACGAACTAAATTGTCTGTCATTTTCTGAGGAAAACGAGCTTAGATTTGGTATATATGTTATACTAAACTACAAGTTTTTGCCCATTTTTTACACAACTCAATTTACACAAAAAGGTATTTTTACGGAGCTCTTTAACTGACGAACACGATTACAACTATTTAACATCGATTCTATAGAGACAGTTTTTATAATCGCATTAGATCGTTGATCATATAGTTTGACAGAAAAGTAACGTCTAGCGAGGCAGGTCCTATACAATAATTGGTCTGAGATCGGACTAGACATTTGTTGTCACACTTAATTTATGGTCCATATTATCTAAACTACTACCTTAGTATGCCAATTTGTGCGTATAACTTTTTAATTTATCTTTCATATCGATTTTCTATTACATAGAAGCAGGCTTATAGCTTGACAAGTTAGTTGATGACAGTCCCATGATATGCGGGCGACGGGGGGAACGGACTGCGCGGATTTGAAGTCTAACGCGCGGGGGCAGAGGAAAGGACTGCGCAGGTATGAAGTCGTGCGTGCCACGATCTTCAAGATCGCTACCCCCTCCCGGCCCGCGCGGACCATCGGGTGTGTTACGAACGAATTTGGCAAGCTATAGTTACTGTAATGTTTCACTAAGTCCAAACTACAAACACTACGCAGACTAAATCAAGCAAACGCTACAGGGCAAGTAATCACTAAATTGGATTTTCTGTATTTCATTATGATTCGACAATTTTTTTAAAAGGAATATTTGCCTTATATTTCAAATACGATCAATATTCCCTAATAATAATACGTTTCCCTACAATTAGTCGGAGTGTGTTATAGCTTGGCAACTTCGTTCGTAACACTCCCGATGCGGGAGCGGGCCGAGGGGCGTGTAGCGATGAATGAAAAACCCACGACTAATGCACCTCACTTCCGCGCAAGCACGATTTCACACCCGCCCAGTCTTTCCCCTCGTCGCCCGCATATCATGGGAGTGTCACCAACAAACTGGCCAGACTATAGGAGTGGAAACGACAAGATTAGTGAACACCTATTTTATTTAAAGTCTTATAATGTTTGTGATACCTAACCTGCCTGAAATTATTGTAAGGAGGTATATAAAAGGCGACTAGCAACACAAATAACTAGATTCAAAATACTTATATCTATTTTTTGTGATGGTATTCATATGAGTGGGAAATTCAGATCTTTCTTTTTATTCTAGTGGTGTATTATATTCGACATATTAAAAATATACTAAGTATGCATCTAGAATTAGTATAGGTACATCGTAAAATATTTTGGGGCATCATTATTCATCATAATTAGTATACTTTATTTTGTATGATACTTATTACAATTATTAATTTTGTATTTACGAGTATTAATAATTTATTTATTAGTTGATTGGGGCCTCAGGTTGTGTTTTTAATCGATTGATTTTTTTTATCGTACATAATAAACAGTCATGCAAGTAAAAATTCGACAGATAAGTGATATTTTGCATGGATTCCAAGGTTTTACCGAAGAACAACTCGCGCTATGATATATAACTTTTAGCATAGAAAAAATAACATCCAAGTCGAGTATTCTATAATAGTTTGTACTTAATTCAGACGTATGCAATGAAAACTGGATGGATCTATTGACAAATTTCAAGTATTAGCTATAAACTACTGTGCCCATATAATACTTTTGTCTTTTCCTTAAAAGTGCAGTTTTATTAATACTTTACTCACGACTTATCTAACATGCAATACCGTAAAAATTACGCATATACCCATTTCTGCCCCACATGCTGAAAATATGATATGAGTGACAGAGAAGTTTACTAAAACTGTTGTAATCTTAACTCTTGATTACTTTTCGAATCGTTAAACTGGTCATGGTCGAACCCATATTCGGCTCACTGCTGAGCTCGAGTGTCCTCTCAGAATGAAAGGGGTTAGGCCAGTAGTCCACCACGCTGACCCAATGCGGATTGGCAGACTTCACACACGCAGAGAATTATGAAAATTCTCAGGTATGCAGGTTTCCTCACGATGGTTACCTTCACCGTTTGAGACACGTGATATTTAATTTCTTAAAATGCACACAACTGAAAAGTTGGAGGTGCATGCCCCGGGCTGGATACGAACCCACACCCTCCGGCATCGGAGGCAGAAGTCATATTCACTGGGCTATCACGGCTCTTTGTTTAATAAATAATACTAATTAGGGCTGCTAAGAGAAAACTGTTATACTATTATTTCAGAGAGCAAAAAATGCGTACACATTCAATATGATGCAGTGATGTTTACAAATCATCAACACGTGATGTTGCTAAAATTTTAAGCTCTAATTACAGACACTAGTTACCATTATGATCATTATTAGCTTCAAACTAATTACATAAGGATCAGTATCGCACCCAAATTCACGAACAAAATTGTCTGTCATTTTTAGAGGAAAACGAGCTGAAATTAATCTAGAAGTTATTTTTTTACACCATTCGACTACAAAAAAAAAAGCATTTTTACAGAGCTCTTTTAGACGAACACGATTATAACTATGAAACGTCGATTCAATAGAGACAGTTTTTATAATCGCATTAGATCGTTGATTATATACTTTGAAAGAAAAATAACGTGTAGCGAGACAGGTTCATAGTAATTAGTCTGAGTTATCATTAACCGATGGACGAATATTATTGCTGAATTTATGCCTCTTGTAGGGACTTCCAAATACCACGATTTTGAGCCATCTGCATTTGATGTTCTTTTTGACACGCTTATACTAATAACTGGGAGTCGCCATTGAAACTGTCAGACTTGGGGTCTCACAGTTTTTTTCAAATATCTTTTAGAACTATGTAGAATATTTGATGAATTTGTTTTGAACGTTAGTTACAGTTTGTTTGAGTAGTGTTAGACCGCGGTGACACGCGGAAATCTATGCTAGGAGGATTATGCACGTTCATCGCCATGGTGGGTCAAAATGACCGGCACTTGATCTAGCCATTTGGGCCATGGGGGGTCAAAATGACCGGCACGCCAGACCTACCTTTGCGAAGCCCGTTCGCGCCGCAGAATGCAAAAGCTGTGTATTCAACCATACAATGTGACCGGCGCGGCCCCAGTGAACACCTGTAACTACTTGGTTTTTGATTTTTTGATGGCATACCTGTTTTTAGGACTTAGAGAAAAAAGTTAATGAAAAAACATAGGATTTCGAATCATATATTTTTATTTCTGTTATAAGTTGCATTTATGCATAAAAATGAAAAGACAACAGAATATTATTAATTTTAGGCATGTTTTTATCAAAATTTAAGAAAAAAAGAAAGACAATACAACAAAAAATATTAGGAACGTTTTTTATCAAACCACAATTACAAATCGTCATACGAACAACATTCAAACTAAAGATTAATTCAACTCTAAATGGATAATCAAACATTTTAGTGGCATTTGTCAAAACATTGACGACATAAATGGGGATTGCCGGGACAAATGGTGCAAAACCAAGAAACCTTCTTTGTTTTGTTCTTGGCCACATTTCTTCCATGCAACTCAACATTTGATTTGTAACAATCACGACAAAATTTTCTTGTTGATACTGCTGCACCTTCTTTTTTCTTAAGCTCGTGTTTTTGTCTTCTGGGTCGTGGTGTGGTCAATCCCGTATTTTCTTGACTACCCTCAATCAACTGCTTTGCCAACAGTCGCCTAAAATCGACGACAGATATCTTCTTCTTCGTTGTACTTTCATATAGTACTCTTGCATTTACTACAGCAGTATTGAGTAATAATTCGATACCGAGCTTCTTATACCACTTTAACGTCTTTCGCAATGGACTCGAATAAGCACTCATTTGGTCAGACAAGTCAACGGCTGCTTTGGCTTTATTATAATCAATCACAATTTTCGGTTTAATTGTTTCAACACCTCTTTTGTTCTTTTTTTTTGTAAAACCAATTGAATGTTTGGTTGACAACAAACACACGTCCCTCTTATCCTTCCACTTCATAACCGTGACTCCGTTTTTGTTTTCTTTTGCCATAAACTCACCCGGTTTCAGATTTCCAGTCATGACGTCCTTTGGTAAGTTCTTCCTGTTTTTTCGTAGGGTCCCTACTAAATGAGTATCGTGTTGAACTAACTTCTCAGCTAGATCTAAGCTTGTATACCAATTATCTACGAACATGGTATGACCTTTTCCAAAGTAGTTACGTGCTAAATTCAAGACAACGTTGGTTGGAGTATTATCCTGTGAATCTAATGTCTTTCCTCCATATACCTGCACCTTTGTCGTATAGCCAGGAGTAGTACACAATTTAAATAACTTGATGCCATATTTATGTCTTTTCGACTTATTATATTGGCGGAAAATGATACGCCCACGAAATGGTATCATACTTTCATCGACGCATAAACATTCATCGGGAGTATAATGAATTGAAAATGTTTGGTTCAATATTTCAACCAATCTTCGTATTTTAACCAGCCGGTCATTTTTTGGAACTTCTTCGTTGTTGGAAAAGTGGAGCATTCTAAGCAAAACCTCGAAGCGGTTGCGACTCATAGTCTTTTTTGCAAACGATTGACCCAACATTTCATCATTAGACCAATAGTCTACGATTTTTGGTAACTTCACTATACCCATCCAAATAATCACGCCTAAAAATCGTTTCATTTCTTCTTTGTCGGTTGGCGTCCAGAGCCGTAGTCTCGACTTATTTTTAATGCCACCTTTATCGATACTTTGTTGGGCAAATATATTCGTCTGATGTGCTATATTTTCAAATAACTGGTCAGTGACTAAGAGGGAATAGAAATCGACAGGTGTAGCATTGGCTAGTTGATTTCGAAGTGAGTAAGGTTTCAGTCCCGGTATTTCGGTAAAAGGAATTAAACGAGGCTGCTTACCACGTGGCTGGTACCACTCACATTCAGGTGTATGGCCGGATAAAGCTGGAGATAAATCACAGTCATCTTCTTCACTGTCCGACAAAATAACTCGACGTTTTCTGGTACGTGGAATATTTATCACTTCATCGCCCTCACTTATGACATGGTCAGTACTGCAATGTGACCTCTCTAAACTGTCAATTACATGTAATTGTTCTTGTGTAAACTCAAAGTCAAAAAAAGTGTCCATTTTAACAATAAAACTATTTTTTCTGCAAAACAAAATCTTAGTGTGCATTTGATGACCAAAACAAGTGCGAACTAACGAAAACAATCCGTGATTGGCTTGAGTCATAGGGAGAGGTGAAAGGGGTGAAGGGAGGCGGGAACAACAACCGCACGCACGGTGTACTCCCGCGCTAGCATCCATTATAGTGTTGGGTAGGACATGACTTGAAAAAGTGTTTGTAAGTGTTGCCTCTTTTTTGTACCGAGGCAGTACAATGTCCCACTTCAAATGAGGCGAGGCGTACTGAAGCTTGGCACTACATTTGAATTTTGAAGTAACGAATACAAATGTCATATTTGAACTTTGTTTGAAGCAACGTGTACAAATGTCATGTTTGTACTAGTACAATAATATAGCTTAGTAATCATAGATTTACGATTCGGTACAAGTATTCTATGTTAGTAATAGTTTGTCTTACATACTGATATTAAATGCCAAACTTATTTTTAACCTATATAAAATAGATCGATTCACCTTGGTTATTATATTTCAGTTTTTAAATTATTAAGTAATTTTTATTTTTATAAAATGTCAATTGAATAAATCCAAATTCAAAAAATAATATTTCTAAACGCATCGTATACTATTTCCGTCGCGTTAAGGGATATAGTACAAAATTATATGACAGGACCACAGAATGACGTCCAATTCGACTTTTGTACTAGTGTCTCGCTTTCTCTCGCGTACGGGTAAAGCAACTACCGCGACAGAAAATGTGAAGTAGTACATTTTTAAATGTTGAGCCGCTCTTACATTGTGACGTCATGTACGGGACAAATGTCCTGCCTCTTGTATGTCCTACTCAACGCTAATCCATTAGGCGCGCGGTACCCGTGCGTAGTAGACGTGTCTATAACGTTTGTCTATGTCTCATTGATCGAAAATTACGCGTACGTAAGTACGCTGACCGGCATTGTGACCGGCACGGCCTGAATGTAATAATTATTCCGTTTAGGCCGCGCCGGGTCGTAATGACCGGCAATTAAAAAAACCCTAAAATAAAGCCAAAATAAACAAATATCACTGTAAAACTTTAAATATGAACAAATAAACCTATAAATAATCATAAAAACCAATGACATTTTTTTATGATTTTGTAAAATAATAGTCGGCGATGAACGTGTTAATAATTTATTTATTAGTTGATTGGGGCCTCAGGTTGTGTTTTTAATCGATTGATTTTTTTTATCGTACATAATAAACAGTCATGCAAGTAAAAATTCGACAGATAAGTGATATTTTGCATGGATTCCAAGGTTTTACCGAAGAACAACTCGCGCTATGATATATAACTTTTAGCATAGAAAAAATAACATCCAAGTCGAGTATTCTATAATAGTTTGTACTTAATTCAGACGTATGCAATGAAAACTGGATGGATCTATTGACAAATTTCAAGTATTAGCTATAAACTACTGTGCCCATATAATACTTTTGTCTTTTCCTTAAAAGTGCAGTTTTATTAATACTTTACTCACGACTTATCTAACATGCAATACCGTAAAAATTACGCATATACCCATTTCTGCCCCACATGCTGAAAATATGATATGAGTGACAGAGAAGTTTACTAAAACTGTTGTAATCTTAACTCTTGATTACTTTTCGAATCGTTAAACTGGTCATGGTCGAACCCATATTCGGCTCACTGCTGAGCTCGAGTGTCCTCTCAGAATGAAAGGGGTTAGGCCAGTAGTCCACCACGCTGACCCAATGCGGATTGGCAGACTTCACACACGCAGAGAATTATGAAAATTCTCAGGTATGCAGGTTTCCTCACGATGGTTACCTTCACCGTTTGAGACACGTGATATTTAATTTCTTAAAATGCACACAACTGAAAAGTTGGAGGTGCATGCCCCGGGCTGGATACGAACCCACACCCTCCGGCATCGGAGGCAGAAGTCATATTCACTGGGCTATCACGGCTCTTTGTTTAATAAATAATACTAATTAGGGCTGCTAAGAGAAAACTGTTATACTATTATTTCAGAGAGCAAAAAATGCGTACACATTCAATATGATGCAGTGATGTTTACAAATCATCAACACGTGATGTTGCTAAAATTTTAAGCTCTAATTACAGACACTAGTTACCATTATGATCATTATTAGCTTCAAACTAATTACATAAGGATCAGTATCGCACCCAAATTCACGAACAAAATTGTCTGTCATTTTTAGAGGAAAACGAGCTGAAATTAATCTAGAAGTTATTTTTTTACACCATTCGACTACAAAAAAAAAAGCATTTTTACAGAGCTCTTTTAGACGAACACGATTATAACTATGAAACGTCGATTCAATAGAGACAGTTTTTATAATCGCATTAGATCGTTGATTATATACTTTGAAAGAAAAATAACGTGTAGCGAGACAGGTTCATAGTAATTAGTCTGAGTTATCATTAACCGATGGACGAATATTGCTGAATTTATGCCTCTTGTAGGGACTTCCAAATACCACGATTTTGAGCCATCTGCATTTGATGTTCTTTTTGACACGCTTATACTAATAACTGGGAGTCGCCATTGAAACTGTCAGACTTGGGGTCTCACAGTTTTTTTCAAATATCTTTTAGAACTATGTAGAATATTTGATGAATTTGTTTTGAACGTTAGTTAC
Source organism: Bicyclus anynana (assembly GCF_947172395.1). NCBI lineage: Eukaryota > Metazoa > Arthropoda > Insecta > Lepidoptera > Nymphalidae > Bicyclus > Bicyclus anynana. Next base: position 7,891,107 of record NC_069088.1, read on the forward strand.
AGTTTGTTTGAGTAGTGTTAGACCGCGGTGACACGCGGAAATCTATGCTAGGAGGATTTCTTCGGCTTTGGCTCCAGTAACTTCTCCTCTGTGAACCGTTCCAACTGCTTGACATAGTACGTGTTGAAGTTTAATCTGAGAACAAGAAAAATGCATCATTATTTCATTAACATTCGGCTTACTGTTGAGCACAAGTCTTCTCTCGTTGCAGCTGAATCAACAGCCACCACGAAATAACAGTTTAAAAAAAATGTCTTTTTGTCTGGACAACTTTACTTTCTGTCATCTACTCACAGCACAATCAATTAAATTATTATTATTGGTTAATTCAACTTTAATTATGATTTTTCAATCTATGCACAATTATTTTATTTAGGAAAATCTCCATCCGGCATGAAAACAGATAATTTTTCATTGATCCCCGCTTACGAATCCCAATTTTTATGTACACCCCCACCATATAGGGTCCATCTGGACCACTTTTTTTTATGAAAGCTTACGCTTGACCACAATCAAGCCTGATGTAAAGCAATGGTCTAAGATGACGCGCGCTTGCCTAGAAGATGCCTATTCACTGAAGGTGCACAAATTGTACGTATAAGGAAACACAGAGCACTTTGGAAATGGATTGCTTAGGGTTACACACCTGGCGGATATGTTGAGCAGTTTGTTGGAGTTGTTGTCGCGCGCCATCTGGTCTATGATGGCCAGCACCGACAGCAGCGCCGCCGTGAACCGCAGCCCGTAGCGCGACACCGACTGCGAGAAGGAGTCCGCCGAGCCGCTCGCGGTGCCACCGTTATACAAGTAAAAGGTATCCTATAGGAAAATATCAATAGGTAACAAAAGGCGCTACAATAGGGATAATTACAGTTTTTTAAATTGTATATAAATAAAGATTCGAACGCCAGTCCGTCCCAGTGTTGTGATACAATTCCTTTTATTGCATGTGAATACATTTTGCAATAAATAATATTTTTTTAAATTATTATTGTCTAAAACACGTTGACAAATTCAAGTTTGAGGTTGCTACCCGAAAATCGCAATTAAACGTAAAAACATCGTTTTTAAAAATATTTACAATATTTCTCAGGTCAGTCTAACTAAAACATAATTAACATATAACGCTTATAGTCGAAGAGCTAATAAGCTGATTAAGATAGATAAAAGGAAATACTCACCGTGAAACTCTAAAACAGAAAAGTCATGAAAAAAAAGCAAGAGCATGTTTGTCATGATTTTGATTATCCACAAATACTACATGAAAGCAGTCCTTAACTATTATTTATTTATGTATTCCCCGCTGAGTTATAAAAGATTTTTGAACTAAGTAAATTATCATTTAATGTAAAAAGTTATTAAACTACAATAAATAAACCAATTTACCCCAATGAAATAAACTACACCATACATGTACGCTTTGTTTATTTGGTTTACCATTTAAATTAATGAATCGAAAAATATATGAAAACCATTTTGTATTATTAATTTAACATATTTTTAATTGTACTAAAATTATAAAGTGATAGATGAATTGAAATAACTATGTACATACTAATAAAGACATTTTATAAATGATTTATTGCATATAGTACGAGATCCGGCATGAAAAATATATACCCTCATCTGATATTTATTTGGGATAAGAAATAAATGATAGAAATTTTTTACATTGACACATTGCAAACAGCTTGCCTAGTTAAATCACGGCCAGATAGTATTAAATGATTTTTATTCAATTTATTTAATCTAATTCTCCTACTGATTAATTTAAAAAATCGTACACTAGTTAAAATAATATACCCAAAAGAATTGAAAACTTAAAAGTTGCCTGTTTTCACACTTCAACTTTGGAATTGTCAGATATAAACAGTTTTAGTAACGTTGTTTATACAACCTCATCAGTAATTTAGTCGTTTAGTATGATGAATGAAAGATTATTTTACGAGTATGCTTAATTTAACTGTTTTAAGTTGCCTTTGATCTAGTTTATAATTTCCTAGATTTTGTATGAAAAATGGCTGCAATCAAACTAGGCAACCTATTTGCAATGTGTCACTGGGAATATTATCTATCAATAATTTATCATCCCCATCATCATTATCAGCCGATGGAGGTCCACTGCTGGACAAAGGCCTTTTGTATAGACTTCCAAACATCACGGTCTCGGGCCGCCAGCTGCTCATCTATACTGATATTATAAAGAGGAAAAATTTGATTGTTTGTTTGAATAGGCTCTGAAACTACTGAACCGATTTGAAAAAAAATCTCTCACTGTAATGAAGCTACACTATTCCCTAGTGCTAGTATTCCTACGGGATCGGTACGCGGGTAAAACCACACAGCGTTTGCTAGCCACAATAAATAACGGATGAGGGTGTATGTTTCTAATGCCGGATCTTAGACCATCAATAATTCAGTGGGTTAAATTACAAATTACATGATTTTTAGTGCTTGTAGTGTGTTTAACTTTAAATACATGATTTACGATTATTCGGGACTTTAGTGCTGTGTACTATAAGGTTGTATACCTCACTATAATCAGTACTGTCATACGTTGGCCCAAGCATACTGTTAAGCTCTGCGTCCACGAAGTACTTGTGCATCTCCTTTTGCCAATTATTGTGTTTTGGTTGCGTTAAAACAATAAAAACAAATCAATTACTAAATAATACAATAACAACAGTAAGCGAGTAGAAGGAGCGTAAACAAAAATGCCTAAAACATACATACTTTAAAAATAAATTAATTTTCAATGTATTAGTAAGTAGTCCTGTAAAAGAAAATTACATAGGTTTTCAATTTATAAGCGTGATGTTAGTAGGGGAGCCCGGGATGCTAAATTTGCAGTTACTCGAGCGTCATTGAGACCGATTACATTTGGTAGATTAAATTATAGGAAGAATAAATGGTTATTTACTTTTTCCGCTTTTAGCGGTGGAAAAAAAAACTACAGACTTTAAAAACAATTTTTATTACTTTGGCTTATTGAAATGGTAAAAAAATTTTAGCGATTAATTAGGAGATTATTTCCTTAAAAATAAGTAAAAAATTAATCGCACTCGTACCTCGCACTAAAATATAAGGGTTTAATTTTGTAACTTTGAAACCCTCCCATTCCATTACGTTACGCTCAAATCGTCAGATTTTCGAAATGTGCAGTTTTTAGCTATCAACTCACCTACCTTATCTTAATCTGACGTGCTGGTTGAGTATTTATGAAGTTAGTTTTTTTTTTTTGGTTGCCCTAAACGTACCCACCAATATTAAGGGCTCATACTCGGTGGAGGTACTCGACAAAGTGTAAGGTATAGTCCCTTATGTTTATCTGCCGCGCTCGAGTAACTGCAAAAATCCCCTCTTCGGCTCCTCTACTATGTATCTTTGTAAATTTGTGGTGTGGATGACTGCCTTTCCAAAGATATGCGATTTTTTTTTTTTTTAATTTATAGATCAATTTGAAACCGAACGGATGCATTAAGATTTCAAGACGATTGAATAATAACAAGTACACTATTATGCTAACGTGCATTGTAAGATGTGTTCCATCTATCTGATTTAAGGCATACCTAGGTGTTAAGCCTCTTTATGCCTGTAGTTGAACCGTTAACCGGCAACCGGCTTATGTTTCTTCAATTGAAAAGCAGCCTTAACACAAAGGCCTTTGTACAGGCAAAATATAAGAGTTTAGAGTATATAGCCGACACCTACACATGCACTCTACACACAACAATTATTATTAAGCATAGAGTTTTCGACGGTTGTAAATCTAATGGAGCTGTATTTTCGAAAATTCCCAAGAAACATATTTTTGTTTTGTTGGAACAGTCACAGACAACTCTGTGACTGTTCCAATAAATAAACGAATACACTTGGATTCACTCCAGTTTGTTTTAAATTAGTAAAACGAACGTTACAGAACATTGCAGAAATGAAAGTTGTAGTGAAAACCTTGTATATTTTATTCGGCCTGAGTTAAAAAAAAATAGTAGGTACCTTTAGATTTACAACCAGATTATACAAATTAGTTATATAGTTAGTATACACAGTTAACAGCTAAGGAATGGTTAATTTACATATATACACAAACACAAATTTTGTTTTTATAGACAATTCAGTAGCAATATTTTTATTTCAGCGGGACTGAATTGGGTTATAATCGATATAAAAGTTTGAAATAAATTAGTATCTAGGGTAAAGGAAATAATAAATAACTGCATAATAATAAATGCAACCAACGAGGAAATCTCGGGAAGGGAAAAGACAAAATTCAACCAATAGCGGCGTAACCGGAAATACCGCTATTTCTTTCACTGCGTTAGTATGACAGAGATGGGACTGCGACAACTCCGACGAGATTGGACGACGGACGAGTGGATTGACGGCTATAGGGCAGCACATTGTAATTTTTCCTGTCATATTCTCTATGGCCTGTGAAAATTTGCTCTTTTGTAGTCGATAGCTATAGGCTTCATTTCAGGTGGTCATCTTCTTAACTATTCCCATAATTAAAATGACTTTTATAGGAAAAAATTTGATACCCATATTGTAGAAGTGCATTAAAAAATAACTAGTCCGCCCGCTTAGAAATGGCGCCATGTTGGATTTAGAATGACGTCATAAAGTTGACCTTGTATTGACATCCAAATTGAACTTGTAAGTAAAATTGAAATTTTAGCTTTTTATTTTGAGTTGCCAGATTTCACCCTACTAAATATACATATCTCATCCAGCCTCAATAGCTTAACATTAAAGCGGTCGGACTAATCACCGAAGGGTGGTGGTTCGATTCCCGCTGGCCTATTGTCGTACCCACTCCTAATATAGTATATCCCGATTAGTTGGAGGGGAATGGGAATATTGGTAATATTTAAAAGATAAGGAAATTATTAAAAAGAAATACAGTTCAAGTTAATTAAATTTGACGGCCGCGTGGCGCAGTGGGTAGTGACCCTGCCTCTCTGCATCCACGGCCGTGGGTTCGATTCCCACAACTGGAAAAATATTTGTGTGATGAGCATGAGTGTTTTCCAGTGTCTGTGAGTATTTATACATTATATAAGTATTTATATGTAGTATATAATTGTATATTAATATTATAATATCAACTATCTTAGCACCCATAACACAAGCTACTCTGTATGCTTACTTTGGGGCTAAATAGTGATGTGTATTGTTTAAGTATATTTATTTAAAAAAAAAAAAAAAAAGCTAGTGGTAAAAGAGGCAATATATTACATAGAGTACCTGCATAAAGGTGCAAAATTGCACACAGACAAGACAGAGTGTGGTGACAGCCTTCAGTAGCTGTGGGCTGGTCAGCATGCAGTCTCCGAGACACGACTCCAGAAAGTCGTTGTGCCGCTCTAGCACTTCGTCTACGTTGTTGACCTGGAAAATAAAGATACATGATTGTAATTTAATACATATCATCTGCGCAGTGTTGGCCGACCCCCCACCAGGTGGACTGACGACATCAAGCGAGTCGCAGGGATTCGCTGGATGCTGGTGGCTCAATATCGTGATGTTTGGAAGTCCCTACAAAAGGCCTATGTCCTGCAGTGGACGTCCATCGGTTGATATGATGATGATGATGATAATGACATATCATCTATAACCTTAATTAAAATTTTTAACTCATCACATTCATTTTTCATTTTTAACCGACTTCCAAAAAGGATGAGGTTTTACGTTCGGCTGTATTTATGTTTTTTTTTAATCATTTCAGACGTGAAAAATTAAAGATGTTTTGACCCAGTGGACGAGAAATTAGATATTTAATTTCTTAAAATGCACTTGTCTCTAACGGTGAAGGAAAAAACATCGTGCGCCAAAATGCTTCAGTAACCGCAATGCAACAAACACACACATACACACACCCACACACACATAGACACAAACTTATAGTTATAATATTAGTATGATATAAGCATAAGCAATCTGGGATCCTTATATGATATTTAAAATAATATTCGGGTGTTCAGCAGCGAAATGATGAAAAATATAAGTTTAATTACCCAAAGAATAAAGACAGACTTTACGAGTGGAGCAAATTAGAAATCAAATGAATACAAATAAAGTTAAACAAAAGTAAACAAACGCTTCTTTGGACTCTGAACTTAATAATTACTGATACTTTCTAAACGATTTAACTGTTTATCTTTACATAAAAGTACATTCGGCTACAAAAATATTAACTAGGTATCTATAGGTAGGTACAATATACAATATAAATATTACTAGCGGACGCCCGCGACTTTAGTTTTTGACAAATCCCTCGGGAAACATTGATTTTTCCGGGATGGAATCCAGGGTAAAATCTATTTCTATTCCAAATTTCAGCCAAATCGTTTCAATAGTTGCGTTAAATATCCATACATACATCCATACAATTGTAATTGTATATAATTTTAAAGTATAGTAATCTACTAAACCTATTTTGGAACATCCAAAAATATTTTACTGATAAAGTGATGTTTGGGGTTCAAATGAGTCACTTTCATGGAATGCATTAATGGGAGACCAATATGAGATAATGCATAACAGGTCAAATCTTTACACGGTATGCTCATAGGAATTCTGAGCGTGTTGGACTAATAACGGAATTTATTTACTCGTATTATTCCTAAAATGCCATAAAAATGCATCAGATCACTTTTAGTTAAAACAAGTAAATATGTTTGAAACATTTTAAACAAATAAGGAATCTCTTTATTATGAAGGTTGAATGTGTCAAACAACTAGCGTAGTTTTAATTCAATCTATATACTTAATCATCGGAATTAAAGAATAATTTATCATTGGAATTACATGCATATACCTACGGATGGTATCAGATTTGTCTTATGCTTAGACTAAGTATATCTACTATAAAATCCCAGATATTAGATGATTTCATAATTTATCCCCTATAAATGATGCTCTCTGATAACAATAACCGCGATGAATTAAATATTGGAGTATCAAGCAATGAGTAACTCAACCTTGCAAGCTGTGACGTAGCATCGAACTAAAAGAACCGCCTACAGGTTGTCGAAAAACCGCTCCGCCCACTACAAAAACTTAAGGCTATACTAATTAATACCTGACCAATCTAGATAAACAATATGTTCTTTGTTGAAATCCGAATTTCTAAGGTCTCTACATAATTCTATCGATCGATCGTGTGCTTCTACCAATTAGATGTCTTCTTAATCAAAAAAACAAAAATGGTGGTGTACAAAAAACTACTAAATATTTATAATACCTACCTATATCTAAATCTAGATAACCACAACCCATCTAATAACGTCGCAATGTCTTCTGTTTGCTTCCGTAGGTTCCGTAATAAACAAAGAACAAAGTGGTACATTACTGACCAATGACCAACACCATGGTCTCATCATAATACCTATAATATATTTATTACAATACAGACACATAAGGCAAGTCAATGGATCGAGCGATGTCTTATTTTTTATTTGACCAGCAGCTGCCCAATAACCTGCTGGTTGTTTAAGCTGTTAGATGATCGTTAGCTTAGATAGATGGGCGATCAATTGATGCGGTAACAGGTAACACCGTGACGAATATAGGTGGCTACGACAAATGATTGCCTTGCGACCCCGGGCCATATTTTCCCCCACGTATTAGTCAATTTCCTACTATTTATTTTCTAAAACGCAAGCTTAAACGTTTTTTTACAAGTTAGACCCTAACTACAATCTCACCTGATGGTAAGTGATGATGCAATCTAAGATGCGCTTCCATCTCAAACCCCTATCGGTTTCTACACGACATCATACCGGAAAGCTAAATCGCTTGGCGGTACGTCTTTGCTGGTATTGTGGCAACTAGCCACGGCCGAAGCCTGTCACCAGCCAAAAACGCGACTGACTGCCACCCTGCGCCATACTTTCCTCAATGTATCAGTCAATTCTCTAGTTTTAATTTTCTAAAGAGAAAGCCTAAACATAATTTTAGTTCACTTATTTTCAGAACTAGCGTAACAAAATCGGTATCAGCCTTCAATATACCATCAATGATAAATCTATAATAAACAATAGATATACCTACGCCAAAAAGTTCCGATTAGGTACAAATTCAGGCCAAACAATCCAAACGCGTATCGAACTACCAATTATTTGTATCTGTTTTAGGAGTTGACGAATTAATCCGCCATTAAAGTTCCACAACAGTGCGGGTCAATAGATTGATGATTCAAAAGGCTGAACAACGGACGTGTAGAGCAATACGAGTCCACGAGCGGTAATTGAGTTTGCCAGTGCTAGGATCAGCAAGTCTCGTCGCCTCCCACTCTGCGCGCGCGCCGCCTCACTTCGAGTTCGACTGCGAGCGAACTGCACGAGCGGCTTTAGCGGCACTGCTCACTGCTGACACACCAATAGCGATCAAAGTTAACAAGTGAACAAGTGACTGTGAAAAGTGATATCATTGTTTTATCCTTCGTCCTCCTTCAGGTGGGTTGAAATTCAAATACGAATTCCATTTAGGTGATCCAGAAAAGTCACTATTCAATTGAATTTACAAGTTAAGCGCAATTCGGATTCGCGGACATGTTTTTTTGTATAGTGCTCGAAAAGCGTTGTATTTTTTACTTATTCCGCACAAATAACTCGGAAACATAATAAAACCAGTCCAATATAAAGAAGGTGCTCTTTTTGAACAAACTACACGAACAATTAAAAACAAAACATGCAACATCTCTAGGGTTCTGCAAACGTAATGGAGAACAAATTGGAGTTAAAACGATAACTCACCTAAATTTAATTACGTATCAAAAATGATTTTATTGTAAACTAATTAGGTAAATTTAAGCATTTTCTACAAAAAGGGAGCTTACAGATATTTTTCAAAATTCAGACGGGAATGGAAACTTTCGACTGCGACAATTTAGCAGAAATCGTAAATGTTCAAATATTTATCGATGGCAATGAGTGAGACTACTTATATGGGCGAAAAAATTGAGCAATAATATAAACATATGTGGGTGTAAACATTGAAGTGGGATCTTAGCAAGCCCTCAAACAAGGCCGATGACGTCATATTATTTATGATGATGCAGGACATACGGCCGGCGCAGTTCTCGCGGGATATAGGTATTATGGTAATTGATAAAGTGGGCTAACGTGTTAAATAAACTGGTGTATCTAAGCTCAACCAATCCCAGATTGTTAGATACAAAATGCTACGAATATAAGCTATTGACTTTACGCTTATGAGTCTAGATTCGCAGTCGATAAGAATGTTAAAGTATTGAACAGAATATGCGTGCAGCCAAAACAAATAGTCAGGCGAAAAGTTTTATTCACAAACTAAATAATAAATAAACTACTAACTACTAGAAAATGTACATTAGCAATTCATAAACTTTTGACTAAATGTATGTACCTACAAAATAAAATAACCATGTAGTAAACTTTCGGATTAAAAGCTCAAATAAACGTAATAGGATTAACAAATAAACAAAATGAGAAATAAATATCTGTGATTATAGAAATTGAAACTTTAGTTTGCTACAATTTAGCGAGAATTCGTAAATGGTTAAATATTTATCGATTACAATGAGTGAGACCACTTATGGGTGAAAAATTTAGTCTCACTCATCATCATTGTCTTATTTTTCCATTTAACATAGTGTTTACCTTACCTATAATACTGCCTAATCTGTGGTTTGTAAGCTGTTGTCATGTTTTATTATAGAACACATTGTCTGAACTAAATAATATATTAATTTATGTTGTTTGTGAGCCCACAATAAATAAAATAAAACATTGACTTGTGATTATTTTTAATTTCAGGCGCAAAAATAGTTTTATTCAAATAAATTTTATAAAGTAATTTGGAGATAATCTTTTAAGCGTCTTGTAGCTTTGGACTGTTGCAAGTAAATATTGCCTATATCTATAACGTAATAAAAGTAGCAAGTCGTGGCCATTTGGTTCAAACAGGTTAGATCACAGCCTAGTCTAGGCTCTCTGGGTAGGTACTATTGATTTACTACTGTCTATGCATTAGTATCTGTTATTGCGGTTGCGTTAGATATAACTAACAGGTTTTAGGTTACAAGAGTCAGGTGCACGGTTAAATGCCCACATATCTAGGTAATACAGCTTTCTCGTACCTACCCACGCATAGCTTTTTAATCTTAATTTATAAATGCCAAAGGGCATTCATCACGATATCTTGAAAACCGGTTGACGCACAAAATTGTAATTTGGCAGGAAAATAGTTCATAGGTAGTAGACGTCCACTAAAAACGGATTTTGCAAGACGGTCGGATTAAGGAGGTCTAAGGGCGCAAGAAAACGCGGACGTCCACTAGTCGTTAATACAAAGCATTGATGAAAATTGTCACTGTAATTTGTTAACATCATCTGCCCTTTTTAATGGCGCACTACAGGACCAGCTGTCTTATTCACTAACTTTGATCTATTAGCCACCTAATTAACATTAAATCAATAAGAGCCGCATTTTTCGTATTCCGTAAAACCCATTGTTAACGAAAACACACAAAATATCAAACACACTGGTTATTAATTTTCATAACTTTGCAATTAAATTAATAGTGAATACGAAATCTTGTGACTTATGAATCACTACAAATAGCTAAATAGTAAATTTCGTATATATTCACTAAAGTTCCAAAAAGTTAGCGAATAGTCCAGCTGACCACTTATGGGATAGGGCAGGGATTTTGGTGCTTCGAACCATCTCGTTACTCCAAAGCGAATTGGTGGGCTTAATGTGGTAATGTTTGACTTTGTATCGACCACTATCAGATGTTATTTCTAATGATAATAATAACTCTTAGAAACACGAGAAAGTACTTGTACCACCATCTTCCCAACTTCAGGTTGCTACTGAAAATTTGTTAAGATAAAGAAAAGCTCAATATTTCATACTCGAGGACTCAAACCTAGGACCTCATGATCCCGCATGATACATGATCCAATAAGCATGCATAGTCTGACCACTGAACAAAGAGACAGTTTAAAATAAAAAAAATAAAATTCATTTATTTCAAGTAGGCTTAGTTTAAAAGCACTTTTGAAACGTCAAGTTTGAATATTTGTAAAGACTCTACCACCAGTTATTTGTTAACAACATAAATTGGTTAACTCAACATAAATTGACAAACTCACAAAAGATAATGATGGACATCTAAGATGACCTTAAAGACCTAAAGATGTAAGAATAGACAACTGCTCTCTCAATATTTAAAATCGATTGAACCACCAATCATCTTGAAACATCGATTATATCTCCATAGGTTACCATTTTCTCACGGCTATATCCCGTGCTGCGGACTTGTTTGCGGAGTTAAATTTGTAAATTATGTGTGCAAGTCCATTGCTTATTCAGTGTGGCGAATGAAAGGGGTCTAAAGCGTACCTTCTATTCTCGTTAGATATTAGAGTAACTGTTCGATATACGAGACCGTTGAATTGCTCTGCAATTCATAGACTACTAAACTTACGCGTTGATACGAGTAGGTATTTCTGCGATTCAAAAAAACTGCAATGGTGAAATTTAACATCTAAAGTGTTTTTCAGATAGCATGGTGCGGGTGACAGTTCGTTTCGCTCTTGAAAGTTGGCCGCGTTTCGCGATAATAGCACGTATTATAGACATCATAGGGCAACTGTCACCGTACCTACTTATATATAGGGGTGTGGATTTTCATCCTCCTCCTTACAAGTTAGCCCGCCTTCATCTTAGATTGCATCATCACTTACCATCAGGTGAGATTGTAATCAGGGGCTAATTTGTAAAGAATAAAAAAAAAAATATGATATCTGAGTACTCTAAGTAGAACAACAACTTTTCTTTTATTCAATGAAAAGTTAGCCCTTGAATGTGATCTTATTTAATGTTGAGTACCAATGCAATGTAAGGTTTGCTACCGCTAAACAAGATTATTAAGAAATTTAGTAATAGATAGTGGAGTAGAACAAACTACTTTTTGTCGCAAAATTAAAAAGAAGGAGAGTTTGCTTGAAAGACTCGTAGCATTTACATGTGTTAGTAAAATATAATGTTTTCAGAATTCTGAAACATAAGTTTTTGGTCATAGTATATCATAATTATCAGCCTATTTTAACAGCTTGCGGTTATTATTGATTTAGATACATAGAAAAAAGTTAGTTAATAGGTCAGCTTGACCGACGGCTTAATGTGCTCTTTGAGGCACGGGGGATGGCGTGACAACTCCCCAATTCCGAGCTGATAATTTTTAAAACTCAGTATTTAATACAAGAAAATTAAAACCCAAATCTCTATTTATTATTATCCCTCCCATATTCGGCTCCTATTCGGCGAGTCTCCTCTCAGAATGAGAGGGGGTAAGCAAATAGTCCACCACGCTGGCCCAATGCGGATTGGCAGACTTCACACACTCAGAGAATTGATAGAATTTTCTGGTATGCAGGTTTCCTCACGATGTTTTTCCTTCACCGTTTGAGACACGTCATATTTAATTTCTTAAAATGTACACTACTGAAAAGTTGGAGTTGCATGCCCCGGACCGGATTTGAACCCACTACCTCTGGAATGGGAGGCAGAGGTCATATTATCCACTGGGCTATCACGGCTCTCATATCTCTACTAAGTAATACAAATTATATACTTAATGATTGATGATAACTATATCGTTTCTGGTACTGAATAGTGATGTAAATATTTAAGTTTAGGTAGATATCCACGTGGATTTTATAGAGTCACTTAATTTATACTCATTTGTGGCTGTATTTGTTTACCTTATTCAAGTAATGGTTTAGTTATTTTTGAGCTATGATAACCTCAGACAAAACAAAACAGGTTCTACTACAAAATAATGAATCACAGAATCACAACACTGTGTTTACAAGTGGATGTTATTACCTTCGGTATGCGATTAATAACATCGATGACTTTATGCATTATTGCTGGTGACTGGGTCGCCCACAGTGGGCCACGGTGCCAAATATGGGACGGAGAATAATGCATAATACGCTCTCCTTTGTCCCATGAATACATTATTGGTTTCCGTCACAGAAAAACTAAACGGGTGCCCGCATACAACTCAATTTGGTTACCTACCTGTTATCACCTCTGACTTCTAATACATGTATATTGTACACTAGCGAACGCCCGCAACTTCGTCCGCGTGATAATCGGTGTAAACTTACTGTTTCATCCCCCTTCTCTTTATATTTTCTAATGTTTTATTCTTATAATAAATAGTCCACTTATCATTTTACAGACATATAACTCAAACATGAACGATTTTAATTTAAAAAAACTTCAACCCCCTTTTGACCTTTTGGGGTAAAAAAAATGTCGATTTAAATTTTTTTTAATATTTTTCTTGTAGTAAACATACCATTTTTTGCACATGTAATTTGTAAAATGAAGGAATTGTCAGAAACTTTCAACCTGTTTCACCCCTTTGTAATTTTATTTTCGTGACAAAGAAAAGCTAAAGGTATAGCTTCTCCGTACCTATTATGGTCACAAAAAGTTTCAGTGTGATGCCGGGTCAAAAAAAAACGGGCAGACAGACTCAAAAATAAAAAAAATAATATTTTTGGCTTCAATACTGCCTTGCATCTAAAATTTTCAAAATATCTTCCATGTACAGAACCTGTTACAGTTTTATTATAAGTATACTATAATAGATACTTGGGCGTGTCAACTAAACAACCAAACATCAATAATTATATTACTATCACTATTAGACTGAACATTAAAAAGTTTACAGCTATCTCTTCCCGAATGTATCTTATGGAAAATATCAAATGAATTTTGGTTGGAAAATATCGAATGATTTTTATTATACACTTGAAAAATTTCAAAGACGCAAATTAGCAACAGCAAAATAGCCATTTTACTCGACCACTACCTACGTCATTGGAGTGATACATTTATGTAACTGTACTGGATTTAATATATGAATAAGAGATATCGACTGGAAATGATTTTTTATGTGTCCTATCTCAAATCTGAATGGACAGAATTAAATTAAAAGTGTACATTACTTGTACATGTACCTACATTGCACATATAATATAATATGTATTCTGTGCCACAGTTCTTTATGGATAGGTACGAAGCTCAGCACTTGATTCTCTCTATAGATTCGTATTATGTATATTTAGGTACCTAGTTTCAATCTTTTTAAATTATCTCGGCTATTTTGTAGCGACGAATGGCGGTATATCCATTCCCACAGGCTAGATTATGAAATGCCTTAGGCCGGTGTCGGGCAGCAGCGACACCGGCGCGAGTAATCTAGCACTGCGCTGACCAACCCGCCGCATGCCCATCGTGGTGAGTACTGGGCAAAACTTTGTATGGACGGCAACTCGACATCAAGCGAGTCGCAAGGATTCGCTGGATGCAGGTGGCTCAGTATCGTGATGTTTGGAAGTCCTTACAAAAGGCCTATGTCCTGCAGTGGACGTCCATCGGCTGATATGATGATGATAATGATTTTATAGCGTATAAATCTATCTAATATCCATTACCTGTATTATTAGTAAACATGGAATACATTTATTATCTCCTTTCTAAAAGTACGGAAACTTATCTCATTTCGTCGAGTGATATTTCGGGCATAACGGAAACAATACAAAACGAAAACATACGAAGCGAACAAATTCGTTTTGGGTGTCCGCCGTGCGTAACAACAGATGGAAAGTGTTTTGCGCGCGCGCCACCAAGTTTAAATGTAGCAGTGATCTCGGTAAAAACTGTTAATCAGAAAACGACTGACACAGAACCAAAGACTCAAAATAGAAACTCAATACAGCAGCCTCGTCTTACACGCCCGCTGTACAGTTCAGGGTATCGTAAATGATACGCCATTTCATGTGAATTTTTATGGGCTATTAAGCACTTTGATACGGGAGTTCAGCGGAATCGATTGAATGCAGGCAAAGCAATCACAGTATCGTGTTCTATAATAAACAGACATCGTCAGCTTAGTACTTCTACATGATGTACCTATCATACTCGTAGTATAATATTACAAGATTACGATTAGATTATATGAAACGGACGCCCGCGACTTTGTCCACCCTTAAACCAAAACCTTCTTAATCCGGCCTTTCTCGCAAAACATGTTCTTAGCGGACTTCTACTAACTATAAACCACCTACCTGATTTAGGTAGATGATTCTTACTTTTCCGTTATCTTCAATCGAATAAGTACACATATGATCAAATCAGAAGAAATAAAGAAAGTGTTTGAATGTCATTTTTAGGGCAAAACAAATCAAGCACAATGTTGACAAAAAAGGCCCGACCTACTCAACGGAAAGCAGACCCAAATTGAATTGTCGTGTGCGGAACGGAAGGCTTTTACTGTTTAGCAATTTAGTTGGCCAAGTGCCGGATATGTGGCAACCATAACCAATTCCACGGATTCAAAATCATATATCTAAAGTCGGATCTACATTACAACATACCTACTATGCTCGTATACTTCAGATCCTTTTGCAATAGATCGGATCACAAAACAAAGACAGAAATAAGCCATCTTGATACGATTCAATATGGCTCGCGTATTATATTTTGCAGACGTCTGACGAGACCAGACGGGTGATCTGATCTAATTAGGAACTACTCCACCTAATTCCCATAGTATAGGATACAGGTTCACTGTTGTCTCGACAGTGTTCCCCCCTTAAATGTATACCTGTAGGCTGTATCCTTCGTGAACCTGACAATATCCTCTACGGTGAGATTCTTTAGCTCTGCTTCATTTAATGTATCCTTATCTAGTAACTCCCATCTTACCAGCGCGAACATGGGACACTCAGCTATAGGGATGGATCTTCTTTGATTTATATTATCTTCAGGTGTCTATTGAGCAGACAATGTCCAGTTGTCATGTCTGTTATCAGAGCTATATTGGTTCTGCATTGTAACTTGTTTTGTTTTCTTCTTGTCGAATGACTTCAGGAACATTTTCGATTGTCTGTATTTTGTCGAGCTGTTCCATCGTAGATTCTCGTTTTGTGATTCCTTCAATAACCTTTGTTATTGTGTATGGAATGGGTAGGCAGGGCTCCGGTTAATGGAATTCGAGACCTGTTCCCATCATAGCTTTAGCTCGTCCGCTTTTTCATTACCATTGTTTCCTTGTTGTTCGGGAACCCAGCAATGGTCACTTTAGTACTTTTAGCCAGAGTTCAATATGTTCTTACATTCTCTTACTAGGGCTGTGGTATCATTTTTTTTAAGTGCTTTTAGCTATGACTGTGATTTAGTGACAACTGGCTGTCAATATATAATTATCAATTTCTTTGCAGTCCGTAGATAGGTATATTTAGTTTGTTATGCAGGTAAATATGATAAACGGTATGCACCTCTATCTACTATTTATTTAAGCGCCATTGAAGTTGAGGTCGCTGAGGTACATGAGTACCGTTATGTGATTTCAAGTGAATCACGTAAAAACTGGTGAGCGCGCATGCATATATTAAACTAACTCGCAATTAAAATTAAGAACGACTCTATGGGTACGAGTAATATAATTTTAAGTTTTTGAATAATTATTCACCATTATCTTAAGTTTTATATTACCTGATGTTTCGAAAGAGCTTGTAAACTAAGCCTATTTGAAATAAATGAATTTTGACTTAGACTTTGACTTTGAAACAAGAATACGGTAATATTGATCAGTCTAACAGTAGAATTCATAGACGTTGTAGGAGCACCCCCAGGGGATTCAATCGCTCAGTGTCGAATTTAACCTCTATTTGTTTGAGAATTTGACACTTAGCGGATGAATGATCCCCTGGGGGTGTCCCTAGAGCGTTTATGATTTTCACTGTAACCTATTGACCACTTTAAACTGTTCTAAAATTTGCATATAATATTTATGGCAATAAGAAGATCTCAATTGAAATGAAAAATTCTGATTCATCCATACAACATTCCCATACTTACTCGATCACCTTCGCTTACTTTCTTAGTCATTCAAAAATGTATAAATAAAAATCTGGTAAATTTAAAATGAATACCTACTTCTGTAGGTTCTCTTCGTAAGGTTGTTTATGCCAACGATGGTGAACAATAATTTACCTTTATTTTGACAGGCATCCTTGGTCGTGAATTTCTATTATTGTGCTTTTTGTTTAGAATGGATTGTCTATCATTTACAGCAAATCAATACTTTTTGATTTAACTAGCGGACGCCCGCGAATTCGTCTGCGTGGAATTCAATTTTTCACAAATCCCACGGGTACTATGGATTTTCCGGGATGAAAAGTAGATTATGTATTAATCCAGAGTGAAATCTATTTCCATTCCAAATTTTATCTAAATCGCTTCAGTAGCCGCAGCGTAGAGGAACGTACACACAAACTTTCACCTATATACTTAATATTAGAGTGATACCCATGCGAAACCAGAGCGGGCCGCTATGTTTTCATATAAATACAACGTTCACAGTTTTTCTGTAGTGTATTTAGTGTCAGCATTGCACCCGTGCGAAGCCGGGGCGGGTCACTATTTGTACATGTTTATACCTTCCTCTTCAATCACTCTATCTTTTAAAAAAAAACCGCATAAAAATCCGTTGCAAGATTTAAGCATACATAGGAATATAGGGACAGAGAAAGCGACTTTGTTTTATACTATTTAGTAATACAATCAACATTTAGGTTATGTTATTATTGCAGAATAACTTTCACGTTATTTTGGAGTTGAGACGAATGATAATACGGAGACGTTCGTAAAATAAGATCTAATCTAACACTTCGATGCAAAATATTTTTTGATAAAGTATATAGATAAATCTTTATCTAAAATCACAAGTGTTAAAGTAACGATTGAGTTTTGGTGAGAACTTGCACATACCTACATAACAGTAGGAAGTTCAATAATAATGCAGTTAAATGTAATGCAGTGGCAGGCAAACTAGCACAACTTGGTAAAACTAGGTGAGTCAATCTATATTCAAAAATTAAAATAAGGAACATAACTCTATGAAAAAGATATATGAGTATTTTTATTTTATATACTGTTCTCGTATTAGCTAAATCCTAAATATGACTGGTAGAGATCGTTAGGAAGCGATAAGGTTGCGTTTTTTGCGATCTAAAAAAAATAAGAAAAAATCACACTAATGTTATAGAGGCAAAAGTTTGTGTGTAAGTGTATAGATAGATAGATAGATATATTCTTTATTGCACACAAAAAAAATAGATGTTTAGCAGTTGAATTCATAGACGTTCTAGGGGCACCTCCAGGGGATCATTCACCCGCTGAGTGTCAAATTCTCAAACAAATAGAAGTTAAAATCGACTCAGCGGTTGAATGATCCCGCTATGAACAACATGACAACGTCTATGAATTCCACACTAAGTGCGAAGGTTTGTTTCTCCTTTGCGCTGCGACTATTGAAGCGATTTGGCTGAACTTTGGAATTGAAATAGATATTTTATCCCATAAAACTCCAAGGTTCCCACGGAGTGAGTGAAAAACTGAATTCCACGCTGACGAAGTCGCGCGTCCGCTAGTCAATACGTAAATTATAAAAACACTTCCACACCCGCGACTTCGTCCGCGTAAATTTCGATGTCAACTTTACTACTACCCCTACCCTACCCTACCCTACCCCTACCCTACCACTACCCCAACCCTACCCTACCCAACCCCTACATCTACCCTATCCCTACCCTACCCTACCCTACCCTACCCCTACCCCCACCCTACCCCTACCCTACCCCTACCTTACCCCTACCTTACCCCTACCTTACCTACACCCTTCCCCCATCCTACCCCTCCCCGTACCCTATCCCACCCGTACCTCTAACCAACCCCTACACTACCCCTACGCTTCCCGACCCGTACCCTACCCTACTCTGTAACTTGTCTATCTTACTCCTAACATTAGCAAAATCGGTCCAACCCTTCGAGAGTGGTGCGATTACCAAGGGAAATAGTTACTTCTATGCTAATAATATAAAGAGGTAAAGTTTGTGTGGTTTTAGAAGGTAATCTCTGGTTCTACTGGACCGATTTGGAAAATTGTTTTACCAATAGAAAGCTACGTTATTTGCGAGTGTCACAGGCTATGTTTGATCCCCATATACACACGGGAACGGGAACTACGTAAATGAAAGCGCCGGGCGTCATATAGCGGAATTTCTGCGTCTTTTAGAAATTTTGTATTATCTCCGAAACTATTTAAGTAATTAACATACTGTAAAGGGGAAATCTTATCTCCATAATATCCTTGTGATTATTAAATAATTTATTTTAATAAGGATTATAGTTTAGTTGCGTAAATAATGACGTAAACCTAAGTATATAAAATTAATAATTTTTAAAACACAAAAGGTACTATATCTGCTAATATATAGAAAATAGATATATGGTGTCGCGGACTTTTTTGTAGAACTTTTAAAGATACATAAAGTCTCCATACATTAATTTCCATTTTACACAATAGTTAAGGCAGCGCATGCGAATAAGTCTGTTTAAGAGGATTTTCAGTCCGACCTGTATGACAAAAATTGTGATAACTCGGCTAATATATATGATATTAATATAAAATATAGCCTATAGCACTCCCCGATAATGTAGCATTCTACTGGTGAAAGAATTTTTAAAATCGGACCAGTAGTTCCGAAGATTACCCCATTTAAAAAATGTGACAAACTTACAAACTTACAAACTTTACCTCTTTATAATATTAGTATAGAAGTATAGATTGAATAGGCGTCGTCAACAATTATAAAATAAAATACACAAGATATATTTCGGGGAGTGCGCTCAGGAACTGTATGATCTTGTGCCACCTTCGCCATTCTACCACAGGACTGCTAGGCATCGCAGACATCTACACCGCTACGTCATCCATATTCCTCGGACGCGTACTAAGCGGTTTAGTTCCTCTTTTCTTATACCCACAGCAAAGATGTGGAATGCATTTCCAGCTTCCGTTTTCCCAGCTCCTACAACATGGGTATCTTCAAGTCAAGAGTGAATAGGCATCTTCTAGGCAAGCGCGTTCCACAATAGGCTGCAACATCGCTTACCATGGGGCGTGATTGCAGCTAAGCGCTTGCTTATACAAAATAAAAAAAAATAAAAGAGAGAACACTTGTACCGGCCTGGCCACCAATAATGAAATAAAAGAAAGATAACATGTATACAAAACGAGCTAGAAGATACTATAATAATACACAACAGCAACGGAAGCTGGTAATGATAATTGCGTGGTTGATAATCATTATAAATTGCTTTTTTTTCTAAACAACGATGCTCGAAAGTATTTCACTGTAGTTAGTTCCGTTCAGTAGAACAAAACAAGAGATATCGTATAGTGTGTACAATTAAGGCTACACCTCTAATAGTTTAATACATATAGTAGGTAAAATAACACATATCTTATACCGGTTCCTCTATCGTATTTTTATTTTATTTTCCATATCCCATATTAGTTACATATGTATATAGTTGTATACGGGATATTAAGAACAAAAATCCGAGAGTGGAATCGGTATCGCGAGTGCTGCATACTTATTTCGCCTCGTTAAAGATAAAAGAAGTCTACCTTTTATACGAAATTTACTGAACTTAAAGAAGAAGAAATGCTCACGTGGAAGTAGAATCCAAACTCGGTTAGGATTTTATGCAAGTTTCGACAATCACAAATGTACAGTTAGAAATCTTTTAAGTTTGATTTTCTAGAAGTAACTATAAAAAAAAATATCCGCCAATAGTGCAAATGATTAACTTAGTCGTGTAAATATTTCGTTTCATATCAAAAAACGTGAATAAAACAGAGACAAATATTCACTATATTTAGACGAGTCTCTCTCTACTTTACACCTAATTAAGAGCGTAATTTCAGATTTTTTTTAGAAAAGAATATTTGCCATATCTTTTAATTTCCCTCCAATCAGTCTGAAAAGAGTATAAACTATATACACATAACATGTAATGTAAGTAAACACAATATTATGCATGTGTGATATTTTTTGGCAAAATTCAGATAACTTTTTGCGATGATTTTGTAGCCCCGTAACATTTTATAGTACCTACTTATAAAACATCGTTGCATAAAACTTCATTCTATAAAACTTTAACCCTAGGATATATTAGACGGTGCATGCAAAATCGTCTTTCATTACAAACGAAAACAGCCAGACCAAAACAGAGCACCGTCTAGAATTCTGCCTTTACATACTGAACTTGTAAAATTACAAAATCGTAAATAACCTGATAATAAATCACAAAGCGAACAAAAAGCGAGAAACGAAACCGAACAATAGCTGACCACGATCTGACGAAAGGGGGCACGGACGGTATTGTTGTTTATAAACATGTGGGGAATCTCATTGCTACTGTTCCGTACAACGAGCAATAATCTATTTACATTTAGGAATGCATAAATAACTATCGAATTTTGGAATACTATTCACTATTTGCAGTTTGAAAAACATATGTTGGCATATTCAAGATAGATATGCACACAAAATTTCATAAAAAAAACTGTCCAGCCGTTTACGAGGAGGACAAATACCGCGATACGATAATTTAAAATGTATACTAGCGGACCCCCGCGAATTCGTCCGCGTGAAAGTTAGTTTTTCTCAAATCACTCGGGAACCATGGATTTTTCCGGGTTGAAAAGTAGCCTATGTGTTAATCCAGAGTAAAGTCTGTTAACATTCCAAAAGTCTATTAAAAATCTATTCAGCCAAATCGGTTCAGTAGTTGCGGCGTTACGAGTAACAAACATCCATACAAACTTTCGCGTTTATAATATTAGTAGGATTAGATTTTATACCCCAGCCGAATCTTTTCTATATGGTATATGTATAATAGATGATGCCTATGTATGAATCACATTAAAAAATAAAGACGCAGAAATAGAGAAGAAGCATTAAGCATAATAAGAATAAAGAAAAAAGCAATGATGACGACCATAATGACAATATTTTTAAGGTCCGTAAATCAAAATGGAATATTGTAATTATTCAAGTATTTCTGGTTTCATATAGATAGCGAATTTTGATCAAAAATAAAAAAAAATCGTGTACGTACTTTTCAATAAAAACTTTGACTTTTGCCGCTGACTCTTAAATATGGGGCCACAAATTATAAATAACAGTTTCAAATACATAGAAATTGACAATAAAGATCGATAAATAGGTTATTTATCTATAAGTATTTTAATCTCACAAAGTACGTGAATAATATGTCTAATCTCAAGTTGAAGTTGTAAGTACAGTTAGGTGTGTCATTATAACCAAACTCAAGGTAAGCTTTAGTCACGGTGTATTCAAGAATAAGCCCAAGACAAATATTTCTCTTAATAATCTGAAAGCCATGGCAAATGGTTCTGGTTTACTAATGTACCGTCACGAGATACCATCTAAATCGCAGATATGTCTGCATATTATGTTTTAGAGCGGATTTATGTTTAGTTTTCGGAGATAAAAATATTAAGATATTAGCGGACGCCCGTGACTTCTTCCGCGTGGAATTCAGTCTTTAACAAATCCCACGGGAACCATAGATTCCGGTATGAAAAATAGCCTATGTGTTAATCCAGAGTAAAATCTATTGCCATTCCAAATTTTAGCCAAATCGCTTCAGTAGCCGCAGCGTAAAGGAGGAACATACATACACACAAACTTTCGCCTTTATAATATTAGTGTAATATTATTGGTGATGAATCCATGCGAAGCCGGAGCGGTTTGCTATGTTTTTATATGTATACAACGTTCACAGTTTTTCTGTGGTGTGTTTTTAGTATCAGCATTGCACTTGTGCGAAGCCGGGGCTCTTCAATCACTCTATCTTTTAAACAAACCGCATCAAAATCCGTTGCGTAATTTTAAAGATTTAAGCATACATAGGGACAGAGGAAGCGACTTTGTTATATGCAATGTAGTGATTGACATCTAGCCCCAAAGTACTCGTTAGCTTTAGCTTGTGTTACGACTATGAGTCCTGATAACAATCATTATCAATTATCATAAATATTTATGATATTTACACACAACCAGACACTGGAAAACACCCATGCTTAACACACAAATATTTTTATAGTTCTGGGAATCAAACTTTGCCTTGAAGAATGCAGAAAGCAGGGTCATTAACCACTGCGCCATTTGGCTATCAAAGACATTTTAATAGTCTACCGATCTTTTTAATATTCAAAATAGTCCATTCTGATTTAAGAAGGTCTGAGATTAGAAAGACCGCCGAAAGAAAAGATAATTTTCTTTGATGAGATTGAAATTATTAATTATTTTATGTATTTTAATGTGGAGGGAACAGTATCGAAATATGTTGAAAAAAGTTTATACCAAATATTATATTTAAAAAATCCAGTAAGACTTATAACGTACAAATATAAAAGAAAGATAGTACATCAAACAAAACCGTACTAATTAAACATGCCGTATTCAAACTACCATGAAACGCTTCATTAATAGCTAACCTATTCAATTAAACCGTTATAAAGTTCATACAAATTAGACCTAATAAGGCATAAGCATATTGTAGTTGCAATTCCTTTTAATATAAGGTTCATTTTGTATTCAGCACATAAAAGAAAATCTTTTCACAATTAAGTTAGTAACGGAAGAATAGCGAAAAATGGGAGCAATTGATTGATTGTACGCTAGCGGCGCGTGGCAAAGGAGTAATTAATTGATGCCAAGTGGAATTTGAACCATTATGGCACCTTCATTATATCGTGTACAATTTTTGTAAATAGAACACTATGATAGGCATCCACTGATCCACATCGTACGTAGCTGACGCATCATATCAAACGGATTATTAATTTTACGGTAGAAAAAAGGCGTTTGATCCGATACATACGATGCGGACCAACGGACTCACTTGTATGAATTTCTATACAAACAAATAACAATACTACAATTCGTTTGATGCGATACGTACGATGCGATCTGTGGACGCCTACCATAATCCGTCGACCCTGATCATTGTGATTATCTGATCGCCACCACATAGTCAAACATAGTAACCCCATTTCCACCTACCCTCATTAAATCAGCTTGGCGGCTCTAAAATCCGATAATGACGATAATGATAGGAGGAAAGTTTAAAAGCCATGGCAAAAGTTGGTCGTACATAAATAAACTTTTGTGAATCATAACCACCAGTTAGTACTAATGAAGGCTTTACGTAGAAACCGGTATCTTGTTATTTCAAAGGTTAACACGCAGCTAACGGCTACCAGGCGGCAATCAAGCTGGATTCACACGATAATTTACACAGCTTAGCGATTTTAATCAAATTGTCAGCCATATGTTCAACGAATTAGTATCCCTTCACAGAAACCACAAACTTTAACTAACAAGCAAGAAAAGTATGTCAATCGTTAATAGGTTAAATTGATTAAATGCAGTAATTAACGGCATCAGAGCAGCGGTTGCCTCCAAATGTTTCCTTCGATTGGAAAATTGGGTGACTTATTTAACGGATACATTATTTTTGGTTCCAGATGCCAGTGTGTTATGAGACATGACGCGGGACAGTTACGAAATGAAGCCGAACCGCTTGTCCAGGGGCGGCTCCCTGTTCGGAAACGATCCTCAGGTGCAACTAAGGACTGCGCTTCGTGCTAATGACTTCGCAACGTTTAAGAAACTTGTGAGCTACGGCGCCGTCGATCTTGAATATGTTTACCCATATCCTGATCATAAAACTTGTCTTGAATTAGCCGTTTCAGAACCTAATAAAATTGAGTTTCTAAAACTGTTATTACAACATGAGGTACAAGTGAATAGAATTAATGAAACATACGGCGCTGCTCCACTACACTTTGCTGTAGAAAATGGAAATCTTGAAGCATTGGACGCACTATTAGAAGACGACAGAATAGACGTGAACATTAAAAGCAAAGGAAATACTGCATTACTCATGGCAATAAAAAATATACAAGACTTAGATGATGATCGTGAACGCGAGCTAGACGTATATGAAGAAATGGTTGAGAGACTACTAAAGGCTGGATGCAATGCCAATTCTCCAGACTTAAAAGGCATTACTCCCGTTTATTCAGCAGCAAAGCAGGGTCTGGAAAGAATTGTGACTTACATTTTAGATTATTCAAAGGATCCTGTCGATTTGAATCTTTATAAAGACATCCGCGGCAGAACAGCGCGATATTATTTGCAAGAAGCTTTTCCTCATCTAATAGCGAAGTTTGAATCCATGGCAGAAAACGAACAGAGAAAAAAAATTATTGACGTGGACAAATTATTTTCTTATTTAAGTCGACATGAAGAAGACATTTTTAATGAAGATTTTAAAGAACTCGTTAAAAGAAATGAGCATCGACCAATGCTCGCGGCTAATAACGGAATGAATACCATGTTACAACTTTCTGTAGATAAGGGTTTTGAAAGAGCTACATTGACTTTGCTTAATTCAGGAGCAGATCCAAATGCTACATGTTCTGGAAATACGATACGTCCTATAGCTATCGCCTGTTATAACGGATATTGCAAAATACTCAAAATGTTTATTGACAATGAGTCAACTTTATTTGATCCAGTAAACAGCGAATCTCTCGTGCAATGGACTGTAAAAGGTATGAAGTCTGCTTGTAAAAACCCTAAAGCAGATTTCAAAGGCTGTTTGAACTTACTGTTAACCAATCCTAAGGTTAATATTAACATTAATCATCAAGATATTAAAGATAACACCGCACTTCATTATGCTGCCAGAAATGGAGATAATGATACAGTTTTAGAGCTGCTTAGAAAAGGGGCTTGCGTAGGTTTGTATAACAGATTCAACGAACCACCGTTAGCAGATATAAATGCAAGAACTTTAGAAACATTTTTGGACGAATGCATTGAAACAAATGGCGAACGACCGAGTGACGAAGATTACGAAATTCGGATAAAATACAGTTTTCTCGTTTATCCTAATAACTCTTTAGAGAATGAGCTATGCAAAGTGCCGTTGATGGATAACTCGAATAATAACAATACAGTTAAAGAGTATGAGGCTATTCTAGCTCCAGAAACAGAAGCGCTTTTATACATGACTAGAAACGAAGAATTGAGGCCACTTTTGAAACATCCAGTAATAACTAGTTTTCTTTATTTAAAGTGGCAAAGAATAAGCTGTCTTTTTTATGCAAACATAACTTTTTATTCACTTCTGTGGTTATGTTTAATGCTCTATATAATATTGGGATATGGAGTCGACAAACAACAGTCAAAGTCCGTAGAAGCAATAAATGTTTTAACCTACGTAGGAGCTTGTATTGGTCTAATACTTCTAGTAATTCGAGAAATATTTCAATTACTAGTGTCGCCGACAAGATATTTACAAAGTATTGAAAATTTAATGGAGATTGCCTTAATATTCGTAACGGCAGCGATTTTGTGTAACGATTCAGCGTCAGAATCCACAAAGCAACAGTTGTCTGCAGTCGCTATTCTATTGTCATCCGCGGAGCTTGTTTTACTCATAGGACAATTTCCTACCCTTTCAACAAATATCGTAATGTTGCGAACTGTTTCTTGGAATTTCTTCAAATTTTTACTTTGGTACTGCATTTTAATAATAGCTTTCGCTTTGAGTTTCTACACGCTATTTAAAAAAGGTGAAGAACAGGAAGACCAAAAAGCACCAAACCCTAATAATACAGGCCAAGAGGAGGAAGAAGAGGAAGAGTTTTTCGAAGATCCAGGAAGGTCTCTATTTAAAACTATTGTAATGTTGACTGGCGAGTTCGATGCTGGGTCTATCAAATTCAGCACATTTCCAGTGACAAGTCACATAATATTCATCGTTTTCGTATTCATGGTTCCCATTGTCTTGTTTAATTTACTCAATGGTTTGGCAGTTAGTGATACACAGGAGATAAGAGCTGATGCTGAGCTAGTGGGACACATCTCAAGAGTTAAGCTTATATCTTATTTTGAAAGTGTGCTTATTGGAAAAATGTATACACAACCACTAAAATGCTGGTCCTGTTTGCCCCCTTCTCTGCAAGATTTAAACATTATCAAGCCACAGATGCTTTGCATAAAACCTTTGGCAAAAAGAATCAGTTTATTCCCATCATTTCTGCCTCAATATCGAATAACAGTGAAACCTAACCAAAACGACAGAATAAAAATTCCACACCCTGAACTAACTGGGAAATTTGGTGATGATTATGAAGATATAGAAAGCGGCAAATGTTGCTTTGAACAGTGTCAAGCTTTTAGATTAGACAGAAAAATTGTCAAAAACGCCAAAATAATTATCAACAAGAGGACATACGTTTCCGAATTCGACGAAATGAAAAATATGCTTTCTAAATATGAAACAAAAATCTCAAGTATAGAAAGTACACTGAAGAAAGTTCTTCAGCAGTTGGAGGCACGTTAACCCTTTTAGTTTCGTAAAGTTTTTATTTAATACTAATAAAGTATGACAACATTTCCATCGAAAATTTTAATTTTATAAATTAAGAATATTTTTTTAATATTGTATTCTATAACACTTCCTTTCCGGGAAAAAAGTTATAATGTGTTTATTTATTTTTGTATTCACGCACTTTTCTTTGTTCAGTTACTGATGTCTATGTGTGTCTTCTTAATAAATAAATACGCGATTTACTGTCTTTTTGTCATTTGAAACCGATTGCAAAAATTTGTAAATATTATTTGATCAGGTAAAGTAAAATTGAACAATGTTAAAAAAAATTCAGTAATAACCTGATGTTAAGAAGTTAGAATTAGAGTAAAGAGTAATTTAGTGCAGCTAAATTTCATCTCTCTCATTTATTTATCTCCTTTTTTAATTTTTAACAATGTTATACATACGAGGGCGGTACTGAAAATTTCGGGAATCAAGGAAGTGACACAACATTACTATTTAAAAATGTATTTATTGTTTTTCGAAGTATTCTCCGCGAAATTTGACACATTTTTCCATACGATAGAACCAATCATTGAGGCAACCATTTCATTCGGAAGTTGGGGTTTCCAAAATGGTCGTTTTGTAGGTAAATTTATTCTTTATTTTAGGGAAAGTATAGAAATCATTAGGGCTTAGGTCGGGGCTGTACAGCGGATGATCTAATAATTCTGTTTTTTTGTTCTAAAAACTCTTTTGTTCTGTGCGCGGTGTGAGAACTCGCATTGTCGTGATGGAGGATGACGCAGCGGTTGCATTTCTCTTTACGGAGTTCAGAAACGACCTGTGGCAAAAAAATTATAGCATACCATTCTGCATTAACCGTTCAACCGTCAAGAGGAATACTCGCAACATGGCCGGTTTTGGAGACAAACGTGGCCACCATTTTTTTTTTTGCAACACTCCGTAAACGAACAATTTTTGTTAGCTCTAACTCATTTTCGAACACCCAAACTCGTGACTGGTTTTTTGTGTCGGGTTTGTAGGCATATATCCAGGATTCGTCACCTGATACGATGTTGTATGATTTGAGGATCCTGCGTGGAATCTTTCGAGGGTTCTGACGCACCAAGTAACACGAGCTGCTTTTTGCTGTTCACAGAGCGAATGCGGTATCCATCGGGAAAGCAACTTTTTTACACGTTCATGCAAGATTATTTGTATTCTCATGCCAATGTCTAAAGTTGCCTGAATTTCCCGGTATGTCACATGTCGATTTTCCTCAATCAGCTTACGCACAGCATCTACGTTTTCTTGGGTGACTGCAGTTTTTGGACGACCTTGACGGGGATCATCACTAAGCTTGACACGTCCACGTTGAAATTCAGCAAACCAGCGATAAATTGTGGTTTTGGATGGGGCTTCATCACCAAATGCAGAAATCCTCCGGTCAAAACACTGTTTTCGTGATAAACCACTTCGAAAGTCATAATAAATCATCGCTCTTGAATTTTCTCGAGTCAAATCCATTTTCTCAACGATTAAACAAGTTTGACAAAACCTTGTGACAAACAAACAAGACCGAGAGATAAATAAATCGAATACCATCGTTTTTTAAAACCAAGAAGATTTCAATTAAAAAGATGTAGATATAACAGGAACAGTGGAAATATTCCATTCCCGATACTTTTAGTGCAGCCCTCGTACAAAATATAATACAAAGACTATTAAAAATTTATAAAAAAAATTAACCCTCGCGCTGCGGGACATTTGAGTGCCCATACAACCGGTGAAAATGACTAGTGATTTATACCCTCATTTTCAATTTGTTTATTGGTAAACAGTACTCATCAAGAAAGGCTGTAGTATAGGTCTGAACGCTTGGACAGTTTGTGGTCATTCATGTAAAGCAAGTGAGATATGAGCTCACCACCCCTGTCCCGTGCGAAGGCGATAGCCTAGCCCTGAATCCCGCAGTATAGTACTGAGAGGACTAAGAGCTAGGCAAAACCAAAGAGGGCTCAAAGTATTACCCTGGAAAATACCCCGCCTAATCACAATCAGTTCAGTCAGAATACTCAGAATTGCCTGGGTGACGAAGGCCATGACATCCAGATTACATTGAATGGTTCTATGATATCCAAATGAAGGAAGGAAGGAACTAAATCGTAATTGTAAAAAACTTACACACAGGTATTTGTTATTTTACAGGTGTTGTTTAAAAAAGGTAATTAGAAAACACCTAAAGGAACAACGGTTATATAAATTTCTACTTTTTTGTAATACAAAAAACTTACCATATCGATGCTCTGTATAAGCACTTTGTTGTATAGCCATACTGTATATATCACAATAAAGCTAACTTACCTTATCGAGGCTCTGTATGAGATGACACCAGGACGGCTCGATGACCTCGACGCACATGTAGTACTGCAAGTGCTGCACGCAGCTCAGCATCCGCTGCCGCAGCGCGAACGCGTCCGCGTACAGCCGCGCCTCGGAGAACCTCTTCACCACTTTGTTGTATAGCCACACCCTACAAGATATCATACTAAAGGAGATGGTCCAAAATTGTATGGAGCCAGTCATTGTACCCTAGCGGAAATAAAAGAAAATACTTTTTTTTAACTATTTTTGATTATACAAATCTACGAATTTACTTTAATTCTTTTGAAATAATATTCATTATCTCCCAAGAAATGCAATAATAATGGCGGATTTATGACGTTTTCAATGCAGTAATCGATTTGACGTTTGCTGTCAATTGTCATGTCATAGTTGCTGTAAGGGCACCATCTTGATATAACTCAAAAACTTGGGTTTTAATTTTATTTATTTCTTTTTATTTAGTTACATTTATTCACTTTAATAAATTTTAATAAGATCCTTGTATTTTTTAAATTTTAATGATACGGGGTACAAGAGTGGACCTGAAATGGACCATCTCCTTTAACATGCAATGAACTATTTTTAACCGACTACAAAAAGGAGGAGGCTCTCTAGTTGATTGATATGTTTTTTTCTGTATGTACATCGATTACTCGAAGCCGCCTGGGCTAATTCGGAACATTATTTTTTTGATTAAAAGGGTATAACTCCCCATACTCATCATATTAGGATGTTGGGATCCTGGTGAAATCGAGGGGAACTTTAAAAAATTAAAGGGGTGAAAAAATTATAGGGTAGACTGGTGTGTTTCATTTTTTTGATAAAGTACAAGTTAATAAAAGTCTGGATCGATCTGGTGATGGAGTCGAAACACAGACGAGAGAACTCTTTTTTACTATCTGTTTGGGTTTAATTAATTTGTATTGGTGTGAACTTTTCATCTAGATGGGTTGTGACTATCATTAGCGATCTGGTGATGGAGACGAAGAACAATTAAGGAAACTCCTTAACGGTTTACAGTAGCTACATTGTGTTTGGGCTTGATTAAATAGTATTGATGAGAACTATCCACCAAGGGTTGTGATTATCATTAACGGTCTGGTTATGAAGACAAAGGGCAATTAACGAAACTCCTTAACAGTTTACAGTTGCTACGATTTGCTGACCTTACTTCAATATGCCAAGCCACTACCACTACTCATGCTGAGGCATCACTCTGACACGGAATTTAATACCTATTAAATAATTTATTTGAATCTAAGTCAGCGCTATTCTTTGCAAGGGTTTGACACGACTCAGAGTAACTTACACCTGCCTTTGCCTTTGGCGAAATTTTTCTTGTCTAGATCTATAAAAGGTTTCACCAATAAAAAGCTACACTATATGATACAACTAACCAGCAACAAAGGACTTAGTAATAGTCGAAAATAAATACAACCGACTTCAAAATCTACAAACGTACCCACTAAACTAAAATGCGAATAGTAAAATCATGATATTATTATGTTCTATATGCTGATCAATTTCATGACGGTGCTAAAAAACAAAGGACTTGTCACTCACCTGCAAAGTAACCTTTCCACGTGTTTACAGAAGAACAGATGCCTGAATATCATCTGGTAGCACGCGATGGCCTTGTGGTTGAGTATGAGCGACACCGGCCACTTCACCTCCATACCGAACGAGAACGTCTCTATGCCGGTCAGCGGTAGACAGTCTTTGTTCTGTTTGTACTCTATGGTAATATAAAAAAATAATATTAAACACTTATCACTAACAAACATTTCCCTTGATAGTAATTGGCACAGCCTAACGATTCAATCCGAGCCGTGAGCCGTGATAGCTCAGTGGACAGGGGCGTCTTTACCTATGATGCAGAAGGTGCGTTGCACCCGGGCGCCGTGATCCCAGGGCCGCCCCAGCGCGGGTTATAATGGAAATTAATGTGTCTAGTTTTAGCAAACAAAAGCAAATAGGTAACTTACAAGGTGTTTGCTACACAGACAGTTTGTGGTAATTTGAATTAGTGCTGTTTGTACATATTCCATTTTAAAAGTGTTCAGCACGCTTAGGTACTAAAGGGCGGTGATGATTGCACCCGGGCGCTTCATGAACTAGAGACACCTCTGCCAGTGGATATAACTTCTGCGACTGATTCCGAAGGGTGTGGGTTTGAATCTGGTTCACGGCATGCACCTCCGACTTTTCAGTTGTGTGCATTTTTAGAAATTAAATATCACGTGTCTCAAACGGTGAAGGATAAACATTGTGAGGAAACCCGCATACCAGAGAATTTTCTTAATTCTCTGCGTGTGTGAATTCTACCAATCCGCATTGGGCCAGCGTGGTGGACTTTTGGCCTAACCCTCTATATTACTTAGATCTATCCATCTATGATTTTTTGTCAGCTGATTTTTTAGACATTGCCAGGTGTTTTAAAGGGAACAACGCAAAGAATCATCCAAATCATACAGATTTTCTTCAGAAAATAGGCCATATCCCATACAGGCACTTCCATATTATACTAATATTATCTAGAGACTACCTAATCGAATTGATCCAAATCCATTTTAAAAATTCTTTCATCAATGGAAAGCTACAAGATTATCGAGTAACATAGACTATATTATAACCACAAAATATCCACGGAAATAGGAACTACTTAGGTGAATTTTCGGCGTAAATGCTAGTAAAACATATTATTATTATTAATATGTGACATACCATTTTCCTCCTCAGTCTCAATAGATAGGATTTTGAACATCTGGAACTGTAAGTCGTAGGGAAGTAGTTCTACCCTCATGTCTTCGTTGTAAGGATCGTGACTAGCGGCAGAGAGTCTAAACAATAAAAAGTAGTTTCTTTTTTCATTTAAAAAAATACATAAAAGAATAGAGACGTGATAGCCCTGTGGATATGATCTCCGCCTTCAATTCGAAGGGCGTTGGTTCGAATCCGGTCCAGGGCATGCCTGAGTTTTAGGTTAGTGACATATCTAATAGTATAAAATCTTTGACAAAACACTATTTAATATTGAAATTTTTTGAACGATCCAAGACAAGATGTCCCTTTCTTTCAATAGGCTAGTTGACACATTTTTTTAAATGGTCTTAAATAGTTCAATAACGTAATTACATGAAATTTTAGTTTTTAAATATGTTTTTGACAATACGAGCTAAAACGCCTGTCGACCATGATGGTCTATATATCAACTGTTTCATGACGTCACTACAATAGATCCCAGAACAATTATTAAGACGTTTAGTACATCAATTGTGTTAGTGACGTCACAAAATCGCAGCGTTTTTGACGTTTGGAAAATTTTAAAAAATACGTCATATTTAAATTAAGTTTTAAAAAAAATCCTTAACTTTTATTAATTGATAACGATATATTTCGGACCATATATATAATGATTTATTTATTTTGCTATCATCCGCGAAAATTCGGCGAACCCATGCGACAACGTCACCCAGGTCCGACAAAATACTCTCTACGTACGTTTCACCCCGAAACCGGAGCATCCTCAGGAGATGTTGACTCTACAACGTGCAATTGCAAAGTCAATTCTTCTTGAAAAAATTCTTTGCAATTGCACGTTGTAGAGTCAACATCTCCTGAGGATGCTCCGGTTTCGGGGTGAAACGTACGTAGAGAGTATTTTGTCGGACCTGGGTGACGTTGTCGCATGGGTTCGCCGAATTTTCGCGGATGATAGCAAAATAAATAAATCATTATATAATCATGATGAACTTCCGCAAAGTAACGCCTGCTTCTATCCAATATATTTCGGACCCTTATTCCATGTACTGCACGAAATTAATATTGTTTATATTATATATGAGTCTTTTTCTTTTTATTCTTTACAAGTAAGCCCTCGACTACAATCTCACCTGATGGTAAGTGATGATGCAATCTAAGATGGAAGCGGGCTAACTTGTTAGGAGGAGGATGAAAATCCACACTCCTTTCGGTTTCTACACGGCATTGTACCGGAACGCTAAATCGCTTGGCGGTACGTCTTTGCCAGTAGGGTGGTAAATAGCCACGGCCAAAGCCTCCCACCAGCCAGACCTGAACCAATTAAGAAAATCTCAATCAGCCTAGCCGGGGATCGAACCCAGGACCTCCGTCTTGTAAATCCATACCACTACGCCACGGAGGCCGTCAAAAACCAATTGCTCTACTATTAGCATATTTTTAATATTGACAATAAAAAAAAACAAATACCCAATTACCTCAGGCACAGTCCTAAAAGGCTCTCCAATTTGGAAGGTATGATATCATCAATCTTCTTAGACAACTCCTGTTCAGTGGCATCCATAAACTGCACAATGAAATCCCCTTGACTCATGAGGAAGTAATTCTTGACCGACTTCAATCTCCCCATGAGATCATACTCCTTCAATAGCAACTCCAGCAGTGACTTGCTGGCGAATGCATACGCCTTTTGTATTATGGCACCATAGTTTTGTTCCCTCAGCGAGTATTTGATTTCCTCTGTATTCGGTTTGGCGATCGAATTACCTGGAATATACATTAAGATGATAGTCCAGTGGATATCCTCTGCCTCCAATTCCGGAGGGTGTAAGTTCGAATCCGATCAGGGGCATGCACCACAAACTTTTCAAAAAAAAAGAGGAGGTTTGTTACCTCATAACTTCGTAATTTCTTTACCATTTTAACAATTTTTTGTTTGAAAGAGTACAAGTTCCAGATTGTTAGATATAAGTCCTATTTAATTTTCATGAAAATCGGTTCAGTAATTCTGAACCGATTGAGATGAAATTTCCCGTACTGTGGCGATATCGTTCACTATACTAGGTATCACTAAAAACAGAAAAATTAAATCTTTTTAACAAAAAATTAAACCAATTTCAAAATTACAAAACTAAAAAGCGTTAAATAACATCGTATGTGCTACCTTCTGATCACTTTGAAGGCGGTGCCACACACAGTGATGCATTTACTTAAGTCGATTAAATCTTTAATTAATACATCACTGGTTTGGCACCGCCTTCAAAGTGATCAGATGGTAGCACATACAATGTTTGTAATTTTGAAGTCGGTTTAATTTTTTTGGTAAAAAGATTTTATAAGAAACTAATATCACGTGTCTCAAAGGAAACCTGCATACCTGAGAATTTTCTTAATTCTCTGCGTGTGTGAAGTCTGCCAATCCGCATTGGGCCAGCGTGGTGGACTCAAGCTCAGCAATGAGCCAAATATGGGTTGATAATGATTGATGAACCTGCCAGGGTATTACCACAATACTTACCGCATTGGCTGATGACATTCAAATACTTACCGCATTGGCTGATGACATTCAAATATTTCCCAGTCCTCAGTATGATGTCCGTGGATTTCTCCAGAAACTTCGGCACCCGGTCCCTTTGCACGCAGTAGCGCTTCTCCCAATAGTCAGCGGAATAGTCCACTGGCAACTCTTCTTTGTTTACCAGTTCATTGTCTTCTATCATAAATTCCTAAAATTATAAAAAAAATACAGTTATTAATTTATTAGTGTTACTAGCGGCCACCTGCGACTTTCTCCGCGTGGAAATCAATGTAAACTTATATTGTGTATGTACTACAAGCCGTATTTCACCACTTTAGGGGTCGAATTTAAAAAAATTTTGAATTACATTATGTTTTGTATTTTTTTTATGATTTATGAACAAATTTTTAAAACTGTAACTCTAAAAATGAAGGACTTTCCATACAAACTTTCAACCCCTATTTTACCCCCTTCTCATTTTATTTTTGCATTGAAAAGTATCCTATAACCTTCTCCGTATTATGGTCTTGAACCGTGCCCAGTTTCATTCGAATTCATTCAGTATTTTCAGCGTGATGCCCGAATAACAAAAAACACGGACAGACAGACAGACAAAAAATCGAAAAAAAAATATTATTAGCTTCAGTATCTATTATATAATGTCCCCAACGAAAAATTTCAAAATATCTCCAAGTTTAAATTACATTTTTGTACATTCTGTACAAAAATGTAAATGTACGGAATTTGTATTATAAGTATGGATTCTAGACGGAGCTGGTGTCTTTTATGCCACGCTAACGTTTGTTGTTGTATGT
Organism: Bicyclus anynana; assembly: GCF_947172395.1. Taxonomy (NCBI): domain Eukaryota; kingdom Metazoa; phylum Arthropoda; class Insecta; order Lepidoptera; family Nymphalidae; genus Bicyclus; species Bicyclus anynana. The sequence goes on from NC_069088.1 coordinate 7,926,933, forward strand.
ATAGAATTCGAACAGTTTTATTATAAGTATAGATATATATAGATTAGGTAAAGCCTGAATACTTCTAGACATCACAAAATTGCATACATTGCAGGATATTTAGGCTAGTGTTGCATGCACTACCCAACAGTTGAGTGCCAGGCCCAGGCCGGCTTCAAAATGCACGCGTATATAAGCAGCTTGTTGTCAACTTAGTGCTTCTGTAAAGCCAGTGGAATGTAAATCAAATGAAAACATACTTGAAAAGGATCGACAATAGTCCCTTTATGTATCCACTGGTCCAAAATATTGAGATATGGGCGACAAGCTCTCTCAGTGAGGAACAGAGCTATCTCCTGCGCGCGCGCGTCGCCCGTCAGGGTACTGGTCTTCTCATGCAGCACCGTCAGCACGGAGCCACCTCTTAGCTCACTCTGAAAATAGATTGTGGGAGAGTCAAATGCAGTCAAAATCAATGTTCATTTATTTCAATTTGGCTTAGTTTCAAGCACTTTCGAAACGTTAGGTAAAAATATTATTAGATAATGGTGTTTATCACCATTTTACAAAATTATCTAGAACTAAGTACACCCTAACTAAACCAGAGAAAAAAGTTTGACGTGTAAATATGTTACTTTATATCAATAAAGGAATACCTTTAGTTACTTAATGTCAATAAAGGAATACCTTCAGTTACTTTATGTCAATAAAGGAATACCTTTAGTTATTTTATGTCAATAAAGGAATACCTTTATTGACATTAAGTAACATAGTGACACCACAAAATAAATACATAATTTTTAAATTAAGTTTTCAATTCAATCCTAAACTTTTATTAATTGATATTGATATATTTGAGACCCTTATTCCATGCACATGAAATTAATATTGTTTATATTAAATTTGATATGAGTCAAGTACGCTATTCCTTGACAATTGATTAATTTTGTAGCTCAATAGCGGAATTCAGTAGTGCTAACATGCGACCAACGATTAACTTTGTAAAGAGAAATTTGTCCATTACAAATTTCAACCAATGACAATGCAACCGAAAATACCGCTATCACATTCAATGCGTTGGGACGAAACAGATGGTACTGAACCATTGAACTAACTAACTCCGCCATTGGACAACATTTTGCCTGTTTCTCTTCCCTTGGTAATGCTAGCCCTGGAGGTAGGCTAAAAGCAACATTTTCAACTCTGATGCAATGACTTTAGTCTTTATTACTTGTCATAGAGATGGAAAAAAGTTGCCAAATCAGCTAGGAAGCAGAAATAGTTATAAATAGTCCTGAGATAGATTACCTTCCCAATGCTGGTAACGATGGCAGCTAAGACTTGCATTGTATGCATTGTAGGCAGCACGAAGTACCAGAGCTTCTGCAGTGTTAGGCTTGATGACATTTGTTCAGTCTCCAATTGAGCTACCATTGTCTGAAAGTAGAAAACAATTATTTGTTTTTTTTTAAAACAACCACTAATATTCTCCACCAGCTCAGCCCCGCGGTGCCTACATAACATGTATACCTAGCCTACACGTAATTTAAATTTTCTGGGATATTTTTTGTTATTTTTCAGTATTTCCATTTTAAATTTCATCCAAATCAGTTTAGTAGTTGCGAAATTAAAAAGTAACAAACATCTATACAGACTTTCGCGAAAATCTCAATCGGCCCAGCCAGGGATCGAACCCAGGACCTCCATTTTGTAAAACCACCGCGCATACCACTGCGCCATGGAGGTAGTCAAGGATGCAGTTGATGGGACACAAGAAACTAGGTTATCACAAATATTAATAAAGCACAATTGTTTATTCATTCTTATTGTAAAGCTGTGAAATATACACCCAAGTTTTCACATCTTAATAACAGATGTTAACAGTATGTATAGTCTTGATTGAATATAACTGGATAATTAATTAAGTAAAGAGAAGCAATAAAAAATCTGAAAGCACAGTGTTGGTCGACCCCCAACTAGGTGGGCCGAGGACATCAAGCGAGTTGCAGGGTGCCGCTGGATGCTCGTGACTTGAGACTGTTTTGTTTAGAAGTGCAAGAGGCCTATGTCCAGCAGTGGAAATCCATTGGCTGTTAATGATGATGATTATGAATAACAAAACCTGTTTATAATACTCACATAATAGTCTTTTAGCAAGATCTCTATAGCACCAACCAATGCATGTAGCACCTGACCAGACCACATGTCACAGCTCTCTATAAACCTCCTCACTATGGAATAGTTTGACGCTAATGGCAACATCTGTTGTACTATCTGTTTGAGCGCATCATCCAGTTCATCGGAAATGAGGAATGTTCTTTGATCATACGTGTCCTTAACTGGCTGGTGAACTATAAAGTTGCCGGGAATTCCAGAGAAGATATACAAGAGTTCATCTATAATTATATTCTCTTGTGAGAGAACGGGAATTCCAGCTGAAATAAGTATTTATTGTTATTAGTTAAATTAATAAATATACTAAAGCCATACTCAAGGAGTACTGTTTACTAACAAACAAATTAAAAATGAGGGTATAAGTGACTAGTCATTTCACACCTAATAATAATTATAATTAACTTGTTCTTAGATTAATGAAAATACATTTGATTAATAAGCCTTAAATGATTAGTTATAGTTAACATATTTTGAATAATATTTTATAATAAAACAATACATAATTTAAAATAAAAAGTTATGAAATGTCATGCATTTTCTACCCTCATATCTAATTTGTTTGTTAGTAAACAGTACTCCTCGAGTATGGCTTTAGTATAGTAATATCTATCAAAGTAAAGATTTTAAGGTTATTATTTAAAAGTTTTTATTACAAATCACTAGTGGATGCCCCACAATTTCATTATTATTAGTTCCTGTGGAAAAATTTGGAGAAAAATATAGCTACATTTTTCGTTAACTGGAGCATTCCATTTGTAAAAGAGTTTAAATGAATTATCATATTATGCTTACCTAATGAAGAGATCAAAGGTAATTGCTCTTTAGGGAAATCCCACGACATAGCAGGATGGTCTTTCTGCCAGTTGGGCAAATCTAGATTCTTATACCAATTGGGCACTGTTTTGACTTCTTTCTCCTCAAATGATTTCATGACTAATTTCTTACTCTCATCTACAGCTTTTAGTAATTTGTCTTTAATCTGTAACAAGATATGTTTTCAAAATGTTAGTAATTAAATTTCACAATAAAATTAAAAGTGATATGTTGCTTTGTTCTGATGAAACAGGGAATCAAAGTGTTTCAAGAGATTTTTGCATTTTATGTTAATGAAACACAGTAAAAGCTCCTTATTCACGCTTCCTTTATTCACATTTTCACTATTCACTGATCAAAGGAGTTCGTTTCAAATGATATACTTTTAACAAAATACCTTGTACAATTTAAAAATATTACCATATTGTACTATAGGTGGTTAAAAAAGTCAAATTAAAAAGTAACTAATATCAGTAATAGAAATTAGAATTAAAAACATAACAAAATAATAAAAATAAATACCTGGGGGAGGTCTTCTTTGGTAATCTGGTGTTTATTATCACCTAAAATAGGTTTAGGAGCCACTTTTGGCTTTGAAATTCTAGACTTCTTATCTTCGTGAACCAATTTATAGAATAGATAAATCAGATCAGGCAAATAGTCAATGCTGAAAACAGAAATTATCGTCACTATAGGTACTTAGTTAATTAAAACTACTTTAATCATTTTAAATAGTAGCGGGAAATTATTAGCCATATAATAATAACGGGTAATAATTAGAATAAGGTCGCCTCGACCGAGGGGTTTTGGGGAGGGGGGAGGGGAGGGGGGGAGGTGGGGGACCTCCCTACGTTATTTATTTACCGCTGAAAGTAGTAGTTTTTTTTTTATGATTTTTTTAAATTTACGAATTTTTTAGGTTAAGTACGTATATTTGTAGGTCAAACCTCACTGGTATAATCACGGTTCACTCACAATCATCTTATGCATCACTTGTAACAAGATAATTCACTTTTTTTTACAAGAAAACTAAAAAAAACTTAATAGTATTGTAAATGATTAATTAATATTGTAAAAATTAATGACAGTTATCAGCTGTGTCAACCATAGACCAAGTTTTTTATGACTGACACAGACTACGGCTCTGGGTTCCAGATTTTTGACATAGAATAGCAAATTTGTCACAGATTAACAAATACTACTAATAAATTCGAAATTATTGCCAAAATTAATGGATGGATGGATATCATCTTTATTGTACTGATAATGCCAAACTTCTTCTGTGCCAAAGTTTTAGTAATAGCAGAAAGCATTTTTAAGTGGCTACGCCAGAAGACTCGCTTCGTCGCCCCTTCATTCAGCTTCACCTATTCGGACCTTAGTTTCGCTACAGAGGTCGCCGGCTCGCTTCGCTCGCCACCTCCCCCTTTCGCTCAACTAGGCCTCATAGGTTTGCTTCATTCAGGACCTTCTTCGCGAGCTTCTGGCTTCGCGCTTTACAAAAACACTCTAGGGGTAGGGCAGACAAGACTGCTTGGAGTCGGGGTGCCCAAATTTTGTAATTATCTAACACTATTTAATTATCTGTGGTTATTCTAGGTTTACTGTCATGCATCTGTGGCTAAAAACACGTTTGTTAGGTTAGTCTGTGACATTATTGCTTTAGTCAAATGAAAATTGACAAAAATATTAATTGTATTTAATTATTTATGTTTTTTTGGGATTTCTTGTTAAAAATGTGTATTATCTTGTGTTGTGAGTTATGCTTGTGATAATTGTGAGTGAAAAAATATAAAACCAGTGACTTTAGACCATGAAATCTGGCCAAAATATACGCACATAACCTAAAACTTTTTTAACAAAAAAAAAAAAAACTATCAGTCTCAGCGGGTAAAATCATGTTGTAGAGGTATTATTAGACTCCACAATATCCTCTGATATCATCATCTTATTTCTAGGAAGGCGACCTTATTCTAATGCCAACCCATAATAACTTTACACACCTGCGATTTCGCATCTCCTCGTACTTTTTTAAAAACGCTTTTGAATTGGACGCCTTAAGTGCCAACCGTTGTGCGTATTCATTCACTTGCTTTGAAGATAGATTACTATTGCCGTAATTAGGATCATTTTGAAGATACTCCAATACAATATCAGCTTCTAAGTTACATCTGGAATTGAATTAATTGAAGTCATTAAACAAGTACTATTATTAAGATGAGAGCGTAAGATGAAAAACGTACCCTAAAGCATCTAAAAGCTCTTTAATAGTGCTTTGCATTTCTTTCTCGGGTAATATCCAGTTTTGAAACATTTAACAAAACAATTTTTAACAAAAATCTATTTGTTAACTGCTTCATACAATATGAATTGTAATTGATTTTTTGTAATTAATGTTTGTTGTTTTATTTGTTTGTAATTTGAATCACAGATCACTTTATTTTAAAATAGATAGATTTTTGGAATTTGGATTTTTGCATGACATTGACAATGACGGAAACATGACAGATTGTGACAGATTGAGATTTTGTGGGGTACACAGATAAATAAGGGAAGACAGAGTATTGGTATAAATGGTAGGTAACGCCTAGTTCGGACTACTTTAGTATTTTAGTCGACTACGAACGATTTTTGGATTTACCGCCTAAAAATCGTTCGTACTCATACATTTACGAGTCGGTACAAGTATGTTCGTACTCGTCTCATCATCATCATCATCATCATCATCATCATCATCAATCATCATCATCATCATCATCATCATCATTATCAACACATATTCGACTCACTGTTGAGCTCGAGTCTCCTCTTAGAATGAGAGGGGTTAGGCCAATAGTCACCACGCTGGCCCAATGTGGATTGGCAGATTTCACACACGCAGAGAATTAAGAAATTGCTCTGGTATGCAAGTTTCCTCACGATGTTTTTCCTTGACCGTTTGAGACAAGTGATATTTAATTTCTTAAAATGCACACAATGAAAAGTTGGAGGTGCATGCCCCGGACCGGATTCGAACCCACACCCTCCGGAATCGAAAGCAGAAGTCATATCCACTGGGGTATCACGGCTCTACTACGTACTCGTCTAAAATACTAAAGTAGTCCAAACAAGGCCTTAATCATGTATTAATGATGTTTACAAGGTTTTTGTAGACAAACCCTTCGATATATTCAAAAATCTTTGAATCTTAATTTGACACACTTTCCGATCTTCGATTAGGATGAAATTGTGCACACGCTCTGAGTTCTGATGACAATATATAACTAGCTAAGAAAAGTCATTAAAAATCCAATATGGTGGCCTCCACAAGATGGCGGACTGGCTGTTTAAAAACCACCCCCATTATATGGATATCAAATAAAAGGGTTTGCTGTCAGAATTACGAAAAAAAAGTTACATAACTTAAATACAATATTTATAATTTTTAGTGCGTGCTAAAAGCGTGTTTTTAAGTTTTTTAAACTATTTAAAGTTATAAGGTTATTATTAAGTTATATAGTTAGTTATAAAGTTATATATTATAAAAAAAAAGTGTGTCAGCTCCGTCGCACGAATGGAGTTTACTCTTTTCAATAGCAACGCCAGAAAAGTGAAAGGTGCGCAACCGAGGTGCAGCGCTGCGTGCGCGCCCGCCAACAGCGTGCACGTGCGTGCGGACGCGCTAGGCATGTGCACGCTATGGCGGCTACGTACGGTGAAAGGTGCGCAGAATAGGTTGCGCACAAAAAACGTACCGAGGGGTATAAATGAAAAATCGATTGTTAAGGAGTAAACTCCAATAAGTTATGAAATGACATGCGTTACGTTTTTTGTGCGCAACCTATTCTGCGCACCTTTCACCGTGCGCTGTGCCGCCAACAACTTGCACATCGTACCCATGTGCACGCTGTAGGCGGGTGCGCACGCCGCGGCCTGCTGCACCTCGGTTGTGCACCTTTCACTTATAAGGCGCGAGTATTGAGACGTGCTTCGAGCTAACTTTTTGTTTTTTTTAACATACACACTTTTTTTTGTTGGTAAACAGTGCACATCGAGTAGGGCTTTAGTAATACTTATGTTAAAGAAGACTAAATGTATAGAATTGTAAAATAACTAATAGACTTTATAATATACTTCACATTATATTTTTTACTCTTACAATGATATAATCATTAAGCAAACAAGCCCAATAACATATAGTATATAGGTATAGTCGCCTATACAGCATACCCTATGTACGTCTCAATACACTCACAGCTAAATTAGAAAGTTGCGCACTAAAGGTGCGCACCAAAAACGTGACACTTTTTCGTTAGTTCAGTTGGTTTTACCCCTCGGATTTTTCTCATACCGGGCGCCTTATATATAAAAAATCAATTCTTAAGGAGTAAACTCCAATAAACTCCAATAATATTCTATTTGTTTTGTATAAGAAGCTTTGGAACGATCTTTTTATCTTTCTTTCGTTAAGATGACCCGATAAAAAATGTCCTGTAAATAAATGTGTGTCAGCTACGACGCACGAATGGAGCTTGGGTTTCAGAATGGGTTACAGATCGACTGTCTATGTCGAAATAGTTGTATGTTGCCCCGCAGCATACATTATATACGTCTCAATACATACGCCTGAAAAGTGAAAGGTGCGCAACCGAGGAGCAGCAGGCCGCGGCATGCACGCCTGCCAACATGTGTACGCTGTCGGCGGTAGCGCACGGTGAGAGGTGCGCAGAATAGGTTGCACAAAAAAACGTAACGCTGTCATTCGTTCATCGAATTTTACTGCCCTTTTTTATACCGGGGGCTACTTATATCAAAATCGATTCTTATGGTGTAAACCCCAAAAACTGTATGGAGCTGAAGTGACCATCATTTTGATTTAACTTGTATATTTATCGAGGTTTGTAAATTGGTATAAAACTTGTGTATACACTTTCTAGTTACAAAGTTGCTGCTAAAAATGTATGGAAGGTGCTGAATTTTTAATACAAGAAAAAAATTTAAAGCTTGAAGTTTCCAACTATTTCCTTCAAAATGTTTTACAATATCTACCTACTTGCTGAAATTTACCAATTTATCCATCAGTATTAAATTTTTATGAAAAAATTCTAAATAAAAGTTACCCTTGCTTAACAGATCTGAGTATTTTGTTTATTCAACGGATAGAGCATTTTACGAAATAAACTCTTCATAATCGTTATCAGCCTATTCAAATTTAAATGGTCTACAACTGTAGCCAGGAGACAATCACTGTAGGAGAGGAGATTTGGAACCAACACACTGACACAATGCGGTTTGGTGGGCTTAGTGTGACAATGTTTGATCACAATACAACGATCATTTTCAAGCTTTTGATACACTACAGATCTGTGAGTAAGCGTAGTGAAAAAAAAAGTTAAATCGCTTGTGTCATATTACCAAGTCATTACAAATGACTGCATTAGTAAATTTAGACAAGTAGGCAGATATTGTAAAACATTTTGAAAAAAGAAGTTGGAATGTGCACACTTTGAAATTTTTTCTTGTAGGTATTGAAAATTCAGCACCTTCCATACATATTTATCAGAAACTTTGTAACTACAAAGAGTAGACACAAGTTTATACCAATTTACAAACCTCGGTAAGTGTACATTTTTTTAAATATTGGTCCATACATTTCTTTTACAGGACATTTTTCATCATCTTAATTCTTCTTAAGGCTTCTCGTACAAAACAAATAAAACATTATTTACCAAAGTAGTAGTAGGTTTTTAGGTTAATTGGTAAATCCGTAATGTTTAACAAAAATCATATCTTTGAAATCTTAATTCCAGCAGCAATTTTGAAAAATCCGGTAAAAAAAATATGACTTGGTTACCCTAGGGAAAACTATTTAAATTAGTTAATTATCTTTTGCGTTTTATCCATTAATTACGGGACACCCTGTATATTTTTTTTTTATATACCGAATTTTTTTAGATTTTGTGTGAATTTTTACCGATTTTAGTGGGCAACTCTACCGATTTCGCACAATGATGTTCGAGCGTAGACCGAAAATTCGTCTGAGCGTTCGAGACCACTGTGGCCACGTAGTGATTACTCATATTGGTCTGTGCTGTGGTGCGTGATTATACCTGAATCTATGATTGGCGGTCGGCGCTAGGAATTCAAAGAGTATAATCTAGTTTAGGTAAGTTTTCTTTTGTTCTAAAATTAAGTTAATTGGTATGGAAATTTAAACTGTTATTATTATGAACTTTTGCGTTAAGCATAAGCGGTATTTCATCACAATGATTTTACAAAAATGCACCTTTGCGCGTCCCGAACGGGTCGGCATTATAATAATAAAAGAAATTCAACCGACTTTAAAACAATAAAATGTTTATACTAAAATAAAAAGCGAAAATTACACCGTATGTGCTAACTTCTGATCAGCTTGAACGTGGTACCAGTGGCGTTATTTCAAGCCAAATTTAATGAATGTCACATCTGTGACCTTTGTTTTTTTTGTCTGATAAAGGTAGGTCACCTAGGTAGGTAACCTAAAGATATTTTTTTAGATGGGTAGGTAGATACCTATATAAGACTTCTCTTTACACATAACATACATATTCCTTTCAATTTTATGCTGACACATTTTTTTATTTTTACGATTCCGAAAGTGGAAAAAAAAACTTTTACCAACTTCATCATTTTCATACGAGGATTTTAAAAATATTTTTTTGGAATAAAAAAAATAGTTTTCTAGTTATTTAAACAAATGGACGACAATTGACCATGTCCTTTTTCTTCTTATGTGTGTGTAAAATTTTTAACAAAATACAGAAATTAGCTTTTGACATGAAGATTTTCGGAAAACTTTAAAAAAGTAACAAAAATAATCAACTGTATCGTGTGTTACATCAAATGAAAGAGCTTGCTATAAGGATCTTCAATATTGTTTTTTCGTAATTTTAAAATAAATGGTTTCTAAATTCTAAGTGTTACAAATAGTACCTGCTTCCCGCCTATTTCGTATAGATATGTGTCGCCGCCTAGCGTATAGTAGCGTCATTTCATTTCATACTTTTATGATTTCCGGTTATTATAACAATTGTGACGTCACGTTATGATTTATATTGTATTTAATTTCTCCACTTTGTGTTTCGATATTTTAATATTATTTTACTATCGTTATAAATCTCCTCTAAATATTTTATGTGTTTTAGATAGAATTATAACGTTTGGTTTGTATAATAATACTCCGGAACTATTATTAATACGTACTAGTATTGTTAATATATTCGTGTTACCAAAAGTAGACACTAACTTTGCAAATATTATAAAATAGAGGGTTGTTTGGCAGATTCATTCATATAATACCGTCAACGTGTAATATGTATAAAGCTAAGGAAGCTATGCTGAAATTGTTATCGAATAAATTTGTGTGCAGTGAAAATATTATTTACTTCTCCCCACCTTCTGTTACATAAGTAATTCAATAAAATATACTATTCAAGATTAGTTCAAACTTGAATCTCTGAAACTACTAAACTTGAAGTTTTTAAAAATAAATTTCTATTAAAAGATTACCTAAAAGCTTTGAAATTCTTGTAATTTCCAACATAAGTCACTTTTGCAGAATAAGATGGAAAATTATAAAAAAAAAATCTAACTGCATCACTTATCAAATGAAATAGCTAGTTAAAATGATCTCAAATATAATATTAGTAATATTTAAAATAAATAGTTTGCAAATAATTAAAAAATATACGAAAATTGACATTGGTCGATTCTCTCTTTAATTAACTCCGAAATTATTGAATCTAAGAAAAACTACAGAAATTAGTTTTCTACTTGTAGATAGATTACAGGAGAACTTCAATATTGTGCCTATCAACTTGCATATTATGATAAAACCTATTCATCAAAAATAATGTTAAGTTTTGTTAAATACTATAATGATAGTTTTAGGTTTAGATAAATATTTAACGAAACAAATAAGCTTGAAAATTATTCGATAAGGTAAAATTTCAGGTCAGTTTTCACAACTCTCTTCACGCGAGTTCAACTCGCACTTGTCCGGTTTTTTTAGAGTTTTTATGTTTGTCATACAAGGAAGTAGGTATAGGTATGTAAGTTGAAAATGTTCGAGATATTGGGGCCGTGAACACATTTAGCGCTTCTGCAAGGTCGTATCGTGCCCGCGCTCTTGCGAAGTAGGTAACTAGACGTTTTCCTGAAAATCTAGATTTTATTTACGGGATGGTGAGTGGCTAGCATCCATAAAATTTTCAATATTTGTCCGTGATGTTTTTTGTAATTTTAACTGTTTATCTTATAATTCAATGTAAATAATTTTGTTATTCAAGTGATAAGAACAAATTTCAATAGGTAACGATTTTTAAAACACATTTGCTCGTATAGTATCTCTTATTTCATTAATTTCAATATCAGTGTTTATATCTCATTACGCCTTTTAGTATAGCATTACGCACATGACTACATACATATTCAAAGCGCTTTTTCTTTTCGCCGCTTTGTTTTGATTTTAAAATATCAAGTAGTGATGAAAATATTAATTCGACACCGTTAGAAGTCCCAAAGGTAGCGTAAAAAGGCTACTTTTAAGCCTCCTGTTCGAAAAATCGACCGATAGATACTTACGAGCGTATCAAAATGTCATCTTAATAAGGAAAACAGGCAAAAATACAAATTCACTTTCAGAAAGTGTGTTCAAAGTGTGTTCCTCGCAAATGAAGTTATAAAATGTCGTATGACATGCGTGCGCTTTAATAATTATTACAGCCTTTGCTTACTTGTAACCCTCGCCTGCAGCTCGGGCCAGCAATATCGCCTCAGCTGTAATTTTCAACTTACCGCACTTAAATCATAATGTACTATTACATAATCAACCCCTTCCGGAACAAAAATAACAATTGTGACGAACGACGACGACGTATATAAAATTATAAATCCGTTGTTTGTCCTCGATGGACTCCTAAAGGAGGTACTTAACAAGTTTTAATCAAATTTGAACGTCGTGTGCTGATTGATCCAACTTGAAAGATTGGATAGGGGTAGGGTAGCGGTAGGATAGGTCAGGGGTAAGGAAGCAGTAAGTGCATCTAAGTCAAAGCGAAGCTTGACCGGGACTACCTAGTTAATTAAAAACACGGCTAAAACTCACGTGATACAGCGTCGGAGCATGCCCAACTAGTTTCGAACCCCTACGGGGCCCTTAGTTATGAGCTGTATTTAATAAATATAATCTTTGTTTCCAGATGCCAGTGTGTTGTGAGACATGGCACAGGACAGTTACGTAATGGAGCCGTACAGATCGTCCAGAGGCGAAAACGATCCTCAGGTGCAGCTGAGGAATGCACTTCTAGAAAATGACTTCGAAAAGTTTGAGGAACTAGTGATCAACGGCGCTGTTGACCTCGAATATGTTTACCCATATCCTGACGACAAAACATGCCTTGAATTAGCCGTTTTAGAGCCTAATAAAATTGAGTTTGTAAAACTGATATTACAACATATGACGTCAGTGGTACTTAGAATGACTGAGCCTATCTCCGATACTCCTATACTCTTAGCTGTAAAAAATAGAAATATTGAAGCATTGGACGCATTATTAGAATTCAGCAGTTTCTTCATCAACTGCGTGGGTAAGGGAAATACTTATGGCAAAAAAAAATATACAGGAACTTAAGGCTGTTTGAATGAGCCTTTTTAATCTGACTCTCATAGATGATGTTCCTGGATGTTTAAAAAAAATCCGATACGATCCACAGCACCAGTGGGAGGTACAAAGCGTAAAAAATTATGTTTTATTGTTTAATTAAGTGAAAACTTCTTTGGTGGCATTGTTCACTTTTTTTAGATGGGTAAAAAATGTTGAACTTGCGACGGGGTCACGTGACCCTGATCGAAATAATACTTCGGCCGCGCTTATGAACCAAAATCTAAACTCTACCACAGAAAACATAATAATATGAACAAGTACTACCGCTAACTCTGACCACAATCTTAAAATGTAAAATTCGTACCTATATGATTGTTGTAACATGCACACAATGTAATAAATATGTTTTTGTATTCGACTGCCGGACATTGAAATGAACAATTACTAAACAATTTCTAATTTTCGAAGGACATAATCATTGAGAGATGTCCAGAAATGATTTTTTTTTTAAATAGTACAGAATATCTTCTATTTACATAATACAAAAGGCTACACATTGTAGCTATGCAGTTGCAAATAAAAATTGTGAAGGTTGAAAAAGTTAATTTTTGTGGTCGTGGAGCTACTAGAAACTCGCTTGTACTACTAGAAAACACTGAAATATTATACTGTAGGAAATACTAGTCAGGAACGGATATGACTTCGCTCGATCTTGTGGTGGCTCGTGCCTGCGCTAGGTGGCGCGACTGGTTTCCGTGAACAGTAGGAATTGTAAAGAGGGGGTCGTCGGACGGGAGCGGCAAACGGTAATTATAAAAAAAACATTGGAATTGATAGTGATTTCAATAGATAGTTCAAAACATTTGTACCCCCCACCGGTCCTACCCTAGTGGATTTTTTTAATCTTATGAGAAAAAAGGCTTGTTTACTGATAACGAATCCTAAGGTTGAATTACCTACTCGTACTAGAGCAGTCAGTGAGGATAAATATCTCGGAACCTAGTTATAGTGAATGGATTTTAATGATTTTTTAAACTCTTTATGCTATAAACTACTAAATAACTAAAATGACTAAAATGTTTACCCATGAAAAATATCGCTACATTTTTAACTTCGTTCTTAATTACTTAGACCAAAGTAGGGAGATATTGATTTACCTCGTTTTCCTAAGTTTTCATCTCGAAAACTCGATTTAGTGAAAATCTATCTTGACTATTTTTATCGTCGTATCGATCTTATTGTAGGAGTGTGTGTGTATAGAAGTTTGTAGGCCTGTTATAACTTTTTAACGGCTCAACCGATTTGAACGAAATATGCAGAATTATTAAAAGGGCTTCACCAAACTTATATTTCTTAAAATATATGAATTAAGTCGGGCCAGTAGGTACCTACATTTTCAGAAAATGTAGGTACCTACATCTGTCCGGGGCTTAGCGCAGAGACTAAAAATAGCATGTGCATATTTAGAAATTTATCATTAAAAATTTGAACAAAGTTGTAAAATAAAATCTTGAAAAAAATTTTTTTAGGGTGGAGTGAAGTGGAGATGATTATTTTTTATTCGTTTATCTTATAGCGTGATATATCGTTGGATAGGTCTTTGAAAGACATGAGGGGTGTTCTTCCAATACTTTAGGGATCTGCTTGTAAAATAGCTCTGTAAAAGCCTTTATGAACTTTAATTTTTATTAGAGCCAAGTGTCCCCAACCCTCTACCAGCTAAACGGTTGTTTAATGATACGGGAAAAAATTCAGGAGACGATATATATTGAAATTACAAGGAAAACTATGAGCAGTAACAGCTAAGTAGCAATTGCTATTTAAAGAGTAATAGTCGACCCACTTGAAAAACATAACTGAAAATTGCATATTAATTCCGTTGTTAAATAAAAAGATAAAGTTGTCAGTAAGATAACTTAGTATCTGTTAAAACGATAAGAAAGATGAAATTCATTGAAAAATTGATGAAACATTTTGTAAGGAAGGAATCTACCATGCCGGTAGATTCCTTCCTTACAAAATGTTCCAAAAAAATTCCAAAATTTAGATGATATTTTTATCGTTTATGCCATGGTGTGGGATTAAAGGATTAGATTGCTTATTATTATTATATTTATAACATTTTGTTAAAATAACATCTTAAACGTAAAAGAAATGGTATTATTGTAATATTAAATTAATAGAATAACCAATAATATTGAAGAGATGTCTCATTTTCAACTAATTTCACTCGATAAATACTAGAAAACTTTTAAATTTACCGCGCGTTATGTACCCTGAGTGACCTTGATGTGTTTTGACATTTTTAAAAACGCTAACCATAGACAATTTAATATGTTTTTTCTCTTCACACTGTAGTGATCTTCATGAGTCTAAGCGTAGACGATCTTCGTCATTGTTTAGATTACAAGCATTTCAACTTGGCTAAGGCGGCTGGGCTGTGCAGATCTTTGCAGAGATGCCCAATTGACTACAGCTACATTCAAGTGTTTAAGGGTTTGTACGAAAACGCTACTACTTAAGTCCATATATAGGATCAAACTACGATGCCAATCCAATTGCAGCGAGGAGTGCGACAGGGAGATGCTATCTCCCCGGAGCTTTTTACCGCCTGTATTGGTAGATGTCTCTAAGCTTCTGTACTAGAATGGATTTGGCATCAACATCAATGGCGAGTACATCCCTCAACTGCAATTTGTCCACGATGTATCATGGGAGACACTCTGGATGTCCTTAGTACCATACTTAATGACCTCAGCAGAGGTCTCAACAGGAGGGCCTTAAAATGAACATGAGTAAGACAAAGATCATGTGTAACGCTCATGTACCACTCCATCCAGTTATTGTTGAGGACGCTACTCTTGAAATTGTTGACGCGTATATATCGACGACATCTTTTCGTTCAAGATTCCTCAGTCCCTGAAGACAGTCTTCAAACATTACGTGTTGCCAGTGATGACATACGGATCCGAGAGCTCGTCGCTAACTGTGGCCCTCATAAAAAGGCTCAAGGCACACAGCGAGCTATGCTTAGAGTTTCTCAGCGTGATCGAATCAGAAATGAGGAGATCCGCAGAAGAACCAAAGTCACTGACATAGTTGAGCGAGTCGCGAAGCTGAAGTGGCAATGGACAGGGCACGTAATTCGAAGAGCCGATGGACGTTGGTGTCCCAAAGTGCTGGAATGGCGACCCCGCACTGGAAAGCGCAGTGTTGGGTGACCCCCCACTGGGTGGACCGAAGACATCAAGCGGGTTGCAGGGAGTCGCTGAATGCTGGCGCCTCGAGACCGTTTTGTTTGGAAGTGCATACAAGAGGCCTATGTCCAGCAGTGGATGTCCAATGGCTGTCAATGATGATGTTGATATAAATATCTATATTATATATATATTAGCGGTAATGTTTAATGGGTAAATTTTATAGAATACAGCATAAGGAATAAAGAAAAAATCATTAAAATCCTATAACTTGTTTCGTTCATTCATCGTTAATTGCGGCTTTTTTCACTCAATTATATCATCAATCATCAAGATAAGGAAGGCAACACCCCACTTTATTATGCGACCAGAAATGGAGACAACGATACAGTTTTAAAGCTGCTGAAAAACGGGGCATATGTGTACGACTACAGCAATAAACCGCCGTTAGCAGATATAGATCCAAGAACTCTAGAAACTTTTTTAGACGAATGCATTGAAACAAATGGCAAACGACCAAATGAAAGAGACTACGAAATTAATATAAACTACAGTTTTTTCACTACCTATCTCACAAGTACCACAGATCCATCTTCAGAATCTCCAGAAGCAGAAGTACTTTTATACATGACTAGAAACGAAGAACTAATGCCACTTTTGAAACATCCAGTAATTACTAGTTTCGTTTATTTAAAGTGGGACAGAATAAGCTCTCTTTTTTACTCAAACATAACCTTTTATTCACTGCTGTGGTTATGTTTAATGTTCTATATAGTATTGGGATATGGAGTCAACAAACAACACTCAAAGTTCGTTGAAGCAATAAATATTTTAACCTACGTTGGAACATGTATTGGTCTAATACTTCTAATAATTCGAGAAATATTCCAATTACTAGTGTTGCCGACAAGATACTTCAAAAGTACTGAAAATTTAATGGAGATTGCCTTAATATGTGTAATGACAGCGATTGTGTGTAACAATTCAGCATCAGAATCCACAAAGCAACAGTTGTCTGCAATCGCCATTCTATTGTCGTCCGTGGAGCTTGTTTTACTCATTGGACAATTTCCTACGTTTTCAACAAATATCGTGATGTTGCGAACTGTTTCTTGGAATTTCTTCAAATTTTTACTTTGGTACTGTATTTTGATAATAGCATTCGCTTTGAGTTTCTACATACTATTCAGAAGAGGTGAAAAGCAGGAAGATCAAAAAGTATCAAATCCGGGCCAAGAGGAGGAAGAGTTTTTCGAAGATCTAGGAAGGTCTTTATTTAAAACTATCATTATGATGACTGGCGAGTTCGATGCTGGGTCTATCAAATTCAGCACATTTCCAGTGACAAGTCATATAATATTCATCCTTTTCGTATTCATGGTTCCCATTGTTTTGTTTAATCTACTCAATGGTTTGGCAGTCAGTGATACACAGGCGATTAGAGCTGACGCTGAGCTACTGGGACACATTTCAAGGATAAAGCTTATATCTCATTATGAGAGTGTTCTTTTTGTAAAAAAATATGCACACCCGCTAAAACGCTGTTCCTGGTTGCCATCTTCTCTGCAAGAATTAAAGATTATCAAACCACATATGATGTGCATTAAACCTTGGAGAATATTCCTTTTATTCCCAGATTATCTGCCTAAGTATGAAATAACAGTCAAACCCAACCAAGACAACAGAATAGTAATCCCAAGCTATTGGAAATCGGACATAGAATTCAGCAAATCTTGCTATATTGGACAGTGTACCTCTTACTTAGACCGAGATATTGTTAAAAACGCCAAAATGATTATTAACAAGAGGACATGCGTTTCCGAATTCGACGAAATTAAACATACGCTTTCGAAATTTGAAACAAAAATTTTAAATATGGAAAATACACTGAAGAAGTTTCTAGAGAAGTTAGAAACACCTTAAAACCTTTCAGTTTTAATTTAACTTAAGTATCATGTCTATCTAATTAACTAAATAATGAATTCATTTTGAAATTCATAAATATTTATTACCTATAATACCTACCTATAATAAATTAATTTCCTGAAATGGGAATAAAGTAGAAAATTTAATTTAGTATTCACGCGTTTTTTTTTGTAAAGTTTCTACTGTTTATTTAAGAAAATATGTACAATGTAAGTTTTTATAAAATAAATAAATACTTTATTTACTATACTGTTTTTATATATAATATAATAATATTATAAAGAGGTAGAGCCGTGATGACCTGAGTGGATCACCTCTGCCTTCGATTTTGGAGGGTGTGAATGTAGGTTCCACTCCGGTCCGGGGCATGCACCTCCAACTTTTCAGTTGTGTGCATTTTAAGGAATCCCGTGTCTTAAACGGTGAAAGAATAACATAGTGAGGGAAACCTGCATATCAGAGAATTTTCTTAATTATCTGCGTGCGTGAAGTCTGCCAATCCGCATTGGGCCAGCGTGGTGGACTATTGGCTAATCCCTCTCATTCTGAGAGGAGACTCAAGCTCAGTAGTGAGCCGAAAATGGGTAGATAATGATGATGATTGATGATTTTTTACATACCTACCGATTTTTTTAGATTTTGGGTACCTACATGCATACCGATTTTAGTGGGCAGCTCTACCAATTTCGCACAATGAGTTAATGACAATCTAGACCACTGTGGGCTGTGGCTACCTAGTGATTATTGATTACTACCTAGTGACTTCATCTGAATCTTTGAATGTGGCGGTCGGCGCTAGGATTTCGAAGAGTGGAATCTAGTTTTGGTAAGTTTTCTTTAGTTAATAAACAAAGAACTTCGTTTCAAGATCAAGATCACAGAAAATTCAGAACTTAACATTATCATCATCATCATCATCATATCAGCCGATGGACGTCCACTGCAGGACATAGGACTTTTGTAGGGACTTCCAAACATCACGATACTGAGCCACCTGCATCCAGCGAATTCCTGCGACTCGCTTGATGTCGTCAGTCCACCTGGCTTGGGGTCGGCAACACTGCGCTTACTAGTGCGGGGTCGCCATTCCAGCACTTTGGGACCCCAACGCCCATCGGCTCTTCGAACTATGTGCCCCGCCCATTGCCACTTCAGCTTCACAACTCGAAACTCGAACTGAACTGAACTGAACTCGAACTTAACATTATAATAACGAACATTTATTTCATCACAATTACTTTACAAAGTCACCTTTGTGTCGGCAATAAATTAATAAAAGAAATTCAACCGACTTTGGGACCGTGAACACATTTAGTGATTGCAAGGTCGGTCGTATCGTGCCCCCGCGCAAGTAGGTAGGTACCTAACCTAAACGTTTATCCTGAAAATCTTGAATGGGGATGATGACTAGGTTTGAATATATTGATTTTTATAATAAATTCGGGTAAATAAGGTCAATGTTAACTATTTTATATATAAAAAGCAAAGATTGACTGGATATTTGCAAAATAATTAAGATTATAAAATTTCAAAATCTATTAAAAAACTTTTATCGTAATTAGATGAAAATTCATGCAGTTTTAGCTTCCTTACATTAAATGTGATATTTTTTAATATGTGAACTATAAACGTAAACGCAGAAATAACAAAGATATTAGTAATTTTGTTTAAACGCCCATACAAATCTTACGATCATTAATTGCCTACGACGTCCCTAGTTCGTACCATTTTGTATGGGGCGTTTTCGGATCCGCGCAGCGCAGAAAATCTGACCCTTTAAATCCCTGTAGCTGTAGAAAATAATGATCGCAGACACCCTGTTACTTTTACAAAATTGCTTTACTATTAGCATACTCTCAATTTATATACAATTTAAAAAACTATCATCATCCCTATTTGCGTGTTTTTAAAACTCCCACGTATCTCAAGAACTGTTCCAAGTCGCAGTAGGTACTTAGTAGTCGTGTTGTGCATCCATTAGATCAAGTATCTTAACGGTATGATTTTCTTTTTACTCTGGTACGATTCTTAGCTGAAGTAGGTTTACGACGGCCTCCGTGGCGCAGTGGTATGCGCGGTGGATTTACAAGACGGAGGTCCTGGGATCGCATTGGTCCAGGTCTGGCTGGTGGGAGGCTTCTGCCGTGGCTAGTTACCACCCTACCGACAAAGACGTACCGCCAAGCGTTTTCATACAAATATATATAGCCCTTGGTCACGCCATCACGCGTGAATGGCTGGACCGATTTCACTATTTTTTTTATGTGTTTGTTATTGTCAGGAAAAGGTTCTTAGGACAGAAAAAAATTATAAAATTAAAGTGTAGGGGTAGGCTAGGAGTAGG
Source organism: Bicyclus anynana (assembly GCF_947172395.1). Taxonomy (NCBI): domain Eukaryota; kingdom Metazoa; phylum Arthropoda; class Insecta; order Lepidoptera; family Nymphalidae; genus Bicyclus; species Bicyclus anynana. Next base: position 7,946,989 of record NC_069088.1, read on the forward strand.
ATAGGGGTAGGGTAGGGGTACGGTAGGGGTAAGTTTACATCGAGTTACACGCATACGAAGTCGCGGGCGTCCTCTAATGAACAATAAAACTGTGAACAAAGTCGTACAATAAAATCTTTAAAAATATTTTTTTTAGCGTACCTCCCCTACGTGTTAAGTGGGGATGAATTTCTTTTTTACTCGTTTATTTCATAGTATGGGGTATCGTTAATAGATCTCTGAATAATAGGTATGAGGGATCTTCTATAAATATTTTTCGATTTAGGAATCCGTAGTAAAATATTAAGTTTTTAAGAGCTTAGAGAGAGTTAAGTGTCCCTCTACCGGCTAAACGGTAATTTAGACGTGTAAAAATTCACGAGAGTTGGATATAATAATGAAATTACAAGGAAAACTAAGTTTAAAAACTAAGTAGTAATTGCTATTTAAAAAGTAATAGTCGATCAACTTAAAAAACGTAGTTTGAAATCGAAAGTTGCATACTGATTCCGTTGTTAATTAAAAAGATAAAGTTGTCAGTAATGTAGTCAAAGTCTGTTCAAACTAGAAAGCTGAAATTTGGTAAGTATGTTAATCATAATCATGTCTAAAAAGTTGTAAAAAGAAAATTTGAAAACAATTTTTTTGGGGTTCCTTCCCTACAAGCAAAGTATGATGAATATTTAAACGACTTCAAAGAAGGGGGAGGTTCTCAATTTGAATCTACGTTTTTGTGTGTATCTTACGCGACGCCTAGACCGATTTGGATAGTCCTTTTTTTTGTTTCTTATGGTATACTCCTGAAGTGGTGGTATCTTCAGATCCTGTCATCCCATCCCATCCCATCATCTTTAGATCCTGTCATCATGACAGGATCTGAAGATGATGGGATCCTGGGGAAAACGAGGGAACTGCACACTATAAAAATGATTCGAGTATTTTATAAGGTTAAGTTACCTTATAAAATACTCGAATCATTTTTATAGTTTATTTGTAGATTTTACAAAAAACACAAGAAGGTAAGATAGGTAGGTTAGGAGTAGAGGTAGGGCAGGGGTAGAGTAGGATAGGTGTAGGATTGAGGCAGGGTAGGGTAGGGTATCGTTAGGATAAAAGTAGTGGGTAACCCTAAGTTTTCGTTTTCTTACCATAAACCAAGTGATTTAAGAATTATAAAGGTAATTTACGTATTAACGAAAAGTACAAGAAGGTAGGGTAGGTTAGGGGTAGGGTGGGGTAGGGGTGGAGAAGTAAGTGCATATAAGTCAAAGCAAAGCTTGACCGGGTCCGCTAGTTTATTATAACACATGGCTAAAACTCACTTAATACATCATCGGAATACCTGTGTCCACAACTCGACACCCTGCCCTGCTTTTTTTAGCATTATGCTGAGCTGGGGCCATTTTTTGGGTTATGCCACAGATCGCAGGGTATTGTCCTAGGTGTATTGGAGATGTTGTGATGTGTGCCATAATGTTGAAAAAAACTATTTTTTCTGTCTTTTCTTACCAATGCCCGACTAGCTACGACCCATACGAAGATTATGATCATACCCTTAATCATGACCCGTATTTATAATAAAGATAATCTTTGTGTTTCCAGTGTACATGGCGCAGGACAGTTACGAAATGGAGTCGAACAGCTCATCAAGGAGCGAAAACGATCTTGAGATGCAACTAAGGAATGCACTCCTAGAAAATGACTTCCAAAAGTTTGAGGAACTAGTGAGCAACGGCGCCGTTGACCTTGAATATGTTTACCCATATCCTGACCACAAAACTTGTCTTGAATTAGCCATTTTAGAACCAAATAAAATTGAATTTGTAAAACTGATATTACAACATATGAAGTACGTGAAATATAGATTGGATGAACCTATCTCCGATTCTCCTTTACTTTTAGCTGTAAAAAATAGAAATATTGAAGCATTGGACGTATTATTAGAACACAACGGTTTCTGCGTGAACAGGGCGGGTAAGGGAAATACTCTATTACCAATGCAATTATAAAATATACAGGGTCAGTGGAAACACATAGAGATCCCTTTAATGGATGATAGTAGGGATCATTAGCTAATAAATTGTATTGGGTTATATGGGGCAAAAATGTATCGATTTGGAAAAAAAGGCCTTATCTCTTTTTTTTAAGAAATAATAATATAACAATAATATTTTTTCATTTCAAGTAACCAAGAAATGTGAGGTTACTTCAAAGTGGATTAGAAAATAAACTTATTTAGTTGTTGTTTTTGGTGTTTTTAGTTTAGTTTTAAGGTTGTTTTTTTTTTTTTGGAAATAAATTGGCATCTAGTCATAGGGTACAAAACAAAAATTAAAAATGTTGAGATTCAAGTCACGAATCAAAAACGGTTGGATATTTGTGTTCGTTTTTGTATTATTATATCGGTTCATTTTTGCACCGTTTATTCTAATGCAGTTTGATAGCTAATGATACCCACTATCACCCCTTAAAGAGATGCTATGTGTTTCCAGTGGCCCTGTATAGGATTTCAAGGCTAATGATTTTAAACTTATTTCGTGGTTGTTCATTACGAATGTTATTTAAACGGGTACATACCACGATAAAACGACGAGATTTTTAATGTCGATATTTCGACCCATGGATCGTGGTCACGACGGAACTGAAGTTGCGAGATGAGAAGTGAAGTCAGCTGTTAGGGGCAGAATCGATCTACCCTCTTTCTCGTTCTATTTCTTTTTTCAACAACCTCGCGTTTTTGTGTGTTTAGGCAAACCACACTCACAATATCGCTTTTGTCACAGTATAACCAGTAGGATGACTTCATACTAGAGGTCGAAACGCGAGCTATACCTACGCACCCCGAACGTGGGGTGATCGTAGGGTGAAGGCAGTCGCGACTGTGCCGCGGTGACGAACGCAAAATGTATTGGATTTTTAATTATGACGACTAGGAAAAAAAGCCTCGCAACTAGTGGGCTATTATTTTTATAAAGTTTGATTAATATTTTGTATTCTAAAGGCATAATTTAAAAAAAAATATATAAATAAATGCTTAAATAATAAAATTGTGTAAATAGGTAAATGACGAAAACGGTAATATAATATTATTAAATAATTATTTATTATCTTCTTCATTTAGGTTGTTTTCTTTGATTATTATGTAATACATAGATTTAAATCTTATGACATGTATGTTTTGTATACCTGTATTTTAATGTCATAAAGAAATTAAGTAAAGAAGTTGTTTGAATTTAACAACATCATTGTGTTGCTCATACTTTAATGTATTTGAATAAAAAGAGTAAAGAGCCGGCTGATATTAATATACCTATCCAGATTTTTTTAGTAAACTAGCGAACCCGGTCAATCTCAATTTTTTTTGTGGTTCCTTCCCTACATGCCAAGTCAGGATAAATTTTTTATCGTCTATTCTATTGTGTGTGTTATTACATAAGGGATTAAAGTGCTAACATAATCTACGGAACCCTACACTGCGCGTGGCCCGACGCGCACTTGACCGGTTTTTTATTATTTGGTCACCTAGTGTGGTGGTAATACCTAGATGGCTTCACCAAAATAAATATATGAAGGTCCTTCAAGATCATTGATTAGTATCAGCCTTATTTAAATCTACCAATCAAAAAACAACACGCATTTTATTGATCACTTCCTATTTTACTACAATTTACAAAGTATTTTATTTGTTTATTTAAAAAAAAGTATATTTACAATCACAAAACTAAATAGAAACACAAAGTTGGCAAATGTAATTAAAATGCTGCAGGCGGGCAGCCCTATCACATGTTTACGGAGCGCGCGGCTGTAGGTATTTATTTCAAAAATACGGCCGAGTTATTCTACTGCTTGTTATATCTACTGTGCTTTTGTTATTATGCGTATCGCGGCGCCCTCTTTGTTTGCACAATTCTACGACCGGGTTCCACTCGCTGGCTAGTTTGAAACCATCTTCCCGATTGAAATTATTGTATTTTCGAATTTCAATGGATTCTCGAACTACTCGGGGTATATAATATCGACATTAAAAATCTCGTCGTTTTATCGTGGTATGTACCCGTTTAAATAACATTCATGATTTCAAGGCTGTTTGAATGAACCTATTTCCTCTGATGGTTTTTAAAAAATCCGATAGGATTCACAGCACCGGTGGTAGGTACAAATCGACCCATGACAGCCATTTTTATTTATTAAAACTGAAGTGAAAACTTCTTTAGCGGCGTTGTGCACTTTTTTAGGGTGGGTAAAAAATAATTGACTCGCAACAGGTTCACGTGACCCTAATCGAACAACCAAAATTTAAACTCTACTACCACTAACTCTGACCACGAAATATTTTTAGTATTCGACTGCCAGACTTTGGTCAATCAAAAATTAAAGAGAAGTCTGCCCCAGAATTGGAATTGATGGTGATTTCAGTAGAGAGTTCAAAACATTTGTACCCCACCGGTGCTACTCTAGCGGATTTTTTGTATCCTAAGGTTGAATTATTCGTATTAGAGTAATTCAAACTTAGGATGAGGACAACGACCTAGGAACCTTGTTATAGTGAATGGATTTTAATGATTTTTTTAATCCCTAAGTTATATACTAAAATGTTTACCCATAAAAATTACCTCAAACTTCTTTTTTTGTTACTTGTTACTAAAATACACTATTGATTTGCCCCATTTTTAGGGTTCCGTATTTGAAAGTTGAATTTTCATCAAATCTGTGTGTGAGGCAAAGGCCATGAGAAGCTATCTTGCTTATTTATATGATAGTGTCTATGTTAAGTGTATGTGTATGAAAATATGTAAGCCTCTCATAACTTAGGTATTAACGGCTCAATGATTCCGCTATTTTATACTCGTCGATGTAATATTTGCCTATAGTAAGTTTTATTACAATTTTAACTTTATTTCTATGGGATGTCAAAAATAAATAGTCCCATAACAATGCAGTTGCCACGGAAATGAGCGTTGTCACATCGCTATAAGTTTACAGAATGTAGGGGCAGTAGGTAAAACTTACATTTCATAAAAAAATAAATCAATTCGGGCTAATGCATTTTTAGATAGTATGTCAGAAAGAACAATTTTTTCTTCATTAAAACGGCTCTACCGATCAATTTTAACTTAACAGCTCTTAACCTCAAGAAATTTCGGAGTAAATTTTTCCGAAATTGGTTTATTAGTTCTTATAATATCGTTGCCTAATATTAAAATAAACCGGCCAAGTGCGTGTCGGGTCTTACTGACAAATATATCTAATTTGACATCGGAATTTGTATGCCATTATTGTGCTCCGAGTACGTTTTTCAAGTAGATCGACCTTTTAACTCTTTATATACTATAACTAGAATTGTTTTAATAGAAGTTTCTTAAAATATATATACCTAATATATCATTAGCAGTATTTTTAATGGGTAAACTTTATGGAATACACCATAAGGAACACTTCTATAACTGGATTCGTTCATTTATCGTTAATTGCAGCTTATTTAACTCTACTATTTTATTAATCATCAGATAAGGAAGGCAACACAGCACTTTATTATGCGGCCAGAAATGGAGACAATGATACAGTTTTAAAGCTGCTTAGAAAAGGGGCATATATCTATAATTGCCGCAGTGAACAGCCGGTAGCAGATATAAGTGCAAGATCTCTTCAAACATTTTTGGACGAATGCATTGAATCAAATGACGAACTACCAAATGACCGAAACTACGAAATTCGTCTAAACTACAATTTTTTTCATCAAAAGCCAAAAGCAGAAGTGCTTTTATACATGACTAGAGACGAAGAGTTAAGGCCACTTCTGAAACATCCAGTAATTACTAGTTTCGTTTATTTCAAGTGGTACAGTTTAAGCAGTATTTTTTACGCAAACATAACCTTTTCTTCACTGCTGTGGTTATGTTTAATGTTTTATATAATATTGGGATATGGAGTCAACAAACAACAGTCAAAGTTCGTTGAAGCATTTAATGTTTTAACCTACGTTGGAGCTTGTATTGGTCTAACACTTCTAATAATTCGAAAAATATTTCAATTACTAGTGTCGCCGACAAGATACTTACAAAGTATTGAAAATTTAATAGAGATTGCCTTAGTATTCGTAACGGCAACGATTGTATGTAACGATTCACCATCAGAATCCACAAAGCAACAGTTGTCTGCAATCGCTATTCTGTTGTCGTCCACGGAGCTTGTTTTACTCATAGGACAATTTCCTACCCTTTCAACAAATATCGTGATGTTGCGAACTGTTTCTTGGAATTTCTTCAAATTCTTACTTTGGTACTGCATTTTGATAATAGCTTTCGCTTTGAGTTTCTACACGCTATTTAAAAGAGGTGAAGAACAGGAAGATCAAAAAGCATCAAATCCTAACAATACCGACCAAGTAGAGGAAGACTTTTTCGAAGATCCTGGAAGGTCTCTATTTAAAACTATCGTCATGATGACTGGCGAGTTCGATGTCGGGTCTATTGAATTTAGCACATTTCCAGTGACAAGTCATATAATATTCATCCTTTTCGTATTCATGGTTCCCATTGTTTTGTTTAATCTCCTCAATGGTTTGGCAGTCAGTGATACACAGGAGATAAGATCTAATGCTGAGTTACTGGGACACATTTCAAGAATAAAACTTATATCTCATTATGAAAGAGATCTTTTAAGGTATTATAAAACAGTGCTAAAATGCTTTTCTTGGTTGCCACCTACTCTGCAAGCATTAAATATTATCCAACCATATATGCTGTGCATAAATCCTTGGGCAACATTCCATTTTTTGCCTAATTATGGAATGACAGTGAACCCCAACCAAAACAACAGAATAGAACTCCCAGACTGTTTGAGAGGTTCAGGCAACAAATATTGCTTTGGCCAGTGTGCCTTAAGATTAGACAGAAAAATTGTTAAAAACGCCAAAATTATCATTAACAAGAGGACATGCGTTTCCGAATTCGACGAAATTAAACATACGCTTTCGAAATATGAAACGAACATTTTAAATATGGAAAGTACACTGAAGAGGGTTTTACAGAAGTTGGAAGCACTTTAGAAGACTTTAAGTTTTAATTTAACTTAAGAACATTTATATCGCAAAATTTAATTTTCTAAATAATTATAAATAGGTTTTGAAATTCATTAATGTAATTCATTATACGGGTACCTAATAATTTCACACGAATGTAATTATTTATTTCTGTATTCACACGGTTTTTATTGTAAAATTTCTACTGTCTATTTTTATAAAATAAATAAATGCTCTATTTACTGTCTTTATCTATACTAATATTATAAAAAAAAATAATAAAAAACGAATCCACCGACTTCAAAAACATAAAAAATACTGACTAAACTAAAAAGCGAAAATTAATATAATTCTAAGTTCTATATATCATATTATGTACCTACTAACTGATGATCAGTTTTAAGGCGTTGCTAGCCCGATGATGTATTTGTTCAAGCCATGAAAGAATATCATTTAGGTTTTTCAGCCAGTGTTCTTTCATGTAGTTCTTTCAGAAACGGCTTAAATTAACACAACGCCGGCTTAGCACCGCCTTCAAACTGATCATTAGTTAGTACATAATATGATATATAGAACTTAGAATGATATTATTTTTCGCTTTTTAGTTTAGTCAGTATATTTTAGTCGGTTGAATTTTATTAAATTTTTTTATTTTTAAATTTTTAGTAGATCTAGTTCCAAATGAATGTTGCTATAAGTCATGTTAAAACATTGTATGTAATAGCGTCGTCTAGTTGGAAAGTCCTCATCAATACAAATTAATCAAGCCCAATCACAAGGTAGCTACTCTAAAAAGAAGAGGAGTTCCATTACCCGTCCTTCGTCTCCATCATCAGACCTCATAACACATGTAGGTGGAAAGATCTCATCAATAGGAATCGATCAAGCCCAATCATAATCGTTCAGGAGTTCCAGTACCAGCTCATGATTAAGGGCCCGTGTGGGTTCGAAACTAGTCGGGCATAATAATAATAATAATAAAGCCTTTTATTTCCACATCAATTTACATTTCAAACGTTTGTTAGGTGTGTTAGTTTAAATTATAATTATATCTATATATTAATTCTAATGTTAGTATGGTTAGTTATCTTCTTGTGATGTGGATCCCGTTTGGGTGAAGGCCTCCTCTTTCTTCTTCCAGTAATCTCTATCTTTTGCGAGAGACATCCATTCTCGCCCTGTTTTGATAATGATGTCATCAGCCCACCTTTTAGTTGGTCTGCCGACGCTTCTCTTTCCAGGTGGACCTTTCCAGTTTGTGACTTTTATGGTCCATCTACTGTCTTTAATTCTTGATATATGCCCAGCCCATTGCCATTTCAATTTTAGGCTCTAAAAAACTAGTCGGGCATACTCCGACTTAATATCACGTGAGTTTTAGCTGTGTTTCATAATCAATTAATATTGTTGTTTACAAATTAAAATTGAAAAAGTTTATGAATTGATAATTGATTGACATTTTATTGAAGTCAAGTTATTCTAATATTAATGTTTAGAGAAATCTATATTTCGGACAATGCCGCGTGAAATTAAACGATGGATGATGAGAAAGAAAAGCATACCCTTACAAAAAATCTTTAGTGTGGCTGTTAAAAAAAAATGATTACCGCCCTCTAGTTATCAGTGGCGGAACTATACCTTTTGTATAATTCTACCTAAATACTTAAAGTGAAAAGACTGTGGTGACCTAAGGTGGTGACTAGGTACGCTAAAGAACTCTGTGACTCATTAAGTGTTAATGTAAATGTAATGTATTATCTTTGGTGCAGTGTATCTGAAATCTGAATCTTTGACTGTGGCGGAAGTGAAAAGACTGTGTGACTACGCTAAAGAACTCTGTGACTCATTCTAAACAGTGTTATTAAATGTAATGTATCATCTTTGGTGCAGTGTGCCTATCTTTTTAGCCGTTTGTAGTGCCTGTATCTGAAATCTGAATCTTTGACTGTGGCGGTCGGCGCTAGGATTTCGAATAGTGGAATCTAGTTTTGGTAAGTTTTCTTTTGTTCATATATTAAGTAAAATGATATAGAATTCTTTCAAACATTTGTTATTAAGAAGTTTACATTATGATAACGAACATTTAGGTATTTCATCACACTTACTTTAAAAAGTCACCTTTGTGCGACCCGAACAGGTCGGCAAAAAATAATAAAAGAAATTTAACCTTGACTTTAAAACAAAAGAATGTTTGTACTAAACTAAAAACCTCGTATGTGCTACCTTCTGATCAGCTTGAAGGCGGTGCCAAGCCAGTGGGTGTTAATTAAAGCCTTTGTTTATTTTCAACAAAGGTAAGTTACCTACATATCTATCGAAGTTTTAGTTTAAATGTTAAGTGTCACATAACATATAAAAGTACTCACTTCTTTTAATTTTATGCTGACATGTTTCTACAAGGAAGTAGGTATAGGTAGGAGAGTCAAAAATTTCGATATTTTGGGGCCGTGAACAACGTATTTATCATTGGCCGTGAACACATTTAGCGCTTCTGCAAGGTCGTACCGTGCCCGCGCGCTTTTGAAGTTGGTACCTAAACGTTTTCCTGAAAATCTAGATTTTGTTAGTATGTAAAACTCCATTATAGAACTCCCATCATATCTTAAGAACTGTTCTAAGTCGCAGAACTCAGTTGTCACTTGTCGTACCGTGCATCCTTTAGAGAACGACTATCATAACGGTACGAGTCTTAGATTACTTGTTTTGGCAAAGTAGCAAAAACATATTATATTGTAGGTATATATTATAAGTATACTATATCTACTTGTACCGAATCGTAAATCTATGACTATATCCATACAGCCCATTAACATAAACAAATAGCGTCACATTCAAGTTGTGTAAAATAACCGCACACAACCTGTATGGACTAACCTAAATAATAAAAAACCGGCCAAGTGCGTGTCGGGCTACGCACAGTGTAGGGTTCCGTAGATTTAGTTCCTTCTGTAACTATACCCCACACTATGGGATAGACAATAAAAAATTCATCATCACTTTACATGTAGGGGAGGAACCCCAAAAATTTTCTTTTTTAAATTTTTTTTTACCACTTTATAGCCTTTATTATTATATTATATACTTATACATACCCATACTAAGTTTCAGGTTTCTAGTTTTAACAGACCCTGATTTATCTTACTGACAACTTTATCTTTTTAACTCAGACCAAATATAGAAGGACCTGTATCGCACTCATAGTCACGAACAAAATTGTCTGTCATTTTCTGAGGAAAACGAGCTTAGATTAGAATTATTATTATAGAACTAGAAGTTTTTGCCCGTTTTTTACACAATTCAATTACACAAAAAGGTATTTTTACGGAGCTCTTTAACCTACGAACACGATTACAACTATTTAACATCGACTCTATAGAGACTGTTTTTATAATCGCATTAGATCGTTGATCATATACTTTGACAGAAAAGTAACGTCTAGCGAGGCAGGTCCTATATAATAATTGGTCTGAGCTTTTTAATGACAACTGTTACAAATAGTACTTCCCGCGTCTTTCGTATATTTCGTATTTCGTATTCAGTAGCGACACTATTTTATACTACATACTTGTATGACTTCCGGTTATTATAATTAAATTCAATTAATTAACAATGACTATCAATCTGAACAGTATAGAGATTATTATAAATTATTTACATAAATATAATTATTTATTTTACATAATATAAAATCATCATTGGGTATTTTACTCTTAACAATTGTGACTTCACGTTATGTTTTAAATTGTATTTAATTTCTCTAAAACTGTTACAGGTCAAATTCTGTACCTTCATCCATACTTCTATACCTACTATTTCCATACTAATATTATGATTAATGCAACAATATGTATGCCTTGAATCTTAAGTGATAGATGGTGCAACTTAAGATATAATCAGGCTAACTTGTAATAAAACTGGATGAACTAGGATGAAAATCCACACCCCTCAACATCGACATGTCTACACAACCTCATACCGGAATTCATCGTTGGCGGTTCGTTTTTGCCGGTAGGGTGGTAACTAGCCACGGCCGAAGCCTCCCACCAGCCAGATCTGCACTAATGACCAATTAAGAAAACCTCAATCGGCCCAACCGGGGATCGAACCCAGGACCTTCGTCTTGTAAGTCCACCGCGCATACCACTACGCCACGGAGGCCGTCGAAATAGGGGTTGAAAGTTTGAACAGAAAAAGTTTTAAACTGATATTTTTTTTTAAATTATAAATTCGTGGTTTTTCCTCGATGGACTCCTAAACTACTTAACCAATTTTAATAAAATTTGAACGTGCCACGTGCTATTTTATCCAACTTGAAAGATAGGGGTAGGGTAGGGTTAGGGAAGAAGTAAGTGCATGTAAGCGAAGCTTGACCAGGAACGCTAGTTTATTAAAAACGTGACAAACTCCTGCGATACAGCGTCGGAGTATGCCCGACTAATTTTGAATCCATACGGGGCCCTTAGTCACGAGCTGTAGTTGTAATAAGAATAAATTTTGTGTTTCCAGATGCCAGTGTGTTATGAGACATGGCACAGGACAATTACGAAATGGAGCCGAACAGCTCGCCCAGAGGCGAAAACGATCTTCAAAGGCAACTAAGGCATGCACTTCTAGAAAATGACTTCGAAAAGTTTGAGGAACTAGTGAGCAATGGCGCCGTTGACCTCGAATATGTTTACCCATATCCTGACGACAAAACTTGTCTTGATCTAGCCATTTTAGAACCTAATAAAATTGAGTTTGTAAAACTGCTATTACGACATATTACTTGCGTGACGTACGATCATGTAGATAAACGCGATACTCCTGTACACTTAGCTGTAAAAAATAGAAATACAGAAGCATTGGACGCACTTTTACAATACGGCGGTTGCAGCGTGAACTGGAAGGGTAAGGGAAATAATAATGTGTTATCGCCGTTTAGTGTCGGAAATAGTAGTCTGTGACGGATATGACGTCGCTCGATCTCGTGTTGGCTTCAGTGTGCTCGTGGCGTTCGAGGCGTCCACATCTCTTGTTGTGTAATTCTTTATTGGTTACTTAGGATAGGCGGGAAGAATGACTTGAGAGGAAAAGGGGAGTGTTAGTTGACTGTCAAAGGATCCTTTAACCCTACTTACATCGTTCACAAGTACGTGACTTCACTCAAGGTCATTCACTGCCATTCTAGGGTCTTATTTTGGTTACAGTTTGATTTGTTAATTAAGTTGTCCTGACAAGTGTTGTGAAACATAATCTTTGTTCGAAATTAGTTTTCTTATTTTTGTAATCACGGTTGAGTCCACTAAAAAAATGCAATTAAAATATATAGGTTTTGATGACTGATTGAAGAAGCCTTTTTCTTCTGACGGTTTTAAAAATCCAATAGGATCCACAGCACCGGTGAGAGGTACAAGTCGACCCATGACAGTCGAATTATTGGATAGAAGCAGGCGTTACTTTGCGGAAGTTCGTCATGAATATACAATAATTTATTTATTTTGCTATTATCAAAAATATAACGTAGCTTTCTATCGGTGAAAGAATTTTCAAAATCGGTTCTGTACAACCACACAAACTTAACCTCTTACAATCTTCTACCTAAATGAATCGCTGAAGCGCAAATGTCGAGGATATTTTTCCACTGAACATGACATGAGGACATTCATTTCGCTATTTATTTTCTTTAGAATATTCCTAATTAAAAGAGGGTAGGGTAAGTTACGGGTAGGGTAGGGCAAGGGTAGAGTAGGGATAGGGTAAGGGTAGGATTAGGGATAGGGTATGGTAGGGTATGGTAGAAAGTTGTTGAAAGTTTACATCGATTTTCACGCGGACGAAGTCGCGGGCGTCCGTTAGTATTTTACAATAAAATAGGCTGATGATGTACTATGACTTGCATTTTTTAATCAACAGATAAGGAAGGCAACTCCCCACTTTATTATGCGACCAGAAATGGAGACAATGAGACAGTTTTAAAGCTGCTTAGAAAAGGGGCACATATATATAACTGCAGCTATGAACCACCAGTAGCAGATATAAATGCAAGAACTCTACAAACTTTTTTAGACGAATGCATTGAAACAAATGACGAACTACCAAATGACCGAAACTACGAAATTCGTCTAAATTACGATTTTTTTCGTCAACATCGACAAACAAAAATGCTTTTAAACATGACTAGAGACGAAGAGTTTAGGCCACTTTTGAAACATCCAGTAATTACTAGTTTCATTTATTTCAATTGGTACAGTATACGCAAAGTTTTTTACGCAAACATAACCTTTTCTTCACTGCTGTGGTTATGTTTAATGTTCTATATAATATTGGGATATGGAGTCAACAAACAACAGTCAAAGTTCGTTGAAGCAATAAATGTTTTAACCTACGTAGGAACATGTATTGGTCTAATACTTCTAATATTTCGAGAACTGTTTCAATTACTAGTGTGGACGACAAAATACTTTAAAAGTACTGAAAATTTTATGGAGATTGCCATAATATGTGTAATGACAGCGATTGTGTGTAACAATTCAGAATCAGAATCCACAAAGCAACAGTTGTCTGCAATCGCTATTCTATTGTCGTCCGCGGAGCTTGTTTTACTCATTGGACAATTTCCTACTTTTTCAACAAATATCGTGATGTTGCGAACTGTTTCTTGGAATTTCTTCAAATTTTTACTTTGGTACTGTATTTTGATAATAGCTTTCGCTTTAAGTTTTTACACGCTATTTAAAAGAGGTGAAGAACAGGAAGACCAAAAAGCATCAAATCCTAACAATACGGGCCAAGAGGAAGAAGAAGAGGAAGAGTTTTTCGGGGATCCAGGAAGGTCTCTATTTAAAACTATCGTCATGATGACTGGCGAGTTCGATGCTGGGTCTATCAAATTCAGCACATTTCCAGTGACAAGTCATATAATATTCATCCTCTTCGTATTCATGATTCCCGTTGTCTTGTTTAATCTCCTCAATGGTTTGGCAGTCAGTGATACACAGGAGATAAGAGCTAATGCTGAGCTACTGGGACACATTTCAAGAGTAAAACTTTTATTTCATTATGAAAGTGTTATTGCCAATAGTATTAAAAGTAAAACACTTGCAAGATGGTGTATCTGGAATGCATTCAAGATTGTAATGTATAATTTTCTGCACTTACATTATAACAAAGCATCCGTTTTGCTGTATGTTTATGGAGTAACAGTCAAACCTAACCAAAACAACAAAATAGAGGTCTCAGACGACATGTTAGGTGCTTTAGGTGGCGAATATTGCTTTGGTTCGTGCGACTTAAGATTAGATAAAGAAATTGTTAAAAACGCACAAATAATTATTAATAAGAGGTCATGCGTTTCAGAATTCGACGAGATTAAACATATGCTTTCGAAATATGAAACAAAAATTTTAAGTATGGAAAATACTCTGAAGAAAGTTCTACAGAAGATTGAAGCACTTTAAAACCTTGAGGTTGTAACTGAAGCATTATAACATTTCTATCGAAAAATTATATTTTCTAAATTATGAATTTTTCATAAACATAAAAAATTCATAAATATAGCTATAAATAATAAATTTATTTCCTTATTTGAAAATTAACTACAATGTAATTACCGAATTTTGTATTCACGCGCTTTTTTTTTTTGAGTATCTACTGTTTTTATTTATGCAAATGTGTAATGGCTCTTTTTTAAAAATTAATTAAATACGTTATTTTTTCATTTACTGTCTTTATCTTAAAATATACTTATACTAATATTATAAAGAGGTAAAGTTTGTGGTATTGTACGGAGTAATCTTTGGATCTAACGAATCGATTTTGAATTTTCTTTGATTTTCTTTTTAGGCCACTTGAAGGCTAAAAGACCAAATAGCTCTTTAGCTTCAAGTCTAATTCTATTAAGGAGTCTTCGTTTTTAGAACTTTGAACCTTTAATCTAGCACTAGCTTTTCATTAAGGCTAAAAGGCTTTTTTTATTGTGAAGAAATTTAGTACACATGTTTATTATGGACTTCGTTCGCTTGAAACTCGATATAAACTTTTAACAACCCCTACCCTACCCCTGCCCTAACCCTACTCCTACCCTACCCTACCCTATCACTACCCCTACCATTAATCTACCCATACCCTACCCTACCCCTTCAAATTTTTAAATTTTTCACCATCTTGTGATTGGGCTTGATTAATTTGTATTGATGAGAACTTTACATCTTGGTGTGTTGCGACTGTCATATGGGGTCTGGTAATGGAGACGAAAGACAATTAAGTGAGCCCCCCAACGGTTTACTGTAGCTATCTTGTGATTGGGCTTGATTAGTTTATATTGATAAGAACTTTACATCTAGATGGGTCGTGGCTGTCAAACAAAGAAGATGTAGAATTGATATTTCGTAGGAGTAAACGGGGAGTGATGTAGGTACGAATAGATTAGTAGATTAAAGTAGTATTTTTAAATTTGGTTTGTTCGTAATAAGAAAAATAAGTGTAATAAGTGTAAGTAAATAACGTCGTGGTTTCAGGATTTATAATCAAAATGTTTAATATTGTTTTACACTTTTAACTAATGCTATCACTAAAAATGGTATAATAAAAAAATACAACCGATTTCATAATCACAAAAATGTTTCTACTAAAAAGTGAAAAATAACATCGTATTTGCTGCCTTCTGAACAGTTTTGTAATTTTGAAGTCGGTTGTATTTTATTTACGTATTTTATGTACGTTATTTACTTACCAATATCTTACGGAAATACCCAAATATCTTACGGAACCCTAATTTCCAAAATAAAATTTAGCCTATGTTACTTGTGGATAGTGAAAGAATTTTTAAAATCGGTCTAGTAGTTTTTGAGCCTATTCATTACAAACAAAGTTTTCCTCTTTATAATATTAATAAGTATGAAAATGTATGGTTAGCTGTAGGTATGACGTTATTCTAAATCCAATATGGCGGACTAAGTTTTAAATGCACTCCTACAATATGGGTATTGAATGAAAGGGCTTGCTGAGAGTAACTCGAAAAATCATGTGACGTCACTATAAATCCAATATGGCGGACTTCATATACATGGCGGACTACGTTTTTTATTCACCCCTACAATATGGGTATTGAATGAAAGGGCTTTCTGAGAGTAACTCGACAAATAATATGACGTCACTCTAAGTCTAATATGGCGAACTTCATATACATGGCGGAATAAGTTTTTTATGCATCCTTACAATGTGGGTATTGGATGAAAGTGCTTAGTGAGAGTTTTTAAAATTTTTAGTTTAGAGTCTGTTTGAGCCATTCATGCTTCGATTTTAAAAGAAATCGGTGCAGGACTAAAAAAATTCAAAACGGTGGCCTTTTTATAGAATTTTGACGTCAGAATCTGTTTTGGCCATTCATCTAAAGCCTAAATATCTACTTCGAAAGAAATCGATGCAGTAATAAGAAATTTCAAATTGGCGGCCTTTATTTTTTTGATTTCAGAATCTGTTCTCACCATTCATGCAATGCCTATATATCGATTTTGGGTATAAGGTATTAGAATCGGTTAGAGTCACTTGCTGGCGTTCATGTTTTTCATTCATTTCTGAACGAAAGCTCCGAATATCTCTCATAAAAGACTAGTGTTGTATCAGAGGTTGTAGGTGAGGGGGTGATTTCATAACGCAGTTTAATTCTCAGTTTTGGTCCTATGGGAGTATCTTCTTTTATATTTTTTAGGGCTATTATCTTCTTTAGGGCGCCTCGCAACACAGGCAAGGCAAATCCACTTCGATCGGTGCGTAGAAAGTTCGTCACGCACTAGTTTACGCACTCTGAATGGTGTAAAAGTGAGCACTCACTGTTGTATGTTGTTGTAACACTTCATTCGTTTTTCAGTGACCGGAATAACCAAGTTGCAGGCTCCACAAATCATTATTGGAGTAAAACTCCAATATAGAAAATGTGATGTTGTTTTCACTGATGCGCGCAATTGCTAATTTTCTTGGTCAGGCGTGCGTATGCAATGAAGCTAAGTGGAGTCAAATCTATACTTATAATAAATCTGTAGAGAAGTAAATTCTGTACATGAAATATATTTCCAAAACAACTATCAGGGGGTGATAAATAATCGATACTGATGCCAAAAATGCAATCAGTAAATTTTTTGTCTATCTGTATGTTCTTTATAGAAACAAAAAGTAGTTGACGGATTTTAACGAAACTTGGTACAATTATTCGTCATACTCCTGGGCAGGTTATATTAAAATTATACATCTAAAAAACGTAACAGCTTATGTCTATCTTTTATGGTTGACTCGCAATAACACGTGTAACTCCCGATAGCTTAGCAGTTCTGATTATATTTGTCTACTCTTACGTTTATAACACTCTAACTCATCATTAAGGGTAGGGTAGGGGTAAGGGTAGGGTAGGGGTAAGGGTAGGGTAGGGGTAAGGGTAGGGTAGGGGTAAGGGTAGGGTAGGGGTAAGGGTAGGGTAGGGGTAAGGGTAGGGTAGGGGTCGGGTAGGTGGAGGTAGGGTAGGGGTAGTTGAAAGTTTACATAGAGATTCACGCGGACAAAGTCGCGGGCGTCCGCTTGTAATACATAAAGTAAGCGTTTTCAGGAAGTATTCAGAAACATCTCCGATTTTGATGATTTTTTTTTAAAGTATTTTTTTTATATGTTATTTAAAATCAGAAATGTTTTGGTGCGGGGACGAAAATATTTATATTGTTGAAAAATATCTATGCTATTTATATAAAAAATAATTTAAAAATACTACCCAATTCAAAAATACAAACGTATGCAGAAAACTAATAAGCGAAAGAAAATATTATAATATTTTCTATCTATTGATCACTTTCAAGGCGGTGCCAATGGTCTAATTAATGAGTCAGTCATCTATTTTTTTTTGGTTTCGAATTGTTTTTTCATATTTATATGAAACTATCTTCGGAATACCCTTATAATAAAAAAGAAAAAACGGCAGTGCGGCGCGTATTGTGAGGAGATTCTTACTCTGATCGAGCGGGAGAGTTATTTTTTTTTTATTTTTAATAGGTAGTGTTGTGTATGTAGGTAAAGGATAAATAAATAAATGAGAGAAAAACAAGTAGTCGAAAACTTAAAACTAAACACGTGTATGTCGTGTAGCCATAACATGTTATCGAATTACAGAATGTATACTAAATAAAAATACTAAAGTACATACATACTAAAACAGAATAAAAGACGGTTTTCTCACAATAAATGTTGTGTCAACCCATGACAATAGAAGCGCCGCTTTTTTAGCTTTGTCGGCGATGTGGCAAGCGGCAAAGCTTTGACAAGAGATTAAAAGTTCGGCAGTCGTTCGCAAAAGAATTGAATGGTACTATTTTGATTGTTCGATATGAAAACTAAACACTTGGCACTTGTGCAAAACTGCCGAATCATTGTACAATACTAGAGAACAATGTTTTAATATGATATGTTGACAAACAAAGCATGTGGGTTGTGACGTCATGTACCTACGTTACGTCTATCCTGTCTATTGTGCTTTGCGTGATTTTTCGCAGTTCCTGTTACAAGATTTCGATTATAATACATCTTTTAAAGTACAAAGATTTTTTTTTAATATTTGTTTGAAAAAAATGTTGTACTTACAACCTACCTACACGAGTTTGTTCGTCTGAACTAACGATATTTTATAATAGAGGTAGAGCACTACACTAGCGCATCAAAACTAAAGCGAACAAATTTGCATTATTTCATTTCTTATACAACGAAAATTATTTAAATAAATAATACCTAAATATTGTCAACTAGTAGACGCCGCGCGGTTTCACCTGCGTGGTTCCCATTCCCGTAAGAATACGGGGATAAAATATAGCCTTCCTCGATCAATGGGCTATCTAACACTGAAAGAATTTTTCAAATCGGACCAGTAGTTCTTGAGATTAGCGCGTTCAATCAAACAAACAAACAAACAAACGAGCTTTTCAGCTTTATATTATTTATTATTACTTGACGCTTCGAAAGAGCTTGTAAACTAAGCCTATTTGAAATAAATGAATTTTGACTTTGACTTTGACTGACTTATACCTAATATTAGTATAGATACAATGTCGAGTTTTGTGTTTAGGAAGTATAAGAACTATAAATTCTATGGTGCACACCGAAATATAAATGTATTTATTTATAAATATATTATAATGGAATTAAACACAAAATTGTGCATGTGTGCGCTCGATGGTGTAGCTAAATTTGGATCACTTTTTGCGTTGATTTTGTTGGCACATAACATATTATCTATAGTACAAAATATCGTTGGTCTAAACACAATAAAAATGCATTTGGTAGTTTTGGTCTATATACATACAGACAGATAAAAATAAACGCGAAAGTATGTATGAATGTTTGGATGTTTGTTACTCTTTAGCGTCGCAACTATACTAAACCGATTTGGCTGAAATTCGAAATGAAGATAGATAGTACTCTGGATTAACACATAGGCTACTCTTTGTCCCGAAAAGATCCATGGTTTCCCGAGATTTGGGGTAAACTTATGGTTATGGTGGTAGAAATGTTTGTTACTATTTTACGCCGCGACTAATAAACCAAATTAGCTGAAAATTGGAATATAAATAGATTATAACCTGGATTAACACAGGCCTTATCCCGAAAAAATTGAATTACATACGTGTAGGTATAATTCGCGGGTAATGCAGTGGGGCGCAGATAGTATGTAATGTATAATGTACCTATATAATATTTACAATAAATGGGTATATACTAATACACATAAAATATAAATCAATCAAAAGTTTTCAGTGTATAAATTAAATGGAAAATTTTATCTCCACACAACATCAGTCCATTATTTTGTTTAAAGTATTCACGAGACGGTTTGAAAAATGACAAACTTCTATAAACACCTGATTTTATTAAGTCAATGAAAAACGACGTGCCTTTGAAATCTGTTTCTGTGATGTCGGTTTAGGTTCACGGGATCACCATTCTTTGGCTCGAGATTTATGTGAATTATATGGCGGGTCTATAAACGCCGCACTTTTATTAGCCGCGAGACATTTACTGATTAATAAAGTGGACAGAGATGCGGAAGGAGCCAACACTACAGCTTCCTAGAATGCCAACGTTAGTAGATTATTATTTTTAATGACTTTAGAACCAACCTATGGTAACTACAGTAGAACCCGCTCAAGACGATCAAGCTTAAAACGATTTCTCGCTTAAGAGTGTGCAATATGTAATTTGGTGGTTACAAATGGTTCTGGATCTCAGATTCTGGAAAAGTTAGGAGCCTGATATTTGGGTAAATGATATTTCAAAGTGTTAGCTTCGTTATGACTATAAAAAATACACAATTTGTAAAACTTTTCTGGATAGTTTATTTTTTTGAAAAATACATGTTTTGCTCACATTTTGCTTTCAATCTCAGGAAAAGCAAACTTATTTTCTTAAATTTTTATTTTGTATAGAAAATTAGGTATATATCTTGAACATGGCCATTTTGTTTTTCGTTATGTTGTTTAATTTACTTGCAATAAGGTAAAAATGGTTTTGGCGCTCACGTCATAAAATTTGCGTCGCGCGTCAATCGCTCCGTGCTTTTCACTCACGTGAAAGTCATAATTCGGCGTCTCGCTTGCGCTTCGAATTTTATCCATTTCGTACCGACGTGCTGCGCGCTCTTAATACGTCATTTTACGCCAATCCTTGAGACATGTTTTCATACATTTCCTAACGCTTAATACGATTCGTCATCCCGTTTAATACGTCTACATGTCACACGCGAGTAATTCCAAATGCGATAAATAAATTACAACAGATAGATCAGGACATCATAAAGGTCCTTAAACAAGTTGCAGGCAAGAGTAATACATGATATCTTAAACTACAGAAAACGACTCCTGATGTAATTCTAAACTGAAAATTTTGAAAACGTAGTGCAAAAGTAAAATTCAATTTGGTAATTGCTAATGCATCAAAATCTTTTTGTCATACCAGAATAAGTGATTACTATAAGTAGCATGAGAGCCGTGATAGCCCAGTGGATATGACCTCTGCCTCCGATTCCAGAGGGTGTGGGTTCGAATCCGGTCCGGGGCATGCACCTCCAACTTTTCGGTTGTGTTGTGTGCATTTCAAGAAATTAAATATCACGTGTCTCAAACGGTGAAAGAAAACATCGTGAGGAAACCTGCACACCAGAAAATTTCTTAATTCTCTGCGTGTGTGAAGTCTGCCAATCCGCATTGGGGCAGCGTAGTGGACTATTGGCCTAACCCCTCTCATTCTGAGAGGAGACTCGAGCTCAGCAGTGAGCCGTATGTTGGTTGATAACGATAAGTAGCATAATTAGATCGTCTTTACACCAAATATAATAATTTTGTATGTGTACATTAATCGTTATATTTTTCACTATCCCCCACCTATATCCCGTATAATAGGTACGCTTTCCCGTCTAAGACGCGTTTTTACTTGGGTCCCTGCGAAATCGTATTAAACGGATTCTACTGTATATTTGTAGTCACTCTGTGTATGGAAATTTTAAAGTTTTATATCATACTTCAAAGTGCGTTAAACCCTTAGTCCCGAGGCATCCGCATAGCCGCATGCCGACCCGTGCGTTTCGACATACAATCTGAATTACAATGTACGGAATTTACAGACTTCAACCGGTCCCTCTGTGTCCGTGTCCGAGCGGAATAAGAAACAGCCTTACTGTTAGCTCTATTGTTCGGGAACATATACTAAACAATGTATTTTTGCCCAATATGGTGGCGCGATTATGTCAACGGTTGTGTTCTGTTTTTAAATAACGACCAATGCCTCGTATCGGGAATCGTTGAGGGCATCAGCGTTCTTTCTGCATTTTAATTTGGTTTGTGTAGGTATTTAATATGCTTTTTTGTTATGTTGGAGCTTTTGTTATGTGGATGCAAAGAATGTACAATGTGGGTACTAAAGAAATTCTCTTTGTACTTTATACAGCCATTTTAGGCTTGGCCGCCCTTCTTTAGAAGAGGATCCAAATTGGCTGATTAGGTTGATACTGGATAGAAGCAGGCGTTACTTTGCGGAAGTTCATCATGATTATATAATGATTTATTTATTTTGCTATCATCCGCGAAAAGTCGACGAACCCATGTGACAACGTCACCCAGGTCCGGCAAAATACTCTCTACGTACGTTTCACCCCGAAACCGGAGCATCCTCAGGAGATGTTGACTCTACAACGTGCAATTGCAAAGTGTCGTTTTCGACCTTTGCTTCGTCTTTTATAGACCAAATGGTAGGTGGGGCAAGAGGTGGGCGTTGCCAAGATATAATATAAGCGATTTATCTCGCATCGAATTCAAACATTTTTATTAGTGGTGACTTCGATAACTCTATTTGTTCATTTAATAAGGTAATTCCTGACTTATTATGTTTTATTATCTCTAATTGTTCCAAAACGCATAGTCGTAGGCCTTTATTGCAAGTGTGTAAAATGTCATACATATGATTATCTGCCAGCTTATGACCAGTATCTAGGAGATGCTTTGCAAAGTGCGACCTTTGTGGACGGTCATTTCGAACAGCGGATATGTGCTCTTTGTAACGTGTATCAAAGTTCCGACCGGTTTGACCAATATATGTTGCATTACATTCAGAACATTGTAATTTATAGACTCCCGATTTATGTTGCTTTTCTAGTTTATCTTTACCATTGCAAATATTTTTAAGAGAGTTATTTGTTCTGAAAGCCACATTTATATCATGAGTTCTAAGTGTTTTTGCAATACGTTCCGATACTGGACCAAAGTATGTTAGACTAGCTTTAAATTTTTTAGGTTACTTTTTTAGGACACTTTGCAATTGCACGTTGTAGAGTCAACATCTCCTGAGGATGCTCCGGTTTCGGGGTGAAACGTACGTAGAGAGTATTTTGTCGGACCTGGGTGACGTTGTCACATGGGTTCGTCGACTTTTCGCGGATGATAGCAAAATAAATAAATCATTATATAGGTTGATACTTGTTAATAAAGTCAAAACACTCTAACGATCATTGTCAGATGTAAGTTTTAATCATCGGGACCGAACCATTCAAAATTTATTTATTTCAAGTAGGCTAGTTTGAAACGTCCGTTGACTATATGTCTACTAGCGGTTCGGAAGGCAGTTTCTGCTGAGAAGAAGCCAGCAAGAAACTGAAAAGTTGCTCTTTAAAAAAACGTACATACCTATTATAATTTAGAATTGATAACAACATTACAATTTCTTATAGTTCTTGTGTGAAGGTGGAAGCTGATCCAATGGCCAAAATTATGCATTGGCAGGTCCATCACAGTCTTAGGGATCTTGCTATGGAAGAGTACAAATTAAAGTACGATTTAACGTGCTATGTGATACTCGGGTGTGTAAAGCCACTAACTTCCCAACTCCGGAGTGCTACTGAGAATTCCTTGGAAGAAAGAAACACTCGAAACTTAATATTTCAAAACTTCACCATCGTGGCATTTGTTATTTTATACGTAGACAAAATAATAGATGTCACACTGAAATCTGAAATCGCGTATAATAAAAAGGTATAAGTTGATAATGATGACATTTCGAATATTTACTAAACTACCTGCTTATCATTTAGTAAAACTTCCTGACCACAACAATATTTCAGTACCTAGGCATTGTTGCAACTTTCAAGACAAGGAAGCATTAGATAACCTCGCCCACAACAGAATAATGAGGTTACGAGCGTCGATCGTTCAAACCGCGGAAACAAAGGGCTCTCGGCTCTTCCACTATTTCCTGCATCGCGCACGGGAACTTGGGAGTTGCAAGCTTATCTCCATCCGTATTGGGTAACTGGAGGCGTAAGCAACACTTGATGTAACACAAATGCCGCAACCTATCCGCTGACGCAATCCCCAGCTGGTCCTACGGAGGTATTAAATAGTGTCAGTTGTACCGATGCGGAAATAATTAGACTATTGCATCATCGCTCGGAACAAGTTTCGTGAAGCAGTATCGAGTTCATATTTCTTATGTGTTTGCCTGTACTACTTGTACATATGTTTTCTGTGCCTGTAAACAAAAGTTCTGGGTACCTAGGTAAGTATAGCTTATAATTTTGGAACCGGGATATGTTTGGCATTCTGTATCATTACTATCACTTTTTTAACAACTAAGGGACAGGGCACACTTTTTAGCCGGCTTCAAAAAAAGGAGGAGGTTCTCAATTCGAGTGTAAGTTTTTTTTATACCTAATAGAGGGGAAAAACGTACATATTATATAAATAGGTAAATTATGTAAATTAATTTTGTAATTGTCGAACGACGGAAAAAGGATGCACGACTCCTAGGTTGCCATCATGATTGAATTGTTGCTGTTCAGTGTAAACTGGATGTTTTATCTAATATTCAATTCTCCCCGATATTTAACTACTCTTCACCTTCACCACATTATAAAACTTGTTACATCTTCTTCCACATTAAGGAATCTGAACCTGTAGCTATGTGGCATACCGATTCTCTTTCTACAGAGGCTAACGCTACGAAAACTAGAAAAACGTATGGGAATGACAGATCCCATCGATAACTTGATCACGAGTCGATAACGAATCTCGTTGATACTTTTCGAAGCCTTCATGATTGTAGAAAGATAATCGACGTACCACATGTTACTCCAATGTCCAAGTCATCTAATTTCAAAAACAAACTCTAAATTGTAATAGCAAATATGCTTACGCTTGTATTGTACATATTTACCTGTTTTATATCTTACTAATATTTCTTTAACTTTAATATCAGGGAATACCCGGAAAAAAAAAGAGTTATAAGAAATAATTAATCATTATTCATTCAGTAGGTAAAGTACCTGCTGTACATCGAAATCTAATAAAGAAGTCATCAGTACCTAATAAAAAAAGAGGACGGTAAACTTGCTTCCGGTGCGTTCGTGGAAATGACCATTTTCGCGGTAGATATAATGTGAGTTGTGACCAGTGTACGCGGCACATGGCAGCGGGGAGAGGGGAAGGGGGTCAGAGTCGGTGACCGCGCGTGTTGACTTGCATAAGGACCAGGGAGTAGCCGTCAACCTGTCTTTGTATTCTAGTAAGGTCGTGGGGCCCAACTAACGAGAATACCGCAAAACTATTGACGGTGACACTGTTCGAACTTCGAATCATACCAACTACATGTTTACCATTGTCATTTTTTTTTCTTTCGGTATATTAATGAGGGACAACTATGTGAAAATAACAATGGCCACTTGAAATTCAGTCACTGTATTAGAATCATGTGATTGATGGTTTGCGGTGCGAATATCACGTTACTGTTGAATCGGTTGTGATTGTGACTAATGGTGGATAGTCTTTTTAATAAAAGGTCTCTTGAACTTTACTATTACAATTTGTCAATTGTTAGGTATTAACTATATTTACCTGAATTTCATTTGATTCATTATTTTGCATTCCTAAGATGTATGTAAGCGAAGGAAATTCCAAAAATTCGGTAGATAACTTGGCTTTTGAAATATGAAATAGGATAGTAGTTAAAGGTTTCTTATTACGCTATACCTACTTTATAACTCATAGTAAACTGTCGAATTTATACTGTTTGCTTGTTCAATTACAGTCATAACCCATAATGAACTCCAGAGTATTTCTATTGGTAGTCGGAGTTGGGAAGTTCTTACTGCTGTCTAATTCTGGCAGGCTTATGTGCCCTGTTAAAGCTGTTGAAGAGCTGAGCAGCGAAGCTCTACAATGTTCAATTGTGAACAGGCATTTTGAATTCGATTTTATGGCGGATCTAGGTTACGTTGTCTCTCGGATTCGTCGGTTTAGCAAAATAAATCAATTATACTCTTTAAAGATTTGATTTGATTTTATTAAATACACAAACTCCAATCTGTCATATAAACACACCAGGTGGACTCTTGTCGCCATCCCAACATTTAAGATGATTTCAGCATCGATACCGGCAGGTATGCGCCACAGAGCAGAGACAAGCTTCCTGCTGGCCGCGTTCCCGGTATTGCAAGTTTAAATCAGAATAAGACGCGGAAATACCATATGACCAATCCGATTACGCTATCTCGCTGTAGGTCAGAGGTCTAGGAGATTTATCGTTACGGGATTTCCGTGTTTTTTTTTTCTTGAATCATTTACGTAATTAATACAATCGATGTATCCATAACTGGAGTCTGAAGCTGGTTGCTGGTTTGGTTTTCGAGCGATTTCCAGTGTACAGTTCTAAGATTTAGTATCGTTATCATTCAGGTAACGATTTGAACTTCTGTTACAAGCTGCAACTTCAAATCAGAGAATGTAGACTATCCACCTATTCAGTTTATTCTTGAATCATTAATACCATAATCATCGTATTCTTGTTCAAGAGAAATCAATTGCTGGCTTATTGTTTTTTCTGTAGGGGGAAAATCCTCATCTCCACCCGTTTGGGTAGTGCCAAACTCCTACCTGCTAAAAATTCTTCTTTCTTTATTTTCATATACTTTCCAGAAAAATATTATTAGGTCACATTTCTCACTAGATTCCAACATTATAGTAATTAAGTTTTCCACCGTAATTTCTCCTCCTAGCTCCTTTCTTACTCCTTTTCTTTCAATTGCTGACTTCTGAATCTAGCTTACTTTTGGAAGAACTTATTCTATGATCCTAAAATTTGGTGTCATTATCGTATTTGCTCAGTTAACGATTCAATTTGCTATTACCAGTGCAACTGCAAGTTCGTAATTGATGTCTGTCCACCTAAATCATCACACTAATACATTTAATAAGGCTAATGTAATGTTACATTTCATCTATAGGACATATTTCCTAGATAATTCACTAGAGACCTAAAAACAGAAGCTTCAGCGCCTTAAAAACAGCGATTGTTAGACATCAGGGACTGCAAATTCCGCCTGAAAAGGATACGACTAGCCAATATCTTTATCTTGGGCGCGTTCTTCATTGCTGAAGATGCGTTGTTAACAATTCCCTTCCACACAGTCCTTAGCTTTTCTAATGGCTGTTGTTACAGGTACTAGTGAGTAACTTAACCTGGTCAGACCAGCAGCTAGGTGATCGGCTGCGTGGTCGTTTCTCCTCAACCTTGCCCACCACTATTAGTTTATCCAGGTTATCGGGAAGGCGACTGACCTTATTGATCGTTTAGATTTTTATGGGCGTTCAGACAAAATTACTAATATCTTTGTTATTTGTGCGTTTATGTTCATTTATTAAAAAATGTCACGTGTAATAATTACGCTAAAAGATTTTTGTTTTTTACGTATTAGTTAGTTAATATTGGCCTTATTTACCCGAATGTATCATAAAAATCAATATATTCAAACCTAGTCATCATCCCCATTCTAAAAGAAAAGATTTTATTACGATTAATTCCGAGATATGTTTTCTGTAAACGAGCCAAATATCTTAAGAATCTTGCATTTAATGTACCTATACCTAAGTATCTATCTTTACCTACAGGAAACATACTTACACACATGATCTCAATTTCCTTTGCCAATACCTATCATAGTTTCAAGGAACTTATTATTTGAAAATTATTCTAGATCGGTACGTATAAAGTGGCAATGTTGAAAGCCGGGATTCCCAGCTATTACATTATGTGAGCCCTACAGCCTAGGGGCGATGACACGGCGAGTTGTGCCAAATGTGAATAATAACTATGTGCAGGACGACCCACGCTAGTCATCAAGTGCGTTCAGATCCTTGTTCGCCTGCGGAATGCAGATTGTGACCGTTTAAGTGTTGGAAGTCCTTTGGGACACCCACCTATTGTTTATGAAGCTATTATCTATTACAAAAGGTAACTGCCGAATATTTATAAGTACTGTTTGTAACTTATAATAGACTAGCGGACGCCCGCGACTTCGTCTTAAAGTCGATGTAAAGTTTCAACTTAAAAAATGGAGTAACTACTCCCGTTTTCTGAACATTTTCCTTCATTGCTCTGCTCCTATTGATCGTAGCGTGATGAAAAGTATACTATAACTGTATATATACAGGAGTATAAAGAATAAATTGTACCAAGTTTCGGTAAAACCCGTCGAGTAGTTTTTGTTTCTATAACGAACATACAGACAGATAGACAGAAAGACAGACAGACAAAAATTTTACTGATTGCATTTTTGGCATCACTATCGATCACTAATCACCCCCTGATAGTTATTTTGGAAATATTTGATGTACAGAATTGACCTCTCCACAGATTTATTATAAGTATAGAAGATAAGTTGGTGATATGACGTTTTTTTTAAAGAATATTTGCCATATTTTTTTATAATATGACCTTATACCCATTCCCCTCCAACTAGTCGGGAAAGACTGTGCTAGGAGTGGGTACGACAATAGACCAACGGGGCGGGGATCGAATCACCATCCCTCCAACCACGAGGAGTGATGAGTCCAACCGCTATTACCGAGCTATTGAGGTATAGATAGATACTCCTTAATTTATCGTCATTTATCATTAATCATTATGATCTTTGGAATCAGGAAGTTAGGAATCTTTTCATTAACTCTACCAAAAGCAGCGGTGTTTCATTTGAAATTGGAATTAGTTTTTTAATGTTAATTATGACTGATCAAAATCCATGTCTGGCTGGAAGTTTGGGCCGTGGTTAGTTACCACCCTACCGACAAAGACGTACCGCCAAGCGATTTAGCGTTCCGGTACGATGTCATGTAAAAACCGAAAGGGGAATGGATTTTCATCGTCCTTCTAACAAGTTAGCACGCTTTTATTTTTATTAAATTGCATTTCATGAAAATCAATGACACTTATACCAACGGAATCGGAATTCTACAATAGTTAGGTATAGTTGACCAGTCCAGACAAACTAAAAAAAATAATTATGACAAACAGAAGCAATACCTTAACAAGAGTTCATTGCACTGTATTTAAATGGTCAAGGTATTAAGCTTTTTTTAAGGTATAGGTCTAATTTAACATTTAAATAGATCCAACCTCTAATCGCTCTATGGTATGAGTAATGTGAAACCGATTACTTATTTATGCCACGTGATACATTCGGACAATATATTTTGTTATAAACCAGGCACTGTGAGGTATTAAGTGTGCAAAATTCGAGGACCGCATTTTTTTTCTGGTTGTGCAAGTGCTATATGCTCCTTAATGGGACCTTAGTGGCGTCACCGGGGGGGTAAAAAATCTTCTTGTCCGAGGCAGGATTTGAACCAGGTCGTTCGTATTGCAGTAAAGTGTTGTTACCAATACGCTACCGCGACAGTTGTGACGCATTTTGTTTACAGTTTTGAACTTAGAAAAGCATGCAGATTACGATTCTTCGATGTTGCCAGGAGGCTTATTGGTCCATTCTTTTGTTATACCCTAACCCTACCTCTACGATTTTGGTATCGAGTATATGGACTAATCACTTAACAATTGCTTTGTATTAGTTTTAATGCTTGTTTTATTAAGAATATTCAATTTTCAACATAACACTATCACACTTATAGCTAGTCTATAAAAAAAAAGTTAAAAACGACGTTTTTAAAACTGTATCACTCCGAAATTACTGGATGAATCTGAGTACAAAACTGTAAACAGAATGCGATCCTCAAATTTTGCAAACTCAATACCTCACAGCGCCTGGTCTATTAAGTAAAACAATGAGCTTTAAAGTCGGAGACTTGAAGGTACAATGGAGTGAAGTGGTTGTTAAGGGTACCGTCATTATTTCAACAACAAAAAAACAAGGATATTATTTACTTTTATTTGTAATTCCTATTTCACTGCCTCGTTGGTCCAGTAGTAAGCTTACTCGTATGTGGTTTCGCATCATGAGATCCTGGATTCGAGTCCTGCATCGGTCTATGAAATACTAAGGTTTACTTTGAATCCAGAAAAAAAAATCCAATTGTATTCAAATTTGGAAAGAATTCCAATTTTGAAACCAAATCCAGATTAATCAATGATAGGCAGACGGAGCGCACGGAACACGACGGTGTCGTAACCGCTCCAAATACAAAATTCAAAAACGAATACATTTTCGATTCAGTATCTACAACACGTAGCGTCGCATCAGTAATTTTCAATATTATTCAAGAAAAATGGCGTCTTATGTTTTGAAATAATTGAGTGTTTTTTAATTGATTGTTATATTAATTTAAGTAATTGTTGTTAGTGTTAAATTTTGAAATACAAATTATGAAAAAAGTTTGTATACCGTCAAGACGTCAAGGAGACGCGTGACTTTTGTTTTTTTGTGCTGTTTGTAAAGATTCACTCTGGTTACTCTGTGTTTATATTGCACCTTCCCGCACTTCCTCCGCAATCTTGTCATTAGAGATTGGTTTTAGCAATAAGGCCGCCTTTGCAAGCTTATTTTTTGTTTTAATTATTTTATTTATATTGTGTGCAATAAAGTATTTCTACTTCTTCTCATAGAGATAAGATAAGATAGATCTCATTTTTATTCTTTACAAGTAAACCTTTGACTACAATCTCACCTGACTGATGATGCAGTCAAAGATGGAAGCGCGCTAACTTGAGGATGAAAATCCACACCCCTTTCGGTTTCTACAAGACATCGTACCGGAACGCTAAATCGCTTGGCGGTACGTTTTTGTCGATAGGGTGGTAACAGGAAAAAATGACTGTAACTGCATCGTCACTGACTAAAATCACAGGCAAAGCCTAACTTGTTATTGGAACAAAAAAACTATAAACTCTCAATCGGTTATTCGGGTGCAGTGTTGGACTTGGACGAAGACATTTGTATTAAAATAAAAAGCTCTAAATGACACCAAAGTAAATGTAAGTGGCAACTTACTATGCGGACTTGTTCTGCTCGACTGTACTTTGAATACAAATTATTGTATTTGGCGGTCAAAGTAGTCAGGACACCAAAGTTTAATTTATTACAGACTGTAAAGTGACGTTACATAGCGCTATCACGTACAAGTAGGTATGGGAAAACATTTGGGAAAATTATTTATTAGAATTGACTCTAAGAATGCTGTAATAATTTCATATCACTTCATCATTCGAATATACCTACATATTTAAAAAGTTATATGCAATTTACGTATTAAACTTTATTTTATATTTATTATACTCGATTAATACAGAAAATTATTTAAAAAGAGCTTTATTAAAGCGACATCTATAAATAAATAAAACTTTCAAAGGTTCGTCTACTCCTCGCAAGATGGCACCACATGTTCCAGAATATACAAATAATTTTACCGTTTTAAATGTTTATTATTTTGTTTCAAAGATGTAATCTTAAGCCTGCAGCCGTAAATAATTGTAATAATACTATCGTTGGATATTCATTTCGTAATAATTTATCCTATAATTGACAACAATGAACGTGCAAACAGTAGAATTACGGTTCCTACTACCTACTTAAACTTTTACTGTAATTGTAACTGGTCCAAGTCTGTAGATTGAAGATATTTTGAAAATTTTTGTTGTCATACAACAGGCCTGTGTCCTGCAGTGGACGTCCATCGGCTGTTAAGACGGTCATTATTTTTTTATTCTTTACAAGTTAGCCCTTGACTACTATCTCACCTGATGGTAAGTGATGATGCAATTTAAGATGGAAGCGGGCCAAATTGTCAGGAGTAGAATGAAAATCCACACCCCTGTCGGTTTATACATGACATCGTATAGGAACGCTAAATCGCTTGGCGATACGTCTTTGACTGTAGAGTGGTAACTAGCTACGGCCGAAGCCTCCCACCAGCCAGACCTGGACCGATTAATTAAACCTCAATCGGCTGAGCCGGGGATTGAACCCAGGGCCTCCGTCTTGTAAATCCACCGCGCATACCACTGCGCCACGGAGGCCGTTGATATAAGAATACAAATTTTCCTCTTTATTAGGTATATTATTGTAGGTAGATTATTTCCTAATAATTCAAATCAAAGATTAATTAGGAAGCCGGATCTCTTAGCCTTTTATTGCTGTTGGTGAGTAAAAAGCAAATAAAAATGTCAGGCGTATACAAAAGGGGTTTTGTCATAGCTTCATCAAGATGTAAACTCGTGATTCAAGTAGGTAGGATGGAGTGTGTGCTTCTGCGGGTACATTGTGCGTCCGTTCGTGTTGACTTTTTATTTTGTTATTGAGACATCATTGGACGTATGGAATTACTCTTCCTTGATACGATTTCTTGTTTTGTATTCAACATTACAGCTTGTACCCACATAACATATCTAGATAGGTAGGTTTCCTAAAAAAAGTTCAGTTTAGTTAGAATAACACATCTATACTAATATTATAAAGAGGAAAGATTTGATTGTTTGAGTGTTTGTATGTAATGTATAGGCTCCGAAACTTACTGAATCGATTTGAAAAATTCTTTCACTACACTATCCTGTGCCTATATCATATTTTTTTTAAATAGGGATCCTTCCCAAAACTCTAATATTGTAACCCAAGGTATACAAAAATTACCTAAAATATTGTTTACATCGCGTGCGCTGCAAAAACTATTGATGTTACAATAAACTAATGTACTACAACTTTGCAGAACACATTATTTTCTGCAAAAAATGTCGCGACAACATACGTCTAACGTAACTATTATTCCGACTAGTAAGTCAGTCAGTAATCTAGCTAGTAAGGTCTGGCCAGGTCTAGTAAGTTTTGTCACTTTTTTCTCTTTGCCCTTAAACACTTAAATTTGTCTTTAAACGATTTAAATACTAGGAAGAGCTTGTGCCACCCATAATAGTTCGTAACAAGATAAAACCCCATAGTTACAGAGGGTGGGTGGCAGTGGAGTGGCGAGGAAGGCGGCAAGGAGGTGCCACTTCCTCGTGCTTGCTCTACGTACGTTGCGAGGCGGGAAATGTCAAGGTCGCGTCCGCTCACTTCCTTTGCGTTCGTTACAGCGACTGTTATTACCGCCTCACAGATAATAAATAGGTAAATATATAAATTTAGATATTACGGAAAAGTGTCCGTAGTGGAAAATTTCTGCTGACAATTGCTGATTGATTAACATCAATATTAAATTAATTAAGTTAAACTGTACAGCTACATCTTTCTTTGTAAGAACTGTTTTATAAAGTAAATAGTTAGAGTTCTTATTTGTGATGAATTAGACACTATTAAACTCAAGCGCAAGACAATATTTTGATACCTAGTATAAAAAAGTAAAAACACGCTGTTTACATTTTTACACATGTAGAGAAAGAACAGCTCTTCCTATACGAGTAGCAGTAATATTACATAATAATAAAGTAATATTTAATTTCAAATTTAGAATTTTGGCGCCCGCTATTAGAATTGACTACGTTGATTGATATTTTTACATTATGCTGTTTTGTCTTGTTTATGGTGTATTTATTAAAAAATTCAGTTCGTTTATTTTATAATATGCACTCAAATGTTAACTACCCTTATATTTTTTTCTCTCATTTATTTATTAGACCATTTTAAAACTTTTAACAATACTTATCTACACTTTTATTTAACTTTTAATAATACTTATCTACACTATTAAATACTAAATACAACCCTTATTTTCTCTCATTTATTTATTTATCTTTTTTTAAATTTTTAAAGTGTAAAAATATAAAAAAAATATATAAGCTAAAAATATAAGCCTGACTGTCCAGCGCGGAAATGCAACCAGTATTCTTGCCACCATTCCACGTGGGCATGATTTGTACCTATAGTTATTAGGATAACTTAGCTTAAGTTCCTTATTGTATTCTTTCTCAATAAAAAAAAACAATACTTAAAAAAATGTACTTAAAACAAAACACTATTAAAAAATTATAAAAAATTTAACCCTCCTGGGAAATTTTATGCAACTGCTTCATAATTTACTATTAGAGTTGTTAGAAAATAATATTTTTTTCAAGACGTCGTCACCAGCTTTCTCTTAACGTTAAGTAGAACTACTTAATAAAATGAAAAATGAAAAATTAACATTACTAACATAATATAAAAAAATTAGTTAATATCAACTAACCCACTAACAATCTATAAAACTTGTAAACCTTAATAATAATTTTCAAAAAATGTCTGTAATTGTAAGGAAATAAAGCTATTTTTATTTATTTATTATTTTATAGAACTACTTAATAGCAATTAAAAGCGCCGCTTTAATTGTTTCTGCGAGATGGAACATGTGATTTATTTTCCTTTTAACTGTATGAGGAAAAATAGATAATAGAAATCAATTATAGAATTATTTACTTCACGATCGGCGAAGATATCTCGGAACTTGCAGCCAAAGAAAAACAACACTTTTGAATAGTGAATCTCCTCTATTTCGAATGTTGACTATTTCGACTGACTGATCTGAACTTGGAGCATCTATAAAATTGACATTATTCTTAGACGAATTAAATAGGTACTCGTTTATGACATAATCGCAATTATCTTAGAAAATGGCATGCTGTGATTTTTCCCATTTTAGGCTTTTCCTAGTTTTTTTTTCTCACCAAAAAATATATACATTTAACTATATCTAGGTACGTATAAAATCAAAAAATGTCCAATTCGGACGAGGCATAGATTTTATAATAGAGACTAGCTGACGCCGCGCGGTTTCACCCGCGTGGTCCCCGTTCCCGTACGAATACGGGGATAATATACCTATAGCCTATAGCCTTCCTCGATAAATGGGCTATCTAACACTGAAAGAATTTTTCAAATCGGACCTGTAGTTCCTGAGATTAGCGCGTTCAATCAATCAAACAAACAAACAAACTCTT
The DNA here is from genome assembly GCF_947172395.1 of Bicyclus anynana. Classification (NCBI taxonomy): domain Eukaryota; kingdom Metazoa; phylum Arthropoda; class Insecta; order Lepidoptera; family Nymphalidae; genus Bicyclus; species Bicyclus anynana. Next base: position 7,981,670 of record NC_069088.1, read on the forward strand.
CAGCTTTATAATATTAGTATAGATATGTCACTAGCGCGTCAAAACTGAGGCGAACAAAGACGGCTAACTGACTGCATTTCCTTGAGTCGCAACGAAAGTTATTTAAATAAATAATACCTACCGAAGTACCTAAATATACTTAAACTTAAAAGCTACACAACTCAACATGTTGTGTAGCTAAGAACTTTAAAAACTGTCTATTACATAAATATATAATGGAATTAAACACAAAATTGTGCATGTGTACGCTCAGTGGAGTAGTTAAATTCGAATAACTTTTTGCGGTATTTTTTTTTATTCTTTACAAGTTAGCCCTTGATTACAATCTCAAGTGATGGTAAGTGACGATGCAATCTAAGATGGAAGCGGGCTAACTTGATAGAAGGAGGATGAAAGTCCACACCCCTTTCGGTTTCTACACGACATCGTACCGGAACGCTAAATCGCTGGGCGGTACGTCTTTGACGGTAGGGTGGTAACCAGCCAGTCCTGGACCAATTAAGAAAACCTTAATCGGCCCAGCTGGGGATCGAACCCAGGACCTCCGTTTTGTAAATCCACCGCGCATACCACTGCGCCACGGAGGCCGTCAAAATTTGTAGCCACGTAACGTGTCTATAGTATAAAATATCGTTAATAGATATACCTACTAGTAGTTCGCAGATGACGCTGGTTTTTTCCACCGTGCAAATAAAATTTAATCTAAACCTTAATACTGTACTGGAACCCCCTTCAGATAAGGGTCTCCTCCAAAGATTTCCATTTTTCCCTGTCTTTAACAATTTGTAGCCATTGTGGATTTGTGGGCTTGCAATTTTTTTAGTATCATCGCTGATCGTCCCATCTAGAGTTAGGTCTACCTAACTCTTTCCACAATGTCACCGTTCTTGTCCATCTACGGTCTTTGATTTTGGCTATATGCCCAGCCCATTTCCATTTAATTTTTTGACTGTGTGTTACAGCATGTATGGATTTTATCGCAAATCTTATATTAGTGTGATTTTTTTTCTATTTTCTTAATGTTAAGCATAGTGCGTTCCATTCCACGTTTACATGTGTGCAAATTGAGATAAAAGAAACACAAGCTGAAATGATTAAACTGTATTCCAAATATCTTAATACTCATTTTTAAGCAAATCGTTACTTTATTAGATGGTGATTACATTAGTTAAATTTAACTTAACCTCACATAACATGTTTTTTTTTTAATTTATTTTACGGCCTTGCATACAAGTCCTTATAGGCCCTGCTTTAAATATTACAATTTTTCTTAAAAATAATACAAAGCACTTAAAACTATCGTCGTCGTCGTCTAAATATAAATTTACTACTGTATTTTACAATTTTTCTATTGTGTTACTAATGAGGGATGATGACAGTTTTTTAAATTGTATATAAATTAAGAGTATACTAATAGTAAAGCAATTTTGTAAAAGGAACAGGGTATCTGCGATCATTACTTTCGGAGCTACAGGGATTTAAAGGGTCAGATTTGCGGCGCTGCCGCGGATCCCTGAAAAACGCCCCATACAAAATGGCTCGAAAAAATGACGTCATAGGCAATGTAATGATCGTTAGATTTGTATGCGCGTTCAAACAAAATTACTAATATCTTTGTTATTTGTGCGTTTATCTTTATAGTTCATATATTAAAAAATGTCACATTTAATGCAAGGAAGCTAAAACTGTATGAATTTTCATCTAATTACGATAAAAAAATTTTAGTAGTTTTTGAAATTTTATAATCTCATTTATTTTGCAAATATCCAGACAATCTTTGCTTTTTATGTATAAATTAGTTAACATTGACCCTATTTACCCGAATGTATCATAAAAACCAATATATTCAAACCTAGTCATCATCCCCATTACCAAACCCAACCTCAGAGTAAAACCATAATCATTAATAAACAGTACAGATTAAAATATTTATATGTAAGAAGGAGTTTTTATATGTTATCTTATTTATTTATAATTGTTAAATAATTAAAAATCTAACACATGTAAGTAGTTAATTTTATTTTGTTTGTAAACCAACCAACTATTACCAGAGCAATATCAATGTTCGTATCTAATTCATTTTTGGCGAAACAGGAAATTTGTGTAAAATTTTACAATTGATCGATGGTGCACGTATAAAATTTCTTACGCCTAGGTACGAGCGGCTATAGCTAGGTAGACATTTGAGTAATTTCCTGAGTATTTTCCTGAACGATAAGAGATTGTCAAGGTCGGTGATTAATTACCTCACCGCCGTGTTAATCTTGAGCTGTGCGGAAATCACTTTTATACACTTATTTATACGGTGAAATACGTATTCGGTTCAGGTTATGTAAGATGTAGTTAAATAATATCGAGGAATTAAAGGCCACAGCGGTCCTTTGCTATTGCATAACGTTTAATTAATGAATTTAATGGTTTATTATTTTGTTTCCTTCTCGAAGTTATGTTGGCGCCTGCTGCGAGAAAAACAATTTTAATTGATTTTTTTATTTAACAGCCAGAATGATTATTTTTTTGGTTTATTTTCTAAATAGAATATGTCAATAGAACACAATTAAATTAAGTTTTGTAACGGTACAGAACATAATAAATTTAAATTACAGTTTGAATAAATTCTAATTAAATTAGCGGGAAAAAGGATATGAATTTATAATGTAAATTAATAAGTGTGCAATTAATATGACTCAACATATTATTTAATGTCGTATACTCAGAAACGTGTCATGGTTCTAATCTGATCAATTGGGTAAAAAGAGCTGCCGCATTGGTGGTTAGGTTAGCTTATTCATGAAGTCCAAGGTTCGATTTCCTTTTTTTTTCAGGAAATTTTCAATAACAGCCTTGAGTTGGGAAATTGTTTTAGGCCTCCCTCCTGACAGACGAGTAGATTTATAGCTAAAACCTACCTCGCTTCTTCAGCTTTGGGTGATTGGGTTATGTTTGAATCGGTGACGATCTCAACGATTATTGGTGGGAGGCTTCGGCCGTGGTTAGTTACCACCCTACCGACAAAGACATACCGCCAAGCGATTTAGCGTTTCGGGACGATGTCGTGTAGTAACCGAAAGCGGTGTGGACTTTCATCCTACGTCATACAAGTTAGCCCGCTTCAATCTTAGATTGCATCATCACTTACCATCAGGTGAGATTGTAGTCAAGGGCTAACTTATAAAGAATAAAAAAGGGGTATAACACAACCTACTTTCCAACTCCGGAGTGATAAATTGTAATGAGAATTTCTTAGAAGCAAGATCAGCTCAGTATTTCATAGCCCAATCCAGGACTAGAACCTTGTCTTCCGAAGTCACACAGTCGAACCTAACTACTGAACCAACGCGGCAAAATATTTGTATCATCATTAATAACAACCCATATTCGGCTCACTGTTGAGCACGAGTCTCCTCTCGGAATGATAGGGGTTAGGCCTTAGTCCACCTCGCTGGCTGAATGCGGATTGGCAGACTTCACACACGTAGAGAATTAAGAAAATTAGGTATGCAGGTTTACTCACGATGTTTTTCCTTCACCATTTGATACACGTGATATTTAATTTCTTAAAATTCACATAACTGAAAAGTTGGACCGGATTCGAATATATGCCCTCCGAATCGAAACAGTGGTCATATCCACTAGGCTATCACGTCTCTAAAATATTTGTATACATAATAGATATAACAAAATATAATAAAAAAATAGACTCGAATTGAGAATCTCTTCCTTTTTTTTGAAGTCGGTTAAAAAGTCATCATGGCATGGTTGCTCAGGTCGAGTGGAACTTGGAAGGGATGGCGTAACTTCGGCGCCAATGGAGCGCGGTTCCTGAACTCTTCTTATTGTTGGCACTGATTTAAAGCTAGAGAAACTGTGGAGTAGCTGACATCTATACTAATATTATAAAGAGATAGTTTATGGTATTGTAGGGGGTAATCTCTGTATTTACTGACCTGCTTTTGAAAATTCTTTTACCACAAAAAGGCACGCGAGTGTCATAGGCTATATTTTATTCCCGTATCCGCGTAGTTCCCGTTCACGGGAAAATGAATGAAATAAATGAATTATAAGTAATATAAATTATAACAATAATTGGTTTTGTCCATGTAGGTTAATGCCCAAAGAATGATCACGCTGGGCATGCGGATTGGTCATTCGCAGGGATGGATTTTTCCGCACCGGTGTCGCTGCTGCCCGACACCGGCCTGTGCCATTTATAAAATCCAGCCTGTTGAGAATAGTTATACCGCTAGTCGGTCGCCAGAGCATCGTCGGTCCATTTGCAGGGTGCACCATGAGCAGGTGAGGTTGGCAGTTGGGTAGGCTGACTGGTACTGCTTACACACCGGTATGTTTATTAAAATAATAATTATTTTAATAAACATACCGGTTAATAATGATTATTTTAATAAACATACCGTCTCAAGACATTTCTCTGTTCCAAGGAGCGTAGTTTTCGTGTCCGGTGAAGCGTCAAGTGCGAGCCCACCGCCTACCCGTTCCCACCGACAGAAGGGCGCGCCGCGCTGTCACCCGAAGCCCTACGCAGGCTAATTGACTCATCCACTAAGCAAATCTGTAAGAAAGAACATCATGCACTTATTTGTTTACCTCTGCGTTTAGGATAAACTACATTAATTGAGCATATAACAATTACAGTTAAGTTTCATTTCGTCAAATAGGTCAATGTCATTAATCTACAAAAACCTACTCGTTAATAAAGTTGAACTGTCTTTGATCAAGTGCTTTTATTTACAGGATACTGAAACACAAAAAGAATATTTTTTTCCACTTTCTGTCTATCTTTTGGACTGATCTCTGGAATGGCTGAACCAATTTTAATGGAACTTTCACTGGAAGATAGAGGAGGTTATAGGTTTATTGTGCTTAAACCTTCTATCTTCCAAAAGTTCGATCTTTCCATGGATTTTTCCGGAACAAAAATAAGCTTTTAAATGACTACCTATAGTATAATACTCGTATATGGTTTAATTAACTTATGCAGGTACCTACTTTCTACATAAGTTAGGTTTTAAGCAAACTTATTAATGTGCCTTAACATGAAACATATAAAAAAATCTGAAAATGTTAAGAAGTAGTAGTAGAAGAAGAAGTCTGCCAATCCGCCTCTTACAAAAATATTAAAACTTGCCATTTTATTGACACAGTTTAAAATGGTTATTGATTGTGAACTAGGATACCTATCGATTTTCAGAGTTCAGCTGTAGGGGCTGCAAAAATACCCTACTGGCGGCAAATTTGTAAATCCGCCAATGCCGAAAAATCTCTGAAATCCTTATGCTAGTCACAAACGGTCAATTATTCTCACGTTTCTGTGGCACCCACGACTTTAATTGATCGTGTTTTAGTCACTGCGTACATGACTTGTATAGTATGCCGCGTGGGTACTGCCGTTTGCTTTTCAGAAACGTTGAATAATTGACCGTCAATGGGGCCTCTTAGATCGCGATTTATCGGTCGCTAGAGCATCGTCTGTAGAGCGCACAAGCAATAAATATAATTAATTGGAATTCAGTTGAGTCAGTTCTAAATGGTCATTTTATTGATGTATACGTACGTCACATACTAATTCTTACGTCAGTAGCGTGCTAGCGAGTAATCTATTGATAAAGCAGTGAGCAGAGAGCAGAGGCGGAATTGCTACCGCCAGTAGGTTGCTCAATTTTTGTCGCCCCTACTGACTTCTCTTACCTTACTTCGCAAAAAAATAACTATTTCATCAATTGAGACATTTTAAATTATGTAGTTTTTTTTAAACCTAGAAAAAGATTACACGAAAAATAGCTTCTGCGTTGATACCTTGGTACATTTCTGAGCTAAAAAAATTGTCCCGTATTCGTCCCGACTCCCGTTTTTCATATAAGTACAGTATTTCTTTATTACTATTTAGGTTAGAACAGTTTAGTACAGACGTCAGTGTCACAAAAATAAAAACATGCCTCAAAATGGGTCTTTATTATTTATACTTTACAAGCAGATTTTTTACGGATAGAAGACACAAATTGTTGTATAAAAACAATTTTCAGAATTTTTGGAACTAGCATTAATTGAATAAATATAGTTTTTTTGTTTCGCTCCCTTGTCTACAGATTAAACATAGATAATACAGTAAAAGTGCAAAACATCCAATAAAAACTATTTTCTATTTATGCAAGATACAGTTTTGGTCCAAATTTTCCGCTCCCTTAAAATCTGCCACCGGATTCATCATTATCATTTGGATTGTCCACACTAATTATTCAATATTAAAATTTTGTAAAATGTAAATTGTATACTGTAAATATTAAATGAAGTCTAATAGGTTCAAATAATTTAAAAACACATAGTAATTTGCATGCCATATAGGCAAGATACATTAATATACAATTTGTTTCAACCTACCACCTTTACTTGTATCTGCAAATAAATATTGATTGATTGATTGATTGATTGATTGATTAGCTTACTGGTAAATCCGCCTCTGGCATTGAGCAAGTAACGCGGGGAGAGTGCATTCTCCATCTAATGACAATGACGCGATACAAGCGCATCCCCGCGCCGCTTTCCAAGTTCAATGACAATGAAAGTGTGTGCGTGAAACTCTAGCTATTATAGCATTGCGATGCAAGATTGATTATAATTACACAAAGTACCGCGGGAAGAATTAAAATGCTCACTGTCTTGGCACAATAAATTTATGCGCTCCTGTTTTTCTTGCAATAGAACACTTTTTTCTACGCTCTTACGTTGGCTAAGTAATTTGTTGGACTGGTCTAAAAGTAGCACCACTTTTACAAAACTTTTATCAATATACCTATTAGCTATTACAGGACGTATAGACTACTTTAGTATTTTAGTCGAGTATGAACAGCTTTTGGGCGGTAAACCCAAAAATTGTTCGTACTTTTCGAAAGAACTACGGCTTATTGACGCTGTCAAAATAAATAAACATGTAGCTACCTATATATATTTTTGTGCAAATAAATGAGCATGACATTCGCTACTCATACTTATATATGTCGGTTTAGGTATGTTTATAAAGCTATATATTTAAGACTAGAGCTGAAACGGATACCGGATACTGGATAACTGTATGAATTTTCATCTAATTACGATAAAAGATTTAATAGATTTTGAAATTTGATAATCTCATTTATATTGGAAATATTCAGACAATCTTTGCTTTTTATGTATAAATAAATTAGTTAACATTGACCCGAATGTATTCAAACCTAGTCATCATCCCCATTGTCCTAATTTATGGCCAATTTGGCTCTGTATACGTTGGGCCCGTGGTATACGAAGATTGGGGTTCTCTATTATATATTTCTGATTAACTATAACGGTTTATGAGATACGAGTATAGCCTGGTAACAGTCAGCATAGTTTCAGTAGTAGGGTTCCGTTTCATCCTATACGGGTACGGAACCCTAAAGCCCGTACGAGGTATGTGCTATAGGCGCGGACCGCGAGCCGACTCGCGACGCGTGTCTCAAGTGACGCGCTCCGCCGAGCACGCCTCATTGCCAAGGCCGGTGCTTTCTCCTCGATATTACGCGCTACTGCACTTATATAACTATTACTCGTCGATCTGATGTAACTCGGATAACAGTTTGTCAAGTGGGTAACCGATTAGTCAACAAGAACAATACTTTTGAGTTTAGGTTTTTTTTTTTCTTTTAAAACAATACATAAGCCACTTAAAAGTGATTATTTATCGATTGTTCTCACGTCATCCTTCGCTAAGGACAGTAGAATTTAACAGATCATTACGGTGCTTTTAACTAACGAAAATTGTTGTTGTTAAGATAACGAAGGCCTACCTAAGTATAGTGTATAGTAATGATTTTCATACTATTCTTTTTGAAGGCCTCCGTGGCGCAGTGGTATGCGTGGTGGATTTACAAGACGGAGGTCCTGGGTTCGATCCCCCACTAGGTCGATTGAGGTATTCTTAATTGCTTAATTGATCCAGGTCTGGCTGGTGGGAGGTTTCGGCCGTGGCTAGTTACCACACCCTACCGGCAAGGACGTACCGCCAAACTATATAGCGTTCCAGTACGATGTCGGGTAGAAACCGAAAGGGGTGTGGATTATCATACTCCTTTAAAATGCAATAAAGCTTGGGTGACTTTGTACGCCTCAGCTTCGATGCGCTAGTGCCATATTTGTACTATACTAATATAATAAAGCTGAAGAGTTTGTTTGTTTGAACGCGCTGATCTCTGGAACTACTGGTTCGATTTGAAAAATTATTCCAGTGTTAGATAGCCCATTTATCGAGGAAGCCTATAGGCTATATATTATCACGCTAAGACCAATAGGAGCGGAGCACCAATGACGAATGTTTCAAAATCGGGGTTTTTTTCCTATTGAGAGCTTTTCCTGTGTGCGCTGCGTATACGGTTAAAATTTCGCAAAGCGTTAGCCTAAAGTAAATATTCCGTGCGGACGAAGTTGCGGACTGAAGCTAGTCTATTGTATAAAATCATTGCGGTATAGTCGTTAACCTTACCCGTGATATAAAATACTGTTACAATCGCGCATTTGAATATATCTCTGCAGGTGTAGGTATGAACTGAATTTTTATTAATTTATGAAACCTTCACAAGGGTTTCCGCCATGCTCACGCTAAGTGAAGGATGTCGGCCCGACGATCTTGACCTAAAGGCTTGACTCGGCGTCAACTGCGTGTTTCCGCTTCGGTTCTGATTGTTACTCGATATTATAGATGTTGAATAAGTTATAATATGCCCTTAGGTTAATAAGTGCATCCATGCTTACACTGAAATGGGACGATGCTTTGGTGACAAAAGTAATTATACAAATAAAATGATGTACTTATTTGTTATTTTATAATAATTAACCTATTTTATTGGTCCACTATGGGCCAATAAAATAGGCTGATTTGGATGATAAAGGCAGTGTTAATTTATTTGATGATCACTAACAGATCTTGTGAAAGCGCAGTATTGGTCAACCCCCTACTACTAGATCGAGGATATTAAGCGGGTTGCAAGGAGTCGCTGGATGCTGGCGCCTCGAGACTGTTGTTCTTAGAGGTCCATGCAAGAGTGCACGTCCGGACCGGATCCGAACCCACACCCTCCGAAATCGGTGGCAGAGCTCATATCCACTGGGCTATCACGGCTCTTACAGTGCAGTTACAGTTACAGAAAAGTACAGGGTGCCAACACATCGTTATCAACCCATATTCGGCTCACTCCTGAGCTCAAGTCTTCTTTCAGAATGAGAGGGGTTAGTTAGGCCAATAGTCCACCACGCTGGCCCAATGCGGATTGGCAGACTTCACACACGCAGAGAATTAAAAAAAAATTCTGGTATGCAGATTTTCTCACGATGTTTTCTTTCACCATTTAAGACTCGTGATATTTGAAATGCACACAACTGAAAAGTTGGAGGGGCATGCCCTGGGCCGGATTCGAACCCACATCCTCCGAAATCGGAGGCAGAGGTCATATCCACTGGGCTATCACGGCTTTTACAGTATACAGTTACAGGAAAGTAGAGGAAGCCAACACATAATACGCTGGTGATATAATGTACCTAGGTAAGTCTAGATTATGTACTTTGTACCTTTTAAAGTCAGGGACGTAGGTACTAAGTTAATAAGCCGCTTGCGTCACTGCCGCAGTAGCGACTAGCGAGTGGGTGCACATTTAGCATTTGACTTCCGTGAGGCTGTCATGGATCTCACGGCACCGCATTGCAATACCTGTGCTCAATCATTGTGACCGAAATATGTCTTAAGTGCAATTGGCAACACACAGTCACACATCTATATGAAACACTAGCGAACGCCCGCGACATTCGATTTTTCACAAATCCCGCTACAAGGATTTTTCCAGGACGAAAAGTAGCCCATGTGTTAATCCTGAGTAAAATCTATTTCCATTTGAAATTTAAGCCAAATCGCAGCGTAAAGAAGGAACAAACATACACACTGACACATAAACTTTCGCCTCGCCTTCGAATAGTGACATTCAAGCTCTAGCATTGGGTGACTTATGGAATAAAACAATTCACCTATACATAAATAGGTGCAAGATCATAGTATGTATAGGCAACAATAAATAAGCATTCTCTACCTTACTTTATATTCTTACTCTAAGCTTATTCTTAAGTTCGATAGGTATTTGCACCCAACTCTGACCAAATTTGGACCTTTGGACTTGTATCGCACTCAAATTCACCAAAAAGCCTAGACGTTACCCTTCTGTCAAAAGTATATGATCACGATCTAACGAATTTATACAAACCGCGTCTATAGAATCGATGTTCCGTACTGTTAAAATTTTAAATTTATAGTTGTGAGTAGTGTAATGGAAAGAATATATTTCTTGGTGTTAAACATTTGTGATGTGTGAGTTTACCTCGTCCCCCTCAAAAAACCACATACAATTTTATTGGGGAATTTGAGTGCTGTACACGTCCAAAAGTAATTGATCTTAGTTGAAATCTGAACATTTGCTTAAAAAGTACAATAATTGTTGGTGATACTCGTAAATGTTGCGACATTCTTGTACATTCATTAATATATTGCCTATGCTTTATGTATTTATATGTAGATACATAATTCTGAATACCATAATACTTAAGGTGTAGTAGATATGTTAAATTGTAGTCCGTAACACGCGACTGTTTGTCAATAGCCGAAAGCTCCCGCGTGTATACATTTTTGTTTGCACTGTTTTGTTCATTCACAAAGCATGCATTATAACGCGTCGATGAATTTCAAAATCACCAGTAACACAGCATAAAAAGTTTCGCATAACGAGCAAGAAGGCCGGACACCCACGTTGCGAACTTTTGCCCATTATCATGCGCATCCCACGGGCTCGTGTATCGAACAGGAGCCAAGTCTGGGCGGTGCTCAATGCGGGGATTTAGTTTTTGCATTGTGACATTCTTCCCAACTGATCACATGAACTGATTGCTACCCACTTACTCAGTTTTCTTCCAACACGAAATTATGTAAGTGAACACAATTATGGCTTCCCGTTATTACATTACCGCGTATCGTATATCAAATTTTTAAAATTCCTTTTATGACCCATTAAGTAATCTTTCTGGTAAATTGTTCTCAAGTGTAAATAAATCCGTTAAACGCAAAATGTTATAACTTATAATAGATGGAAAAAGCGCTTCTGTTTAACAGTAACATGAGGACGAAAGCCACAAACACATGCTCAGCTAAATTCGAAACCACGATCAACATACGTACGTAGATAAAATAATACACTGTTATTGTTTACAGACCACCGGGGAGGCGGTAGGTGTATACATCTCCCCCGCGAAGACGCGATATGTCAGCCAGGCACCTACATTACTATTTTGTTAAATATTATTTTTAAACTCCCTAAGCAGAGGAGCCACATGTGGCACCACCTGACCTCACTGAGCTTTCCCACGCTGAGAATATCTTAGTCCTTGAAACAAAAACGTGAACGTTTACGTTCGCTTCCTTAATGATAAACCATAAAAGGTTAACTTCAGTTTCAACTCCTTTTTTTTCTTTTTTCGGGCTCTGTTTCGGGAGCAAATGTCTCGGTTGCGTTGAGGCTTAAACAATTTTTTTATGTTTACTTAAATGAGCTGGTGATTGTTTTTTAATTTATTTCGTCGTTCGGCGACGTCATGTGGTTCCAATCAGCGCCCGAAAAGGTTTTCAACGTTTTTCAATAAATATTTTGTAATTTAGCGGTGATGATTTCTAAAATACAACTCATTGGGTATCTGATTGAAAATGAAGCATTAAGATTTGCAACGTAGAATCACTCTGTTTTAAAATTAATTGAACTATTAACCGATAAAACTAAAGCAGATCAGATACTTATTCTGATCAAATAAAAAATGCACGTAACTGGTAGTACGTATGTATTACTTGGAGACAGATTTCATCATACATCTTAAATTTATAACCTACTTGTTTTGACGTACAAATGACAACAGCTTAGCACTCAAATGATTTCGTAAATTGGATTAATTTCCGGCTTTTTAATTAGGTTCTCACTATAAATAATTATAGAAATATTATTATAATTATATGTAGATACATATCCTATCTGACCGGTTAGCTTATGAGCGAGTCGTTGTAGCCTACTCATAGAAATTCAAGTTTTACTTTCGTCACTTTCGTCAATTAAATTCTTAGTAGCAGCAAAGAGTTGGGAACCTCTGTGCCTCGACAAGTGCGTCTGTCCCGGGCACGGACTACCTAGAGTCTTAGATAGACTAGAAAGAAGTCCCGCGGCTAAAACCTGAACTAAAATTGACAGCGCCATACACAAATGACAATAAGACCGCCATTACCAAATGACAATGAGCGCCAATAAGACACTAGCGCCGCGCTTACGGGACTTGTTTCGTGGCGCGGAGTTTACTCTAGATAGTCCGTGCTACCGGGTGATCGCTACAAATTCAAATATTATCAACTTAGGTCCGCGAACCCGCATTTCGCGTGATGGGTGTAATCTTCAAACCCTCTCTTCAGTAAAGAAATTGGACCTGCAGTGGGTTAAAAAAAACTACCTGATAATGACTTATTTATCTATTGTAACAAATAATAATTTTATACTAGGTATAGATCGGTTATGTGCCTACAAAATCACCACAAAAAGTGATCCTAATATTAGGCTACAACACTGAGCGCACACATGCACAATTTTGTCTTTAATTTCATTATATATTTATGAATATATAATTTGTACACTTCCTGAACACACAACTCGACATTGTATTATTTGTTCGTCGTTAACCACAACTAACATTGAGTTGACTATAAATTTCCCCTTTTGAGCGCCTCATTTTTCATGCGTTAGTAACACATCTAACAGTATTTAATATCATTGATTGTAACTATAACAGTGGAAGCCCTAACACTAGCAATTAAATGACTATTTTTTGTTTACAAAATCAATTTAGCATATCGATTACAAACTACAAACAAGCTCCATTGAATAAACGCCATGCAATTTTGAATGAAGTGGCCGTTTCATTTGTTTCGGACCCTCATGGCTCGTGGGGTAAAGTAATAATAATGGAGTGTGAATGTACCTACGTCAATTGCGAAGTCAATGAGGCGTCATAACCATGGATATCCCGCAGCGCACCATTGTTCCTACATCTGTCGTGGAGAGGTATAACGATCCTGAGCTTTGGATCGATACAAGCTTTTATTTTACATGCAATGTTGTTTTTTAGGTCAAATATTGCAACAGAGTTTTAGAACCATAGGCGATTTTAATTAATATTTTGCATAGGGTAGTCGCATGATAGCCCAGTAGATATGACCTCTTCGATTCGGAGGGCGTAGGTTCGAATCCGGTCCGGGGCATTCACCTCTATCTATTCAGTTAAGTGCATTTTAAGAATTTAAATATCACGTATCTCAAACGGTTAAGAAAAATCATCGTGAGAAAACCTGCATAACTGAGAATTTTCTTATTTCTCTACGTGTGTGCCAATCCGCATTGGGCCAACGTGGTGCACTAACGCCTAAGCCCCTTTCATTCTGAGAGGAGACCCGTGCTCAACAGTGAACCGAATATGGGTTGATAATGATAGATAAAAGTAATGTTTGTAGTTTGGATGGCCATGGATGGTAGGGTAAGTGACGTCATACTGAAATTGAATTTAATAATATTACGACTCCCAAAGGGATTGCTAATTTGTTATGTCCACGAGATTAAACTAAAAACTGCTACGGCATAATTATACATACAGGTAGGTACTACTACGTGGATACCTAAATATGACACAGCTTCACTTCATAGCTCTTATTTATTTATTTTATTTAATACACTTTATTTGTACACCACAAAAATAAAAGAAAACAAGCAAAACAGAAACACAAGAAAAAGTAGAATACAAAAGGCGGCCTTATCGCTTAGTAGCGATCTCTTCCAGGCAACCTTAGGCTTAGGAACTTATTAGGACAACTGTAGGTGGTGTGTACGTAATAATATTGTACATATACATACATACAAATAACTACACACTAATACATAAACCATAATACACAAATTATATAATAATTATAAATATCATAAAATAAACTAATATATAAATATATCATTATGTCGTATGATAAATATTCTAATAAAATAAAATATGTAACTAGTGACTAAGATAATATGTCTTAACGGATTTTTTAAACATGTCAAGGGATTTGGATTTCCGAATGTCGACTGGGAGTGCATTCCATAGCTTAATAGCACGAACAACAAATGAACACTTATAAAATTTACTCCTATGGAAAGGCATACACAGAGTAAGAGCACGACATGTTCTTAGCTCTGATTGCACTCCCAGAAATGTGAATTTCTCCTTAAGATAAGGAGGATATTTTGGATTAAAGAGCACACAGTACAGAAGAGAAAGTACATGCAGATCCCGGCGACGGCGAATAGGAAGCCACTTGAGTTTCTGACGAAATTCAGATATATGGTCATATTTGCGAAGGCTAAATATAAACCGAATTGCAACATTTTGAAGTCGCTCAAGTTTATTAAGATAGTCCTCAGTCAAACTGGGATAGCTTGCGTCCGCATAATCGAGAACAGAGAGTAGGAGAGAATTTGCTAACATAACTTTGGTAGGAATTGGAAGAAGAGAACGTAGGCGTCGTAACGAACTCAACGTCGCAAACGTCCTCCTACTCAACTCCTTGATATGCATGCACCACGATAATTCCTTGTCCATAACAACTCCAAGGTTTTTAACCGAATCACAATACGGTATCATGACACCGTTGTAAATAATAGGTGGTACGTCGCCCCAAACAACTCTTGAGATTAGACTAGGACTGCCAATAATAATTGTTTTTGATTTAATAGGGTTAACCTTAAGCCCATACTGTTTGCTCCATACTGAAATTGCATTTAGATCTTTATTAATAGCAGACACAGCAGAGCCAAGGTTCTCAAGAGTTGACGAGCGATATATTTGCACATCATCTGCATACATATGGTAGAGAGAAGTGAAACATTGAGTGATAGAATTAATGAATATGGAAAAGAGTAAAGGAGATAACACGCCACCCTGAGGTACCCCGGCCGAAACATCGCACCAAGATGAGAAAGAATCGTGAACGCGAATACGCTGTTTACGGCCATTGAGGTAACTCCGAAACCAGTCAACCACCGATGGAGATATGTTAAGAGAGCATAATAAACCCAACAAAATGTCATAGTCAACAGTGTTAAAAGCATTACTAAAATCTAGCAGAACTAAGACTGTGAGTTGTCTATTATCCATCGCCCAGCGGATATCATCAGTAACTTTTGCTAAAGCTGTGACCGTACTATGACCAGGGCGAAAACCGGATTGAAAGGGACTTAGAATGGAATGCTTGCTAAGAAAAAGACTCAACTGTCGGAAAACCAATTTTTCAAGGACTTTTGACAGAAAAGGCAAAATTGAAATAGGTCGAAAGTCTGAGAAGGAATTAGGGGTAATTTTTTTAGGTAATGGAATAATTTGAGCACTCTTCCATGCCTCAGGAAATTTACTGGAGTGGATGGAATAATTTAGGATATGGGTAAGAACTGGGATAACAATATCAATGATGGGAATGATCATATTACGGCTCACGTCATCAGAACCGACAGCATTTGAGACGATCGATAAAATGCTCTTCTTAACATCACATTCAGTGAGACTCAAAGAAAAAGGGTAAATGATTAGGAGTTGAAGCAGAAGAAAGAATGTTAAGTGTACGTTCTTTATCAATACTATCAATCGTATCGGAAGTAGCAAAATGTTTATTCAGATGTTCGATATCAATATTGATAGGATTATTAGGGGAAGATTTACCAACTCCAAGAGATTCTAGAAATTTCCAAGTTTTGGCAGAATTGCCATTTTCTACTGATTTAAAAATGTGGCGTCGTTGTGCATCTCTACATAATGTATTACAGCGATTCCGAGCCTTATGATATTTAAGACGATTCGCTTCAGAGTCAGTTGTTTTATATTTATATTTTGCAGAATTCTTTTTGTTCATATAAATTTTTATATCATCAGTAAGCCAAGGAGCAGGTAGGTGTTTCATTTTAATCGGCCTTACCGGAGCATGCACGTCATAGAGCTGAGTTATTAGGGTATTAAATAAGTCTACCTTGCAATCAACTGAATCTGCATCTGCAATAACAGACCAATCCAAATTCGTAGCATCATCACAAAGGCGATTTTTATCAATTCCAGCAAAGTTACGCTGCAGAAGTATTCTCGATTTTGCCTTAGGAGGACGTAACGTCTTCATTAGTCAGTCTAAGTTACAGAGCTTCCTTATCCTTCAGTAACAATTAAGTACCTATTTAGACTAGGTACCTACGATTGTAAACAATAATTGATGTTATCAATATTCAACAAACCAATGCTGAATTTGAATCTTTAGAATATTGTAGTATATCTACACCAATGTCTATCCTCCTACAATGTCTGTAAGATAATATTGACCATATTAAAACGCGTCATATCAATCCTTTTAAAATAGATTCCTTCTTACAAAGATACAACGGATCGTGATGACTTCTGATCTCCGATCCGTTAAGACGCGAATTATTAGATAATTATGTAGGTACCTAGTTGTGTGTAAAGTAGAATAAGGAAGCGGCGAGCGAAGGCATGACGTCACGCTCAGAATAAACTCGCTTCCGAGAACGAAGCGTTTGTGTTGTGTCAGTGCACTTGTCCTGATCGATGGCTCGGCCACACGTGTGCGTAACATTGTATATCTGATAGACGGAGAGCCAGCGACAGCCAGACCTTCGTCATTTTATAAAAGCTGATAGTTTGTCAGCTCGTGCTCCTACCAGTGGCGTAGTGTGCCTTGAAGGAGCCCCGTATCTAAATTTTGTTGGGGGGCCCATTAATGAAGTTTAAATATTTCTCACAAAAGAAACAAAAATGCTCGCATAATACAAATATGACAAAGACAACATATGCAGGATGTTTCTAAGTGAGATTGTGGACATTTTCCAAATTTTTCCTTTTACACGTAAGGGGTAATCCCCTGTAGTCCGGAGGCTCCGTATCATTGATACGACTGATACGGCGGTAGCTACTCCCCTGGCTCCTACCAGAGATAGGCTACGAGAGCAGGTTTCAAGGATCCCCTTTACCGTATAAGTAAAAAGTGTAATTTTCTCACGTTTTCCTCTGCACAATATGAGAAATTATATTCCCTGTCGCCAGTCGCTTAGCTTCGCAGCATCCCTTCGCTAACCCTTACCCTAGACCTAACTACTAACTAACCCTAGACCCTTGAAGTTTCAAATTAAATAATGTTTTTCGAAGGATTGCCGTGTATCTAAGTGATTGGCGAATGGGAAGCCACCAAGGTCCAAACTCTATTATTAGCTATCGTACTTACTTATGGTAGGTGCTGAGCTGACGAACTTTCAGCTTTTATAAAAAGACGAAGGTCTGGCGTTCACGGGCTCTTGAACTATGATGTTATATAACGAGTTGTTATACATTACAAGTAATACTGAAGCTGTATTATTCAACTGGCCGGCTAAGTTGAGGCCATTTGAACATAACCTATTAGTCTAATTCTGTCGGTGACTTGCTCAGCACTCGTGGACATGTAAACCTATACAAAGCGTTTTTTTAGTTTATCTTTAAGTTAGGTATGTTTTTTTCATTCAATGACAACTCAGCCCTTTTAACTGCGATCTCACCAGCAGGCTAATTCACTTTCTTTGACGTGTGCTAGTTGACGCATAAGAAATTGAGAATCTAATAAAACCTAATTTATTAAAAAAAAAAAAAAAAAAAAAAAAAAAAAACATACATACAGCCGAAAGTAGAACCTCCTCCTTTTTGGAAGTCGGTTAGAAAATACTAAAAAGCACGCTTTTAGCACGCACTAATTTTCTTATACCTGACAAAAAGCCCTTTCATTTGATATCCATTTTATCCATACATGGGGGTGGATTTCAAACAGCCAGTCCGCCATCTTGGGGACCCCGCCATATTGGATTTGTAATGACGTTTCTTAGTTAGTCATGTATTGACATCAGAAATCAGAGCGTGTGCAAAATTACATCCTAATCGAAGACCGGGAAGTGGGTCAAATTAAGATTTCAAGATTTTCTTACATACATAGGTTACTTAGAAGTGATAGTGAAGCTAATAAAAGCATGTTAAAAATGTCATCTGGTGCTTACTGGTGGATATGACACAGTAGGTAAATGACATTTTGTCTATTGATTTGATGTTTATTTTAATAGGTTGATAATAAAGACCAAAATAGTGAATAGGTTAGCTGATGTAGTGAGGATTTGTAGTCTCTAAGATGGAAGTGAACTAACTTGGAAGAGATACAAGTTTATCCTACGCATACCTTTGACGGTATCTGGTATCTGTGAGGTATCGTATTGGAACGCTAAATCGCTTAGCGGTACGTCTCTGCCTGTAAAGTGTTAGCCACTGCCGATGCCTACGAACTGACCAGACCTAAACAAGAAAATATGAATTTTTAAATTGACTCGAGCTTGGAAAACAAACTCAAAACCTCATGCTATTTAAAACCAAAGCATTAACAACTGCTCCTAGAGGTCGTTTAGGTTCATTATCAACCTATAGTCGGCTCACTGCTAAGCTCGAATCTCCTTTCAGAATGAGAGGGGTTAGGCCAATAGTCCACCACGCCGGCCCAATGCGGACAGATTTCAAACACGCAGAGAATTAAGAAAATTCTCTGGTATGCAGCTTTCCTCACGATGTTTTTCCTTCACTGTTTGAGACACGTGATCTTTTAAAATGCACACAACAGAAAAGTTGGAGGTGCATGCCACGGAGTCGGAGACAGAGGTCATATCCACTGGGCTATCACGGCTCTTAGTGTTTTTTATTTATTCCTAATTCGGACTTCGGAGATATGTAATGCCCTTTTAGCTTCCATTTTCCCTACATATTACGTGGATTTCTTGGAGTCGATAGTGAATGTCGCCATCTAGACAAGCCATAGGCTTCTTCGCTCACCATCAGAGATGATTGCATTTAAATTAATTGGTGTAAAAAAGCAATGTTATTGTTTCGACGACATCTCTGGCTTTGCCGATTAGGTTCTAGGTTTAATTTCCAAATTTTCCAACTTCAAATTTAGAATTTTTTTTTTTAATTGGCTCAAATCTATGCTGAAACCACAGATTACGTAACAGTACAGATACCTAGTAAGTTTTAAACCAGTTTAAGTATTAACTTATGTCTTAGGTTTACTTTGTAGTTCTCTGTATTATGTTCGTTTAATTACTTTGTTATGTAAAGTTTGTATTTTCTTGAATTACTACCTACACTTTGAACTGTACCGCTTACGTTACTATTTGTTTTAATTACTCTAAAAGACAAAATTGTGTTTCTAAATTTTGGAGTTTTTACTTAAGTGCTACACTTTAAGTAAAAAATAGCTCAAAACAAAAGACGCAGAATTACGCTGATAATAATAGAATCCCCTAAAATCCGAAATCTGAACAAGCTCCTTCAAATTAAGATTTAAAAACGTACAATATGGTTTTTCAAGTGTCTAATTATAATTAACAAACATACCCAAAACCGCGAGATTAACGAGTAATAACTCATAACGGTGCGATAATAAAATTGCATTAAGTAAGTACCTACTTACTTACATACCTTAAAAAATTTATTGCTTTGCCAAGCCTTAAATATCCACCGACTTCTATTACCAGCTACATAGGAGCCATTAGCTTTGTTTACAGTATTACAAAAGTTTAATGATCCCACAGCATATCAGGAGCTTTCAAAAACTCATTTATCTAGGTAGGTAATTATAACGCCAGTAAAATCTAGTTTAATGACCCCTCACGCTGTTATGATTTTTTAATGATATCCCAAATCTTAAACAGAACTACGAAACGAAATGTCCGCCAGAGGATGGTAAGATAAACATTATACAGTCTGTTTAATTTGATGAAATCAGAATTTCTAGGTTCGTCCATACCTTATCAGATCATTTAACTGTTGCATAATTTGATATCAAAAAGCAGTAAGGGCTCTAACACAGCAAGGTGCAAAGCAAAAACCAAGGTAATAATGTCAAGTGAGTTAACTTCCATCTGGGCACAAAGCAATGTAGATCACATAGAAAGATCACATTTTTTGAGATTGAATGAGATTTCCAGTTGTGTTAACAGGAAAAATCATAAAAAAAATGTACAGAATTAAAGGTAAATACATTTTCTACAAAACAATGTACATTTTTCATATTAAGTGTTAAAGATGAATAACTTATAGAACAATTTAATGTGAATCGACTTTATTTTTTTTTTATATTAATTAAAACAATTTAAAATAATCTAATTCCCTAGAATTGTAGTTCTGTACAATCTATTAATGTATTTTATACATTTTTTGGGAATTTTAGTAGCGTATTTCGTGCGATTTTTCGAACAAAGACCTTTTAAAGCACTCCTGAAATTTCAATTAGACGGTAAGTTACCAAACTCTAAAACCTTTCCAATTAAAAGAGCTTTTAGGATACCATATAAGAAAAAAGTTATTATAATCAAAAACATACTAGATTCAGAACCCCTTGATAAGTACTAATTACCTCGCGTCGACGAAGCCCCGTTAATGTTATCTAGTATACATACTTATGTATACGTATAGTAGGTCTAGAAGAAAAGGTATGTCACTAATGTGTGTTGTGCAATATAAAAAGAGCGGAATGTAATCTGATATTGTACCTACTGCGTAGAATGACCGGCGGCGCCAGGCGCTCGGAGAGGCATCCGTTGTGCTGATTAATTCATTACAGTTACTGCCGACGGGCGACGCTAGCTCGGATTGCACCATGCCCTAAGAAAATACGATCTCATATTGCTGCTACATCCATTATGGCCGTGGTACCTAGCACTTGTTTACAGTAGGTACTCGTAGTTGGTAGGTACAGGCAGGCGACTGGACGACAAATTTCGTCAAGCGAAATAGACAAAATCTCAAACATTGGCGGCGGAGTTGTCCTAGTATCATCTCTTTTGTCCAATGCAATGAATGAGATAGCGATATTTCTATTTATTGGTTGGCATTATTTGGTAACAATGATAATATTGGTTGGTGCCATGTTAGGCACATCAGCCCAGTGAATAATCTCTGCCTTAGATTCGGAGGGCGTAGGTTTGAATCCGGTCCGGGGCATGCACCTCAAATTTTACAGTTATGTGCATTTTAAGAAATTAAATATCACTTTTTGTTTGATTTCACACTTGTTTCAAACGGCGAAGTAAAAACATCGTGATGAAACCGTGTGTGGACTCTGCCAATCCGCAATTCAACCCCTCTCATTCTGAGAAGAGACTCGCGCTCAACAGTAAGCCGAATGTGGGTTTTTAATTACTGTGTTAGGCACGCTGGTTGTTGGTTATCGTATTGGAACAACGACGCCTTTGACTTACTTAGGTCAGATTGTAAAGGTTTTCTTACCTTCTAGAAAATTTCTGTTACAATTCCTGATAATTGTCATTAAAAACAGATACGTGTAGGTATCATTGCAATTGTTATTACATTGACATCATTGTTGCCGCCGACCCGCATTGGAGAGCTTATTGCTTCTAAACTCTGTTTCCTCTCTTCTATAAAGCTGTTTTAAATAGGCTGATAATGGTGATGGTGGGCTCTACTACTCGGCACGATAAAGATAAGAAGAAGATATAGATAAAGAAGAGATAAAGAGAAGGTGCTCAGTTGTCACGAAGCATTCTAACCTGATACTTACCTATTAGTAATTTTGTATCCACTTGTTTAAAGTAGTATTTAGGGTTTGCAGTGCTTTGAAGATTCATCTCGGGAAGGCAAATAGTTGAATAAAAACATAATTGACGTGGATACTATTATATTTGTAGGAAAGTAACTGTTTCCTATAAATAAATTCAAAGCATTTTCTAACTTAATACTTACCTATTAGTAATTTTGTATCCACTTGTTTTTGCGGGAGTATTTGGGGTTTGCAGTGCCTTTAAGATTCATCTCGGAAAGGCAAAAGTTATATAAATATAATGGACGAGGACGCTATTTTATTTGTAATAAACTTAATGGACGAGGACGCTATTTTATTTATAGGATAATAAACTCAAAGCATTCTAAGTTTACAATAATTAGTAATTCTTTATCCAATTGCTTTTTTTGCGGGAGAAGGTATTCAGGCTTTTAGATTAGTGTCATTATTCTGAAGTGTATATTATATTTTTCAGTATTTTGCTGATTCATTTGGAAGCGAAGACTATTAAAAACATAATTGACGTGGATGCTATGCTTCATATAGAAAAGTTACCTACTACTAAAATTACATAATTAATATTTAAAAAATGTTCGTAATGTATGTTCTTTGTACGTTTACATCCGATGCAGGAAGGCAGTAACTTCCTCTAATCCCACTTATCCGCATTACTATTACTACCTATTAGGATATCCGTGTCCGGACTTCCATAAAATTTCCATCGAAGAGTATCATACAAATTTTGAAATGTATGATCACGTTTATTTTTAGTCTACATAAACCATAAATCATAGGTAGGTACATACTTATTAGTTAGGAAGTCCATAGCATAAAAACGTAAGTAAAATCAACGTAACAACGAGATAGATGCCTAAGCATAAAAAGTTAGCTCGCATCAGAGTTTTTGTTAATACACATAAGTACTACCTACTTATATTTGTTTTTGTAGGAGTGTTTAACAATGGAAGAAATAAGTAATCGTATATTGTTATACGTCCTGTCCTGTCTAGGTGGACTAGTTCCGCTGACACTAAAAAATGCGTAGAAAAACGACTGTACCTTTTGTTGCTAAGCCACTATACGTTTAGTCATAGAGTTTTGAAGAGTAATTTTAGTCTTTTTGTTTTGCATTAAACATAATAAAAATTTTAATAAAAAAAATACAACCGACTTCAAAACCTAAAAACGTACCCACTAAACTAAAAAGCGAAAAATAACATCATAATATGTTCTACCTGCTGATCAGTATGAAGGCGGTGCTAAGCCGGTGATGTATTAATTCAAGCCATGTGAGCATATCTTATAGATTTAGATTTTGCAGACAATGTTGTTTCATGTGGTTCTGTCAGAAATGGCTTAAATTAAGACAACACCGGCTAAGCACCGACTTCATACTGATCAGCAGGTAGAACATATTATGATGTTATTTTTCGCTTTTTAGTTTAGTGGGTACGTTTTTAGGTTTTGAAGTCGGTTGTATTTTTTTTATTAAAATTTTTATTATTTTTCAATTTTTAGTGTAAAATTTTATCTCAAACGAATACATCAGACCCCTAATAACAGTCACAACCCATCTTGGTACAAAATTCTCAGCAATACAAATGAATCAAGCCCAAGCACAAGGTAGCTACCGTAAACCGTCAAGGGGTTCCCTTCATTGACCTTGGTCTTCATCATCAGATCCCTAATAACAGACACAACTCATCTAGGTAGAAAGTTCTCAGCAATACGAATTAATCAAGGCCAAACACAAGGTAGTTACTGTAAACTGTTAAGGAGTTCCCTTAATTGTCCTTGGTCTTCATCACCAAACCCCTAAATGACAGTCACAACCTATCTATGTGGAAAGTTCTCATTAAGACAAATTAATCAAGCCCAAACACAAGGTAACTGCTGTAAATCGCCAAGGAGTTCCCTCGTCTGTTTTATGACTCCATCATCAGATCGATTTTAAACCTTCATAATATTGTATTTCTTAAAGGCACTAAATGGAAAAGTTCACGAACACACTAGACACCCATATAATTTTCGAAAGTTCCTCTCAATTTCTCCAGGATTCCATCATCAGATCTTGTCATGATGGCAATGGGACCAAATGGGGACTTTTTGAAGTCGGTTAAAAATATAGAATGGGTTCTCATATGCTTATTCTTGTAGGAGTGTTACTCGTATCCTGTAAGTAGGTAGGTACCCATTTAATGGATTAGTTACACGTAGTACAAACTCAGTATACTAGAACCCACTTTTCATATAACTTCTCCGTATTCATCCATACTTCCTAATCCAACCATACCTACAATAAAATTATAGTAGGTAACAACTTAATACGGAGTCATCTGTACATCACTTCTACTTTGCTAACTACTACTTCCTCAACCTTACCTAATATAGTAACCACATATTATACACATAATATTATGTAGGTAATCAATAGATTACCTACATAATATTATGTTTATAAATGTGGTCTATTTATATGCAGTAATTGTCGGATTCTCCACAGTCCAGCTCGCTCACCAGTCACAACAAAATCGGTAAATCTACCTCAAAGCAACTCATTACGTTCCCAACTTCCTACGTAATAAACCAAATATGGAATACACACGTAACATCGGGTATAATACTGCACTGTATGAAGTTGTTAGTAGAATTTCAATGCGATTACTTAAAGCGAGGTCGGTGTAAGTTACAACAGAACCTCTCTGTTCAGAATTGATTTAGCGTAAAAACATTTCGAACATGCCTGACGATTCGCTTAACATTTTTCGTATTAAAGAATCCTTTATTATCTGTGTGCCATTTGATACTGCGTAAGCAGCTGGCGCCTGCAGCTTCCGAGGATTGGGTGCGGATTCGATCGCAGACCTGCAATCCGATCTTTTGTTGTAGAGGGCGATGTTTAGGCATTTATCAGATTTGCGATGTCTCGTGCGCATGTCATCTTCACTTGTAACTCGATATTGGGACTACCTTTTGTGGTAGCGGTACAATGGTACAGCGTGCGCCAACTGTCTCGATCGCTAGATTATGTCTCATCATACTCGTTTACCATTCAACTTAACCGTTGACATCTGTTTTGATGAATCCTTCTAGCCTATCTATGTACGTATCTACGTATACAATAAATAACAAGAGCAAAGAATTGAGTTACATGATTCTAGAGTTTTAATAATGATAGTAAATACATTGCTTATATTCGTAATTCTTGCTTACTTTGCATTGGAAGCAATTATGCTTACCTACTTGTCATCTTTTACTTGTCAGCAACAAAAGCAGGTAATCTGTCCTCATGTAACATTATTGAGATCTTGTACCTATTATTTAAAATGCTGATATTTTATCGATTGATTGGTATATCTATTGATCTATTGATTTATACGCTATTTTATGTTGTCAACAATTGAATGTAGATACATTTTTTAGTTTTAACAAAGAGTTTTTAAAATGCTGTTTTTTTCGCTATTGAATTTTGTTGAAAATTTTCTTCTTTATGGAAAAAAACACATAGAAGGTGATAAGCAGGTACAAAGTTTAAAGTACCCTAAAATCCCAGATAAAATGTTATCTCGGCATTTCTTATAGGATATTTAAAACACAGGTGTTCATCACCGAATGCAAATGAAATGCTCTAGCTATCAGGATATCATTAAAGCAATACTTACGAGTACGTATTTAAGCAATACAGTTTTGAACTGTTTCTCAAGTAATTTAATAAACCGTCTTGCCGTCTTGTTAAAGAAGTGTGTTAAATGCGTGAAAATATTTCCGTGTGTTGAAAACAATGAGATTGGGAACGGTGTTGATGAGTGTAGAGATTTCTTGTTGGTGTAACGTTAGCCAATGATTATTTTATACTATAGATAAGTTACGTGCCTCATCATCATCATTATCAACCCATATTCGGCTCACTGCTGAGCTCGAGTCTCCTCTCACCACGCTGGCCGAATGCGGATTGGCAGACTTCATACACGCAGAGAATATGCAGGTTTCCTCACGATGTTTTCCTTCACCGTTTGAGACACGTGATATTTAATTTCTTAAAATTCACACAACTGAAAAGTTGGAGGTGCATGCCCCGGACCGGATTCGAATCTACGCCCTCCGGAATCGTCATATCCACTGGTCTATCACGTCTCAAAACGTGCCGACAAAAGCAAAAAGTGATCCGAATTTAGCTACTCCACAGAGCGCACACATGCACAAACTATGTGTTTACTTACAGTAAGTATATATTTATGTATATATAGGTTTTACACACAACTCAACATTGTAGACAGTATTAAACTATTATGTGTTTTAATAACTTTCGTTCTTTAATAAGCGAAATTAAGA
Organism: Bicyclus anynana; assembly: GCF_947172395.1. NCBI lineage: Eukaryota > Metazoa > Arthropoda > Insecta > Lepidoptera > Nymphalidae > Bicyclus > Bicyclus anynana. The sequence continues at coordinate 8,007,759 of NC_069088.1, forward strand.
AGGTCTCAGTTTTGGTGCACTAGAGCCCTTGGTCGCTAACTATGGGCCTCATAAGAAGGCTCAGAGTCACACAACGAGCGATGGAACGAGCTATGTTAGGAGTATCTCTGGGTGATCGAATCAGAAATGAGGAAATCCGCAGAAGAACCAAAGTCACCGACATAGCACAAGTTGCGAAGCTGAAGTGGCAATGGTCGGGGCACATAGTTCGAAGAGCCGATGGACGTTTGGGTCCATCCAAGGTGCTGGAATGGCGACCCCGCACTAGTAAGCGCAGTGTTGGACTGACGACATCAAGCGAGTCGCAGGGATTCGCTGGATGCAGGCAGTATCGTGATGTTTGGAAGTCCCTAAAAGGCCTATGTCCTGCAGTGGACGTCCATCGACTGATATGATGATGATGAGTGTCCTATCTCTAGTATAAAATATCATTGTACGTTGCTATGTAGAGGTACGTATGACGAAACAAGATGGTCGTTTTATAAAAAAGTCCGAATAGTACGAGCGGCAATGGCGCGAGAAATAGATTTTATGAGTGCGTGCGGCGTGATATTTACGCTTGTTTACTCTTGAGACGATTTTATAGGCGCAACGACACCGGCCCTGCGCCGTATTAGCATACTGGGCTAATATGTTGGCGACACTGGAAGTGAAGTAGGTTTCGAAATGTATGCAGATGTAACGTACCTTATGTAATACACTCGTAGTCGCATATATCAAACTATGAGTGCTAAAAAATTTTATCGAAAAATTTCCCCGCGGTTAGTTGCCTCGACTGGTGACAGAAGGGCTGGCTCATTTTTTGCGCAAAGGATCAGCCTGGCTGTCCAGCGCGGAAATGCAGCCGGTATTCTTGCCACCATTCCACGTGGGCATGATTTGTATAGTTATTAGGATAAGTTAGCTTAAGTTCCATATTGTATTCTTTCTCAATAAAAATATATATCATAAAAATAAAAAAAAATAAAAAAATTATGAGAGGTTCGAAAATATATTAAACTAGCGGACGCCCGCGACTTCATCCGCGTGAAATTCAGTTTTCACAAATCCCGCGGGATTTTTCCAGAGTAAAATCTATTTCCATTCCAAATTTCAGCCAAATCGCTTCAGTAGCTGCAGCGTAAAAGAGGAACAAACACACTTACACACAAACTTTCGCCTTTATAATATTTGTAGGAAGTAGGATAGGCCAGCACTTGGCTGGGATTGCGCCTGGTAAGCGAAAGACTACGGTGTAAGGTCTAGAAGGTACCCATTTACTCCATGTTTGATATTTTCATAATTACAAGTATAAAGGCATTCAAAATGCATAATTATTTTGAATAGTTGTGTACACCTTCTTAGATTGTATCATCACTTACCATCAGGTGAGATTGTAGTCAAGCCTCAAGGGCTAACTAGTGTAGAATAAAAAGAAACATAAAGAGTGTTAGACGCACAGTTACCTACAACAAGAGTAAATGTAGGAGTGCAGAAAGCTAACATTCTTTACACACACAATAAGTAAATGAAACATTCTAAATAAAAACCCTTTACCAAATGAAATAAAATAAAAAAAATTATTGTACTGCACAAACTAATAATTTAAAGGTAAAATATTAACAAATAAGTGGAACTTTTCGTCTTCTATGCGGATATTTTTGCTTTTATCAAACCATTTAGTACATCTCCCAAGAAGGTAAGATATACCTACTTTCTGACAAAGATAGACTAGATATAGCCTATGGTAACACAAAGATAAATTCAAGTATATTATCCGTCATCTCGTGATAAGCCGACGACAGAGTGAAGTGCGTACAATCATTCCGACGAGATACGGCTTCCGGGTGTAGATTGATGCTGATTGGAATCGATTCCTATAGGCCTAACATGCGACCACAACGAGAAGAGAAAAAGACATATTGTCGACCAATAGCGGTCGAGTTGAAATATATTCCTTCTCCCCACTTATCGTTTCAAAAGTCATTGTAAACTAAGTCTAATTGAAATAAATGAATTTTGTGTATAAGTTTAAGTTTATGGAATAGCGCTGTCTCTTTCGTAACAACACAAACGAAAGAGAACGCGATATTTTCTAGTCCGCCCCTATCAGTGGACATTTGTCTTACTCTCATCTCTACATAATATGTTGTGGTGTGCAACTTAGGCCTACTGTAGATATAGCATGCGACTACGACATATCTTGTGGAGAAAATAAGTCATATTGTGAACCAAAGCGGTGGAGTAAAAATATGGCGCTCTCTTTTTCGTAACAACACAACGAAAGAGAACGCGATGTTTTCTAATCCGCCGCTATTGGTCGACATTTGGATTTCTCTCATCTGTACATAATATGTTGTGGTGTGCATCTGAGGCATACTGTAGGCCTAGCATCTGTCAACTAAATATACTGTGAAGAGAAAAGGACATAATATTGTCTCTTTCCCCCAAGGCTACGAAAAAGAGAGCGATATTTTCGACTCTACCGCTATTAGTCAACATTTGCCTTTTCCTCATCTCGAGATATTATGTCGTGGTGCGTACAGTAGGCCTACAGGGTATTATTAACTGCTTGTCAATCAGATTCAGACACAATCGGAACTCTAGTAGGTACAAGAGCACCCACAAGAGTAAATATAAGAGTGCATTCCTGTCATGTATGACTAATGACGATAGTATGCATCACTAATATGTAGGTATTCTGTGGTGTTAAATTAAATTCTGTATTAAAATCTATTAAGAGCCGTGATAGCCCAGTGGATATGACCTCTGACTCCGAATCCGGAGGGTGTGGGTTCGAATCCGATCAAGAGCATGCACCTCCAGCTTTTCAGTTGTGTGCATTTTAAGAAATTAAATATTACGTGTCTCAAACGGTGAAGGAAATACATCGTGAGAAATTCTGCATACCAGAGAATTTTCTTTTAGTATGCCAATCCGCATTGGGCCAGCGTGGTGGACTATTGGCCTAATAACCCCTCTTATTCTGAGACGAGCTCAGCTCGAGCTCAGCAAACAAACAAACATAGCGTTAATGATGCGTTCTGATACATGACTTGATCGAGATAGTTCTTATCTATCTATATGAGTAGGTACCTACATAATATACTTACTTATTTACGACGAAGATCTGATAAAACAAATCCCAAGATATCCGAGTTTTTATATTAGATATGATGGATAGAGTTTCTGACATCATAAATGTTATTCTACCTAAATTCTATAAATTCTATAAAATAAATTATGTTATTCTACCTAAATTCGAGAAATATATAAAAAATTTAAATTTAAATTTGTCCATACAATAATCACATAATAATGTTTAGTGGTTCCTCTTATATGTAGCGATTATTAAAAATGATTTCATTATGAAACAACACGCTTAGTTAATGATATTCCTAAAATACTTTTAAACGTTGAAGCTACGAGCTATATTTATAGTTTCAGTCCTTTCAAAGCTTTTTCCTTTTGCAACGTTAATCAAGGAACACCTTCATCTTCTGAATTCGTAAAAGGAATTTGTCTCACAATTTAATTTCACCATCTCGTGTGATGTTCTGTTCGGAGCACAAATTATCGGGTTTGATCCCACGGCTAAAATAAAATATCATATTTCCTGTCAGCCGAACGCGCTTCAGCGTTCAAGTGTCTTTTTTTTCTAATTTTTTTCAGGCCACCACGTTTTTTAAGGAACTGCGTCGCACATGTTTGCTCAACATAGGCGACGTTCTTCGATTTATGTTTTTGTCGTCTCATGTTGTGTTTTGTTGAAGAGCTCGACTTACTTTAGACGGAGCTGCTTTTTCTGAATTGCATTTCTTTTCGGCAAATGTATTGTTATTTTTAAAATTATTTCATCTTTTATTTGTTAGCTTCATTATTTGACCCTTATGTTCAACCGAATCAAAGTACTTACTACTAACTTTGATTGTAAAGCCTTAAAAAAGACCAAAAAGAATTCTTCGTATGCCGGGTGGAGCAAGTAGTACATAGGTATCATGTCACATCATCATATAACTTATAAAAGGTTAGTAAGTAAAAAAGCTTAAAAAGCTTAGTATTAAAGAAGTTTTATAGCATCTATTAACTAAGGGATAATGCAGTAAGTAAAAAACTATCGTCATAAACAGTCCTACAAATTCAAGGCCAAAGTTGGTTTATTTAAATTAGGCTTTCTTTTTATTCTTCATAAATTAGCCCTTGACTACAATTTCACCTGATGGTAAGTGATAATGCAGTCTGACATGGAAGCGGGATAACTTATTAGGAGGAGAATTGAAACACCACACAAATTTCGGTTTCTACACGACATCGTACCGGAACGCTAAATCGCTTGGCGGTACATCTTTGCTGGTAGGGTAATAACTAGCCACGGCCGAAGCCTCCCACCAGCCAAGCCTGGAAAATTAAGAAAATCGCAATCGGCCCAGCCGGCGATCGAACCCTGGACCTCCGTTTTGTTAATCCACCGCGCATGCCGTCAGGTAATAATATTATTAGATAATGGTGATAATAATTGGTCAAAAATTTAAAGTTACGAGGGTTCCAAATGCGCCTTGGTCCGAGAAGAGCCCACAACATACTCAGCCAGTCAACAACACAACAAACCTCAACCATGATATCCAGACGAGCACCAAAGCTGCTTGGCAGCAGAAATAACCATCGCCTACTTTCCTGACTGATCTATACTAATATTATAAAGAAGAAAACTTTGTTTGTATGTTTGTTTGTTTGTAATGAATAGGCTCAAAAACTACTGGACCGATTTTAAAAATTCTTTCACCATTCGAAACCACAAGTAACATAGGCTAAATTTTATTTAGGAAAAAAATAGGGTTCCCTAGGATATTTGGGCACAAGGTGTAAAAAATCAACCAGAAAAGTAACTTATTTTGCGTACGCTGCCTAAACTATAAAAGATAGTAAACTATAAAAGGGGTAGGGGTAGGGTAGGGGTAGGGAAAGGTAGGGTAGGGTAAGAGTAGGGGTAGTTGAAAGTTAACATCGAGTTTCACGCGGACGAAGTCGCGGGCGTCCGCTAGTTGTTTATATTATAGAAATGACCTGATTTATGTCAGGTACGTGCGTCATCTCGTCTAGTCAATAAAGTTTATTGAACCGTAATTAAGTATAGCACAGAATTGTATAATAAGTACAAGGTATAGATAGTGTAATGCGGTTGTAGCTGCCACTGCCACTCTTTAATGTTAACAACAGTGGCGGATTTACCGCCAGTAGGCTCGTTAGCTGCATCATAATCATCAGCCCATGGACGTCCACTGCAGGACATAGGTATTTTCTTTCGTAGAGACTTCCAAACATCACGATCCAGAGCCGCCTGCATGCTGTGAATTCCTGCGACTCCATGTCTTCTTTATGTCGTCAGTCCACCTGGCGAAGGTCGACCAACACTCCGCTTTCTAGTACGGGGCCATTCCATTACAGCACCTTGGAATCCCAACGCCCATCAGCTCTTCGAACTACTCTGTAGTTCTAACAGTAGGACTATTGAAATTTTCGTAAAATTTTCAAGACTCGTTTTCTTATTAGTCAGGGATCCGTAGAACATTATACGTGATTATCTTCATCTCGATGAGATGATCACTTTTTTAATTACGAAAATTCTTGATTCTTTTAGCTAACTAACTAACGAGATAATGCACCACGCAATTTGTAGGACATTGTAGCTGTTAAATTGTATAACTATTAATTAAGCAACAGTAAAAAAATATCATTACCAATAATTTTCGGAAATAAAAAAGTTGATCGTCCCATCGAGATGAAGCTACTCACGAAAAATTAACTTGATAGTAATCAGTTGTAAAAAATGTTCTATGGATTCCTAGTCAGGAATCCAAAAAAACGAGTCTTGAAAATAATATAGTCGGAGCCTATAAGTATTAATTATAAAATGCTTGGACCGAATTTGCCGCCCCTAAAATCTGCCGCCCTAGGCCAAAGTCTATTAGTATCTGCTTATCCTGCTGGTAAGTCCGCCCCTGGTAAACATAGTGGAGTGTTGCGCGCTTCTCACGCGTACGGGTTTGCGTTGCGTGGCGTTGCATAATGCCGTGCATGTAATACGCGTAATACTTAGCACATTATGAATGTAGGGCGCGTCTAGGCAATTATAATTATAGTCCTCATAGGTATTGTCAAGTCAATCGTATCGTCATTATCAACCAATTTACAGTGCCTAGTGCCTCCCTTCTTTTAGACTAAGGAGGGATAATGTAACTTGGTTTTTATAACAAGATCCCTAAGAGTGTGATGGACCTGCCAATGCATAGCTTTATGCAATGTGTTAAAAACATTTACTTAGTCGAGGTTACTACACCATTGATGAGTTTCTTAATGATAAAGGTTGCTTGGAGGCCATTGGATCAGCTGCCACATTCACACAGGAAGTAAAACTATAAGAAATCGTAATGTTGTCATCAGTTGTAAATTATAATACTGTATGTTTTTTTTAACAAGAGTTAAAAAGTGCTCTTGTTAAAAAGTTGTCAACCCGTAGGTGGCTTGACAACTGACAAAATTAGGACTTTGTACAAGACAACATAGTAAAAGATAATGAGGGTGTGGGTTCGAATCCGGTCCGGGGCATGCACCTCCAACTTTTCAGTTCTGTGCATTTTACGAAATTAAATATCACGGTGAAGGAAAACTAGATAACTTTCTTAATTCTCTACGTGTGAAAAGTTTGCCAATCGCATTGGGCCAGCGTGGCTATTAGCATAACCCCTCTCATTCTGAGAGGAGACTCAAGCTTGTCAGTGAGCCGAATATGGGTTGAGAACGACGAGGTACTTAGATAGGTATTCTGATCGAAATACGTACAAAAGGATGACAAGAGTCCTATTATTTATTAATAGCTCGAACGTTCCGGTCGTTCTATATCACCAGTTGCACGGCTTTCCATCCGTTTGAGGACAAAGGCAGTCCTCTGACTCACCGACGAGATTATTAGACCTAATATTATACACATGCGCGCACAAAGCGAAAGGGACTTCGCTTGCGATCCGACTTGATTGCTATTCCGAGCGGCGATGCTCCTAAATAGGTATTTTAGGAATATTACGAGTATACTCATACTCACTCAAAATGACGTAATTCATACTGCGACTTGTGTAAATAAACGAGCCTTGATTTATTTATTTGGAACAATCACTGCTTCACACAATTGCTGATTCGCTCCCTATAGCAATCTAGTGAAATAACTACTTAGATAACCTTCCTATTAGGTAGTTTGGCTGTGTACAAGTGTAGGAAGAGAAGATTATTACATCATCATCACATTCAATCATCACCATCATCGCAATAAGCCATTAAGTATCCACTGCTGGACATAGGCCTCTTTTAAGTAGCGCCAGCCCGATCTATCTTTGGCTTTTTGCATCCAGTCGATGCCAGCTACCTTCCGAAAGTCGTCGATCCACCTAGTGGCACCACAATTCGCTCGCTTCGCTTAGCTTGTCCAACGACCATTGGTCGTCCGACCTTCAATGTACTAGCTCTGAGAGCTATATCGGTCACTTTTGTTGTTTGTCCGGGTTTTATCCCCCTAAGAGATTCCAAGCATAGCTCTCTCCATAGCACGCTGAGCGACTTGGAGTTTGGATTTGTTTTGCAATTGATAGTTTCTATGGTATCTGGATTCTGGCGTAGTGTAACAACTTTGATCATCAACGTATCGCTTCTTCGAAGAGAAGATAATGGATGATAGCAATGGGTAGAAAAGCGGCCGTACGCCGAAGACCGAATGGTTAAACGATAAGCATTCTATACAGATAAAGAAACCGATCAATGATAATAGAAAAGCAACTTGACCCCTTTGACCCCAAGGTGATCGCTTTTAGGTAATGAGTGGATGCTATCTGGATTGTGGCGTAGTGATAAATCCACTTCAAACACAGTCTTAACGACTATTTTGAGGGGAAAGGCAAAATTGGTGAATTTAAAAGATATGGCAAATTATCTTTTTAAAAAAAGCAAGAAGAGACTCAAACATACTATCAGGAATTCCACATCTTAAAAGCAAGAATAATAAAAAAAAATCTATGTAGTAGGTGTGAATTTAGATAAGAAAGATTATCGCTGTAGTTTGTTGTGTAGGTAGAGGAAGTAGATAAGAAATAGATACATAAATTAATTCGGCTGCCATATTAGTGCACGGTCGGGCGCTCGAGTGTCAAGTTTCCGACACCCAACCGTATTCATCAAGAACTACTCGTTTCATTTCATTTATTATATTAGGACCTACTAATATATAAGATATCACTTTCTTTCATTTTTTGAACCTACCTACCCTATCCGCCGATAGACGTCCACTGCTGGACATAAGCCTCTTGCATGGACCTCCAAAAACAACGGTCTCGAGCTGCCAGCATCCAGCGGTTCCCTGCAATCCGCTTGATATCCTAGTCACACCTAGTCATTGACATAGCTCAGCGAGTCGCGAAGCTGAAGTGGCAATGGGCAGGCCACATAGTTCGAAGAGCTGGGGTCCCAAGGTGCTGGTTTGGCGACCCCGCACCGGGAAGCGCAGTGTCGGTCGACTCCCCCACTAGGTGGACCGAGGAATCATGTAAAGTAAGGTCTATTTGAGAGGGTTATTGTGGCTTATAAAATAGTACCATACTTGTTTCTTTTGGTGTATTTTGATTAGCTGTCGCTAAAGTCACAGGCATATGAGACTTTACATACTTACACGAGTACACCTTTGCAGATCTAAGGCATTGTAGGCAAAGTTTCTAAGGCTAACCTACCTAATATGCCTATTATATGCGATAATTAGCCACTAAAGATCAGCAAATAGAACTTTGAAAGCCGTGGTAGCCCAATGGATCTGATCTCTGCCTTCGATTCGGAAGTCGTAGGTTCGAATTCGGTCCGGGGCATGCACCTCCAACTTTTCAGTTATGTGCATTACAAGCAAAATATCACTTGTCTGAAACGGTGAAGAAAAACATTGTTAGGAATCCTGCATACCTCAAAATTTTCTAAATTATATACACATCAAAAATTAAATTTTTGATGTGTATATAATTTTAGATATAATTTAAATTTAGTATAGTTTCTTTTTAATTTTTATAATATGTAGTTATAGATATTTAGGTACGTAGTTTTAATATTATTGTAAAACTTTATAAAATTGAATAAAGCTATAAATTAATAAAAAAAGTTTTGATGTGTATATAATTTAATAGGCAAAATATTATAGCTTGTCCTGATGTATCGGTAAACTCTACCACTTGGACTTCATATTAGTTTCAAATCAAAATTTGCTGTTGATTTACCTCTGAAGCAATATTTTGGAGGAAAATAATTTTTCATGGAAATAAAACCGTGGTTTTTTTAAATGCTTTTCTGGGTTTTTATAGAACAATATTTCTAGAGAAGGAAGTTTACCTAATTATAGGAAATTTTTCTTCACACTTGAAGAGATATAAGTTAATAGATACCTACTAAACTCATTAGGTGAAGCAGGGAAAACCGAATTACAAATTAGAGGAAGTAAATACAGACAAGCACAATACCTAGAAATCTAACTGCTCAAATCAATGAATATTTTTTTATAGAATTAGATAAAAGACGGCAGTGGATTTGAATCTCGTTTTCTTTAAACTCTATTCGCAGCAGGGGCGTAGCTACCGCCCTATCATTTAGGGGCCCCATATCAATGATATGGGGCCCCTAAACTACAGGGGCCCCGTATCACGGATCTTACGTGTGAAACCAATAATAATAATACTGCGTTAGTATAGATTTTCACTTCAGAAATACAATAATCAAAAGAGCAATCTTTTTCAAGATTGTCAAAATTGTCAAAATTTTCAAGCTTAACCCGAGAATTTTTTTTTACAAAAATTTAAAATTAGAAATTTAGCTATTTTCTCTGTGTATTTCAATGTTCCTACACTCGATCAAAAAAAAAGTAGTCAGTAAGTATGTCACAACAAACATTTTTGTACTAATTTTACCTTGTGGTGATAGAGTTTTAGGGGTAAATCAAAAACTAAAGAGATTTTTCGGGATTTTCCGTTCGTTTAAAGGGGCCTCCAACTAATCTTGATACAGGGCCCCTCCAAGGCAAGCTACGCCACTGAGTCACAGCTTAAAAATAGTAGATATACCTACCTAATATAGTAGGAAAAGCTATAGTATAGGAAACTACGAGAAATACCTACTATTTTTTATAAATCAGTGTGGTTCAAAGATGGTAGCAGTGAAATAAAAAACAGCGTTTAAGCATTTATTTAATATATTAGGTATAAATTAAAATAATTTTAACGTAATACAAATGTATAAAAACGGCAATTTATTTTTTACTCCATAGCATGCACTTCCTTTTCGTTATTTCCTTGCTTAATGTGGTGGGTAATAAAAATTAATGTCCGCTTGACTCGTTTTTAAGTTCCATAAGCAAACAGATTATAATACCTAATAAGTAAGTCATGGTAGTAATCGATTGTATACAATAGCGAAATTACCTCCGTGAGGAAGCGGATTAATGGGAGAAGGGCCTTAGCCATGTGTCATGTCGATTCTCTTTCTATAATCGCTAACGCTTCGAAAACTACAAAAAATGAGAATGGGAATGACAGATCCGATCGATAACTTCATCACATGACCTGTCGATAGCAAATGTCATTCCCATACATTTCTTAATTTTCGACGCGTGAGCGATTGTAGAAAGAGAATCGACGCGTCACATTACTACAGGCCCCGTGTCTTCTTTAATTTCTTATATTATATTCTTTTGTAATAAAATTTTAGAACCGAAAAATTTTGTATTGCTAAAATATTTTTCCTCTCAATATTTTTCTGTTTAACACTATAGAACAAGAAAAGTGTCTTAAACCAAAAATAATCTTTCTTGTTTCCGCAAAGAAGAATTTGTTGAATTCACCTACCTTTACAACTGTAAAATGATTAGATAAATAATATAAAATACACATAACCTACATACAACATAATATACATTATAATATAATATAAGAACATAATATACATTTTTATCAAGTAATTAAAAGCTTAACTATTTCAAAAGTCAAGTGGCTCTGTCACAGGCAACGAAAGTATATTCTCGCGATTTTTGACTTCACCCGGATAACAATGGCTAAGAAGATATCCATTGAAGCTCCAAACTCTATTCGGTTTCAACTCTCTCTTTTAGAGCGATGCTTCGTCCCAGTTTTATCTTTGCTTTGAATCACGGGTCGATCTTTGGTAGAGCATTCTCACCCAATCATAGGTCTAGATCGGAGTGTTAGTGGAGATGTCCTAAGTGTCCTTCTCCAAACTACAAGCAATATAATTCGCCCTATAACAGAGCTTTTACGTTCGCGCCAATTTTGTGCTACAGCCCTGCGACTCGAATTTAGGAACTACACACTTGCTATTTTACTTGTAAGTTTAGTAGTAGGCCTACGTTTCTTCGGATCCTGAAGTCCTACGATAAGGCTTATAAATATATTTTTTCCTTCCAAGAAATTCTCATCCCGGAGTTGTTGAGTCGGTGGTGTCACGCCCCCGTCTCTCAGAGAGCAAGTAAACCGTCATTCCCAGACCCCAGTCATTAACATCTGATAGTGATCGTTAAAAAATTCAAGTACCTTGATAATTCGCATTGTAGCAGCGTGGTTTTTCACATCCTATCAAAGGGTGGCCCGGAATTGTAGTGGCCCGATATTTCTTCTTCTTCTTTCACCTCGCATATACGCCATATACGGGGTCTGATTTCTAAATCAATCGTCGTCACTTCGAACGTTGGTATGCGCCTTCGTCAGAGAGTCCCAGTTCTTTCAGATCCTTTTGGACCGTAGTCAGTCAAGTAGTCAGAGGTCTACCTCTTTTACCCGTGGCGAAGGAAAGACATTTTTTTACTACACAGTGGGATATTTTCTTCTTAATCGTACACTCTTGGCAGAGTGGTCGTGGTTGCAGCGATGAGCGACGCCTTCTGTGCAATGCTCCGCCACTTTTGGCGATTGGCTGCATTTTGAGTACACTCTGCGAAAGATAACTGTGTAGCAGCCTTAACTAAATCCGTCCAGCGGGTTGGAGATCGGCCTCTGGATCTTTTGCCTTGGACTTGCCCTTGCACTACCAACCGTTCTATAGAATCATGATTTCTGGAGATGTGGCCAAAGAACTTTAAGACCCGTAAAAGCACAGTCGACGAAAGCCTTTCTTTTATCTTTAGTTCATTGAGAATGGAAATGTTGGTTCTGAATGCTGTCCAAGGAATTCTCAACAAACGCCTCCAACACCACATCTCCAGGGCATCGATCTTGCGACGGTCTTGTAGACGCAAGGACCACGTTTCCGCACCGTAGAGAAAAATATTTGTACCATGTTCCAGCGAGTAAGCACACAAGTCAGCGTAAGTCACCGTTGGCTTGAGGCGTGAGGCGTGAGGCGTGAGGCGCTGGGTGCGGTGCGGATCTGCGGCTCGTGCGTCCGGAAGCGCGCAAGACTTCCGCTCCCTCGGGAGTCGCCGTCACGCTTCACGGCGGCGCAATGACCGGTTGCCTCATGCCTCAGCCTTATTAGATTTTGATATACTTCGCTATATGTATCCTTAACTGGCGACTCGAGACCGTTGTGTTTGAAAATACATGCAAGCGGCCTATATTCAGCAGTAGACGTCAATCGGCTGGTAATGATGATGACGATGTATCCCTAACGACTTTATAGAAAGAGGTAGGACTATATCCAGCAGTAGACGTCAATCGGCTGGTAATGATGATGACGATGTATCCCTAACGACTTTATAGAAAGAGGTAGGACTATATTCAGCACTAGACGTCAATCGGCTGGTAATGATGATGACGATGTATCCCTAACGACTTTATAGAAAGAGGTAGGACTATATCCAGCAGTAGACGTCAATCGGCTGGTAATGATAATGACGATGTATCCTTAACGACTTTATAGAAAGAGGTAGGACTATATCCAGCAGTAGACGTCAATCGGCTGGTAATGATGATGACGATGTATCCCTAACGACTTTGTAGAAAGAGGTAGGACTATATCCAGCAGTAGACGTCAATCGGCTGGTAATGATGATGACGATGTATCCCTAACGACTTTATAGAAAGAGGTAGGACTATATCCAGCAGTAGACGTCAATCGGCTGGTAATGATGATGACGATGTATCCCTAACGACTTTATAGAAAGAGGTAGGACTATATTCAGCACTAGACGTCAATCGGCTGGTAATGATGATGACGATGTATCCCTAACGACTTTATAGAAAGAGGTAGGACTATATCCAGCAGTAGACGTCAATCGGCTGGTAATGATAATGACGATGTATCCTTAACGACTTTATAGAAAGAGGTAGGACTATATCCAGCAGTAGACGTCAATCGGCTGGTAATGATGATGACGATGTATCCCTAACGACTTTGTAGAAAGAGGTAGGACTATATCCAGCAGTAGACGTCAATCGGCTGGTAATGATGATGACGATGTATCCCTAACGACTTTGTAGAAAGAGGTAGGACTATATCCAGCAGTAGACGTCAATCGGCTGGTAATGATAATGACGATGTATCCTTAACGACTTTATAGAATGAGATAGGACTTCATCATTATCACCTTATTTTACTACACTACAGAGCCAGGTCCATGGTACAGGTATATGGTAACTTAGACACGATGCAGTTGGCAAGCTTAGGTAGAACTTAGCGACTTCATAAAGGAGGAGATACTCGTAAAGATGTGATAGCTCAATACAATCAGTATGTATTAGACTGCAAAATGATAAGGAACTTTTATAAACCTACCCTACCTAAATATACATATACAACTACAATGTCGAGTTGTGTGTTTAAGAACTTATAGAACTGTATATACCAGTGGCGAAGGATGAAATTTTGACGAAGACAAGCCGTCTCTAAAAAGGGAATTCATACCACTTGATACAAACTCCGGTTTCTCATACATATTTATTCATTACAATAATTAATATTGTATGTATTTTTAAAAGATAACCCGGCGGAAATCAGCCTGTATGGACTCTCCGCCGATCCGATCTGGTATGTACTTTGTCTATACTAATATTATAAAGCTGAAGAGTTTGTTTGTTTGTTTGTTTGTTTGTTTGATTGAACGCGCTAATCTCAGGAACTACTGGTCCGATATGAAAAATTCTTCCGGTGTTAGTTCCATTTATCGAGGAAGGCTATAGGCTATATATTATCCCCGTATTCCTACGGGAACGGGAACCACGCGGGTAAAACTGCGCGGCGGCAGCTAGTATAAATATATGCTTAATGGAATTAAACACAAAATTGTGTTTAATTAAATGCAACGTACCTAATAAAAGTGAGTTGGTAGTACACACAGTGTATTAGTGGGATCAAATAGTAAGGAACAACATTATCGGCGCGGGTAGTCGTAGACTAAACAATGAGATCAGCTGGGCCTATTGCGGCTCGCGGAACAGGCGCGAGTTTTTGAACAATGACATCGATTATGAGCTCTGACGTCCACACCCGATCATATTTAAACTTGTGTAAACAGCCACTGTATTCGCTATTTACGATTAGTAGTAGGTAGGACTAGGAGCCTGCGATGGCTGGATCTTCCACATTTTATAAAAGCTTAAAGATTGTCATGCTCGTGATCCTTTCATACCATTACCACGGTAAGAGATCACAGATCTAAACATGAAACGTATCATTTTTTTCATTAATTTTTCATATTTTCTAAATATAAAATAAATCATTAGGGTCCCAAGATGCTGGAATGGCGACCCCGCACCAGAAAACGCAGTGTTGGTTGACCCCCAAGTAGGTGGACCGAGGATATCAAGCGGGTGGATGCTGGCGGCTCGAGAGGGTTGTGCTTGGAGGTCCATGCAAGAGGCCATGCATGATAAGGAAGGTAGGTATTAAAATAAATCATTTGCCACACTTGTTATATATCTACCTAATACTAAAAATCTATACTAATATTATAAAGAGGTAAAGTTTGTAAGTTTGTAAGTTTGTCACATTTTTTAAATGGGGTAATCTTCGGAACTACTGGTCCGATTTTAAAAATTCTTTCACCAGTAGAATGCTACATTATCGGGGAGTGCTATAGGCTATATTTTATATTGGTATAATATATATTAGCCGAGTTATCACAGTTTTTGTCATACAGGTCGGACTGAAAATCCTCTTAAATAGACTTATTCGCATGCGCTGCCTTAACTATTGTGTAAAATTGAAATTAATGTATGGATACTTTATGTATCTTTAAAAGTTCTACAAAAAAATCCGCGACACCATATATCTATCTTCTATATATTATAGATATAGTACCTTTTGTGTTTTAAAAATTATTAATTTTATATAGTTAGGTTTACGTCATTATTTATATAACTAAACTTTAATCCTTATTAAAATAAATTATTTAATAATCACAAGGATATTATGGAGATAAGATTTGCCCTTTACAGTATGTTAATTACTTAAATAGTTTCGGAGATAATACAAAATTTCTAAAAGACGCAGAAATTCCGCTATATGACGCCCGGCGCTTTCATTTACGTAGTTCCCGTTCCCGTGTGAATATGGGGATCAAACATAGCCTATGAAACTCGCAAATAACGTAGCTTTCTATTGGTAAAACAATTTTCCAAATCGGTCCAGTAAATCCAGAGATTACCTCCTACAACCTCACGAACTTTGCCTCTTTATATTATTAGCATAGAAGTCTCTATTTCTCTTGGTCATACCACCACTCTCGAAGGACTGGACCGATTTTGCTATGGGTAGGAGTAAGATAGAGAAGTTACAGGGTAGGGTAGGGTACGTAGGGAAGCGTAGGGGTAGGGTAGGTTTAGGGCCGGGTTTAGAGTAGTGGTAGGGTAGGGGTAGAGGTAGGGTAGTGGTAGGGTAGAGGTACGGGTAGGATAGGGAAGTGGTAGGGTAGGGGTAGGATAGGCGTGAGATAGGGGTACGGGTGGGATAGGGGTAGGAAAAGGATAGGGTATGGGGAGGGTAGGGGTAGGATGGAGGTAAGGGTAGGATGGGGGTAGGGTGTAGGTAAGGTAGGGGTAGGGTAGGAGTAGGTTTGGAGTAGGGTAGGGGTAGGCTGGGGGTAGGGGTTGGGTAGGGTTGGGGTAGTGGTAGGGTAGAGGTAGGGTAGGGTAGTGGTAGTAGAAAAGTTGACATCGAAATTTACGCGGACGAAGTCGCGGGCGTCCGCTAGTATATTATAAAGGGGTAACCTCTGGATCTATCGAATCAATTTAAAATAAAATACCACTAGCAAACCACGTTATTTGTAAGTGCATTAGGCTATATTTCATCCCCGTATTCTCACGAGAACGGGTACCTACTACGCAGGTAAAACCGCTGGGCGTGTGTTATTAATATATAAATAATAATCATCACTAAGTGGCATCACTTTGCTAGATTTTCGTAAACTTTAAAAGTGTTTCTTAATGGTTGCTAACTGGCGATATAATTTCTCATGTCGATTTACCTGCGTTTTATACCAACTACCCCCTAAATGCACCGTGGTCTGAAACTCTACATTTGCCTGCCGTACTTACCTGTAGATGCAAGGGTTGTCAATCTTTATAAAATGATGAAGGTCGCGCTATTACAGGCTCTCGTTCTATATTAGAGAACAGTAAATACAGTAGCTGTTATTGTAGTCAAAGCTACGCCAGTCATAGCAACGATAATGCGGTTGATTAACTACTGCCTAAATTACTTGTACCTACGTAGTCAACATGGTAGAGACCTTGTGATTGTGAAATGTGGGACCTTTTTCATAATAAGTATTATTATATGACGGACTATTCAAAACGCACACGTATAACGAAAAAGGGACTATTCAGAGTCCACATGCTACATCATCATTATAAGTTTTTTATTACAACTCACTAAAGGGGTAAACCTTATAGGGGTTATGCAGTTTACACTCACCACGCTGCTACAATGCGTGTTCACGAGTTAATTACTTATTAATTATAATGTTTGACTTAATAACGAATAACGATTACATTATGACTGCGACCGATGACTTTTCGAGTTCTCCGAGGCACGGAGGTGTAACACTAACACAACCAACCTAAATCCAGGCTCTAAATTAAACTGAAAATTTCTTAAAAGAAAGAAAAGCTTATTATTCCGTAGCCCGACCCAGTCGAACTAAGGACCTCAATCCAAGTCGTATAAGCTGACAACTGAACCAACGAGGCACATTATCTAAAATACTAGCAGTAATAATCGATTCGAAAGTAGGTAAATATTTATGGCCTCAACTTTAAAGTTGAAATATTTAGTTCGGAAATTCCACAGATAGTCGTTCAAAAAACAAGTATGTCCTAAGAAAGTGCATCAGAAGCGAGCAGCAAGCAGCGAGCAGCGAGCCAGTGTTA
This sequence comes from Bicyclus anynana, assembly GCF_947172395.1. Taxonomy (NCBI): domain Eukaryota; kingdom Metazoa; phylum Arthropoda; class Insecta; order Lepidoptera; family Nymphalidae; genus Bicyclus; species Bicyclus anynana. The sequence continues at coordinate 8,025,131 of NC_069088.1, forward strand.
CCAACTCCCGAAAATATTTATCCCTAAAGTTTGTGTCAAAACCTCTTAATTATTGAGTTGTCCCCCTAAAAAATATAAATTCATATCGATTTAGAAATAATATGTTTCAAATTCTTTATTTATTACATAAAATATTACTTCTTCATCTGAAGATTCGGATATCTAATAATCTGTGATTCAGATATTTTGAAATCATACATGTTGACATTGAATAAATTTAACAATTTTTTTTTATGGATAAAAATTGCTGCCGGTCGCCACGGAGTGTTTGTAGAATTACGTCTTAACTATAAGTCGTTATACTCGTAAGTCGCTAGGTCAAGAAAGAAATATTAATATTATCAATTTAAAAATACATATTAAAGAATCAAAACATCCTTGAAAATACCCCTAAAAATTTCAGACCCTTAAAAAAATCCCATCTCACTTATTTACCCCTAAATCTGGGGGGAAAACGCCTAAGTTGGGAACCCTGCAGCGAGCAACACTAGGCAGTGGGCACGCCGAGGTGAAGTAACGGATGAATGTCCGTGGGAACGGCCGCCACTTCCGCTCCGCTTGCCATCGCGCCTCGCCACTCTCAGCTATTTCCTTTATGTAGGGTGACCAAAACAACACATTCTTAGGATTCTTATAGTCTTACATTACCTGGAACAGTTACTTCTTGACTTAACATCATTAGGATCTTGGAAATTAACAGATAACAAGGTTTATGCCTAGAAAGTGTAACTTTCTACAGCACCTCGAACCTATAGTTTTACTCACACGCTGAGGTAACAGTGATTGCACGATAAAGCCTTAAGTTCAGAGGGTTATCGAGTTAAGTTAAGTTTAGAGGTTTATTAATTATAAGAGGGTTTATCAATGACAAAAAAGGGTTTATCGTTGTACCGCCTTCGTGGCGGAGTGATATGTTCGGTGGATTTACAAAACGGCGGTCCTTGTTTCGATCCCCGTCAGGGCCCCCCATGCACACTACGCCACTGGCTATATGGTAGGTACAATGCTAACAAAACATTTTTCTACATTATCTTAAACAGTTCTTAAGCACATAATACATAGCCTAAGATTACACGCGTATTAGCTGTCTGATAAAAAATACATTATTTAACAATCAAGTTATCATTAGCACTGCTCACGAGAAATAACAGATATGTGTGAAAATATTCATTTTCCTGTTTGTGCGCAATATGTCCGAGCACGATATTAAAATTACATCCATTTTATTTCCTTTTGTGTTCACGACTAATGATTAATCCTATTATATTTACGATTGCTTTTATGACATACTGGCAGATCCTCGCAGTTTTACCCGCTTTGTCTCCGTTCCTGTAGGAATAAGAGGATAAAATATAGCCTGTAACATTCGGAGATAGTGTAGCTTCCAACCAGTGAAAGAATTTTCCAAATAGGTTCAGTAGTTTCGGAGCCTACTCAATGTATACAAATAAACAAATTTTTCTTATTTATTACCATCACTATAGAAATAACTTGTAATCCACGAGTATTAAGAGTTTGAGGTTTAATTTCAATCTCCTTTCCCCTCGTTCTGCGAACTTTTTGACCTCACTTCGTAGTAACAAATAATTCGAATAAAATAAAATAACTTAAAATAACATTATGTTATTATTTACACCAAATATGTGCAGTTAATATCAACTTAATTAAATCAACGGTTTACTTGAGTGAGTTATCTAAAATATGTAAACACTGTACTATGTAAACACAATAATTGTAATTATTATCTTATTATATAGAGCAACCTTAAAGTGTTAAAGAGGATCTGTTTGAAGCGATATATTAGACGAGATAAGCCGATATATGGAATGTCACGTTTACATGATAAATCAGTAGTCTGACCTTTAAGGTGATTCACCTGGCACCGGATCTTCCTTGAAAGTAACAAGGATGTTACACGTTACATTAAAAATGTAAGATAACAATTTTCTTGCAAAATGCAAGATTGTGTTTTAAACGTCACTTTATTACAGAAGTACGTAAGCCCTTTTACGTACGCACTGAAGAAATAAAAAAAAAAACTGTGTGAGTCTATAATTTATCAATATCGACATATTTACGTCCTTAATAGACCCTTCACACTGGTGTTTAGGTGTCTATGGGACGTTTCCGCACGGAATCGAATGGAAGCTTTTTTGTGCCAAGTTAATAAACTTTATTTAAATTATATGACATACAAACTAAATAGTAAGCGCGCAGGTTTCGGGTAGTCCTCATGCATTCTCGGGAATTCTCCCAACTACTATGGATGTCTACTGTCTGTGGAATCTGCGGGAAGTGGCGGCTCGTCGGTAGTACGGTGTCAAGCACTTACGAAATTCCCGAGCGTTCCGGTGAGTTCGCGGAATTTTTAAGCAATGAAGTAACACTAAACACTTCTTGCTTCGATGCATTCCGATTTCCGTCGTGGTCTGATACTTTAATTCGCTGAGGAAACAGGTGACGCTTTTTTTTATTCTTTGCAAGTTAGCCCTTGACTACAATCTCCCCTGATGGTAAGTGATGATGCAATCTAAGATGGAATCGGGCTAACTTGTTAGAAGGAGGATGAAATCCACACCCCTTTCGGTTTCTACACGACGTCGTACCGGAATGCTAAATCGCTTGGCGGTACGTCTTTGTCGGCATGGTGGTAACTAGCCACGGCCAAAGCCTCCCACCAGCCAGACCTGGACTAGTTAAGAAAACCTCTATCGGTAAAAGTGTTGCACTCGATCTCATTGCCTCTTATCTCAGTGATAGAACGCAGAAGGTATGCATAAATGATATAAAGTCGCACGTTTCCACTACCATAATGGGCGTCCCACAGGGTTCAATTCTGGGTCCTTTTCTATTTTTAGTGTACATAAACGATTTACCATACCATGTCAGCGGCATATGTGAGATTGTACTGTTTGCTGATGACACATCCTTAATTTTTAAGTCCGACAGAAATAAAGATAACTCTGACGACGTAAACCGTGCCATATCGCATGTGTCGCATTGGTTCACTGCAAATAATCTACTTTTGAATGCCAAGAAAACTAAATGTATTGAGTTTTCATTGCCAAATGTTAAAAAATTAGATAAGTCTATAATGATCGATGGTGAAACACTGGAAATGGAGAGTTCCACAGTTTTCCTGGGAGTGACCTTGGATTGTAAACTTCAGTGGGGTGCTCATATAGAAAAACTGTCTGGTAAACTTAGCTCAGCGGCATTTGCCGTGAGAAAAATAAGACATTTTACTGATGTTGATACAGCTAGGCTTGTTTATTTTGCGTACTTTCACAGCGTAATGTCTTACGGTATTTTATTGTGGGGCAAGGCTGCCGATATACAATCTATATTTGTTCTTCAAAAAAGAGCAATTCGAGCAATATATCAATTAAAATCACGCGAGTCCCTTCGTCAAAAGTTTAAAGAAATAGGTATACTAACAGTAGCCTGTCAATATATATATAACAGTATAGTATATGTAAGACAAAATATTAATTTGTACAAACGAAAAGGAGATTTAAACCCACGTCTTACTAGACACGGGCATAAGTTAGTTATTTCTGCATATCGTCTCCAAAGAGTAAAAAAATCTTTTGTAGGTTTGGGTGTACTCTTCTATAATAAGATCCCCAAGACTGTGATGGACCTGCCAATGCATAGCTTTAAGCAATGTGTTAAAAAACATCTACTTAGTCGAGGGTACTACAACATTGATGAGTTCCTTAATGATAAAGATGCTTGGAGGTCGTTGGATCAGCTTCCACCTTCACACAGAAAGTAAAACTATAAAAAATGTAAACAGTAATTGTTATTAATTGTAAATTATAATACTGTATGACTTTTTCAAAAGAGCAACTGTTGAGTTTCTTGCCGGTATCTTCTCAGCAGAACCTGCCTTCCGAACCGGTGGTAGAATCTTTACAAATAGTCAACTGACGTGTCAAAAGTGCTTGTAAACTGAGCCTACTTGAAATAAATGATTTTTGATTTTTTTTTGATTTTGTCCAGCCGGGGATCGAACCCAGGACCTCCGTCTTGTAAGTCCACTGCGCATACCACTGCGCCACGGAGGCCGTCAATATTTATTATATCACGCGGATCAGTGTGAAGGTGCTGTTATAGTTGGTAAAGCTAAATGTAAAGGAATTCTTTAAATTACGTATGTATAATTCCTTTTAAATAAAAATATTAAACACATGTTTCTTATTAAACAATTTTATGATTCATTGTTTTTAATAAACATTACTTACATATTTAATGAATTATTTATAACTATTGTTTTACTTGGTTAACGAAATTTATTACTTTTATTGTTTAGGTTGAATCATTAGTAGGTATTTATTGTTTATCCGTAATATGTAAATATTACACGTGCACACATTAATAAATATTTAATAATAATTGATCCCTCTGCGTTTATGACTCTTGTATACAATGATAGCGGACGGTTCGCGGTGTTCCCGTTATACGGGGATAAAATATATTACTTCTTATGACATCAGCTAGATGGTGGGAGGCTTCGGCCGTGGCTAGTTACCACCCTACCGACAACGACGAACGTCTAGCGATTTAGCGTTTCGGTACGATGTCGTGTAGAAACCGAAAGGAGTATGTATTTTTATTCTCTTCCTACCAAGTGAGCCCGCTTTCATCTTAGATTGCAATGGTACTTACCATCAGCTGGTGAGATTTTAGTCAAGGGCTATTAAAAGAAAAAAACTGCCAGTGAACATTCTATATAAATCGTCGTATAATGTCCAGGCGTTTCAGATCAATTGACAAAGAGACAGAATAACATACACTTGCATTTACTAAAAACCTGTTAATTTATAATTACAAACAGACACATCTATTTTATTTATTTGAATAGTTATTTAGATGCTCACCGCTAACTATCAACTTCAACAGCTGGCGTGTTTACAAGACTTTCATCTCAATCAAAATATTTCACCTGCGTGAATTCCTTCGTGTAACACGCGATAGCATGGTCACACTACATTTGTTAACGGATCGTCTCAAGTCTTAATAAAGCCTATAGCATTAGAGCTATTTTGCGATGTCTTTGCTTCAGTTCACAGTTGAACACTCAGCATTGCTATACATACTCATAATTATTGTAAACTTAAGGTACCTGTCTAGTTGGGTCAGTGGTTAGTAAGTGGCTCGAGATATTGAGGTGATAGTTTCGAGTCCTGTAGTGCAGCTATTCTGTAACGATGTTTTTCGCAAGTGCGAGTTTAGAATTCACCTTTATCTTTCTCATTCTATAATATCGTGTTAGATAGAGAGAAGGGGTGTGGATGTTGATTGCCACGCTCAGGCGTGCGGGCTGGGCTATAGGGCATCAACATAAGTTGACCCATACACGTCCACGCAGCTGAGTCTTCCGTGCCCTCTCAGGCACAACATGGCTGGGCCTGGGTGGACAGGGGGGACTCAGTCGTACATCCCGGGCAATGTTGCAGTTGGTAACGAGCCTGCACCTAGTATTTTATCTGCCTCGGACTGCAACAGCTGAGTATGGTCATGGCGGTACAGGCTGCGATTATCCCCCCGCAGCTTGTACGTCCTCTATCCCCCACCTATTTACCTTACATCCCATGCACTCCTTCCTTTCAACAACTTTTCCTACCCCCCCCTCAAATTACAAGAATGGACGCGAACAAAAATACCTGTGGACTACCCCAGGAGGGTACCGTTCCCCCCCATAGGAACGGAGACCCCCTCGCTGGGGCGACTGATCGGCTAACCTCGTCCCGAACAGTCGCCTCAGGCTGCCCCTCGTATTCTGGGGAGGGCAATGCTTCGCAGAAACGATTGTTACCGCCCGGAGGACCGGTTATAGACCTCCATAGTAAACTTAGTACCTTACATGTGAGAGAGGAGGAGGACCTACTGAGGTCGCCGCCACCACAGTCGACAGGCTGTGATGAGGGCGGCTTCACTACTGTCCGATCCAAAAGGAGCATTAAGAGAGAAAGAGCTAAATTAAAGAGACAGAACGCGATGTCGGGATCGCGACCGATATTCCAGCAGCCGGCTGAAGAAACCTCGTCGGCTGCGGGAGGATCGGGAGTGACACGACCGCCAAAAGTCAAACATCAGGGAACCGACCCAGAGGAGCAGAGACCAGCGAAACGTCGTCCACCTAGGTCACAGGAAGGGCCGCGAAAAACAGCTAGGGAGCTGAGCGAACTGGCTGTGGCTTTTCATCGGGCCGACGGTGTCCTGGTCGACGCTGAACTGGCAAAAGAAATTAGGAAAAGACTGAGTGACCTGATCGGGGAGGCTATTGAGCAGGACGTTGACAGTGACAAGTTAAACTTCGTAGCCTCGGGGCTGGTGTCGGAAGGATTTTACCTTGTGACACCAGCCAACGGGATGGCGAGGGACTGGTTGCTGTCATGCGACTTGGGTCTATACAATGGTGTCCCGATCAGGTCAGTCAGGCGAGATAGGGCCAAGGCAGTCATTTGGATTCCTGGAATGGAAAACAGACTGAGCTGCCCTTTAAATCGCCTGAAAGGACAAAACAAGACGAGAACAGACTTACAGATCCCTGAATGGAATCTCATAGTTCGGGAGCCTCTCACATTGGGGGAGCGACTGATTGTGGGAGTCCCTCAGGAGGTCTGTAAAGTCTTTGATAAAGGTGAAGTATGGCTGTACTATGAACTTATAAAGGTACAGGTCAGACTTCTTAAAGGCAAGAAAGTAGGCACTACCGACGTGGAAATGGAGGACACTTCACAACGCCCACCGACGGGTGCGACTGGTGGAAGCTCGGGACCGGCAACGTCGTATACGGATTACCAAAGCAGTGGAGGTGCCAGTGGGGACAATAGTACCCCCCCACAGTGCCCTCCTAGCGCCGGTGCATCCGGAACGGCGGGCTTGTTGCGCGCTGAAACCGGCACACAAAAGAGCCGGCACATGTATGGTGACGAGAAACTCGCGGGTCCCCTAAAGGAATCCCGCTGACGGACTCTTAATCAACATGTGCTGGTAAAGACACTACACAAGCAACACACATACACACACACAACTTCACATTCTCACAAATCACTAATCACACAAATACACACAAAACCACACACACACTAAGAATACTTCAGTTAAACTTGCATCACTGCAAGGAAGCCATGGTTGAGTTATGTCAATTCGTGGTTAAAGAAAAAATTGACTTGGCCCTGTTACAAGAGCCATACGTCGCTCAGGGACGAGTGGCGGGCATGGGTAGTCTGGGAGGAGAAACCATATACCACTATGACGGTGAGTTAGACCCCAGAACATGTATCTATGCCAGTAACAGGATCAAGTCATTAGGACTAATAGCAACAGAGTTTTACAGAGATCTTGTGGCGGTGGAAATTAATACGCCTCTCGATGATGGAAAAAAGGAAAGAGTGGCCTTCATCTCCGCTTATATTCCAAGCGAGACCGACTTCATACCGCCAACAAGAGAACTTGAAGAAACTGTAATCAAATACAGAGGTAAGGAAACTCCTATTATTATTGGGTGCGATGCTAACTCACATCACTTGGCGTGGGGTAGTACTAACACTAATGCTAAGGGAGAGGAACTCTTGGAGTTTATAGTAAGTACTGGTCTCGAGATCGTGAACATAGGTAACACCAGTACTTTCGTTACAAGAACAAGGAAGGAAGTATTAGACATTACATTAGCGACCAATGATATGACCAAATACGTTAAACAGTGGAAGGTTGATCTAGAGGAATCGTTCTCGGACCATCGAAGGATTACTTTTCAAGTAAATACTGAGGTGGAAAGAGTATTAGTAAGAAACGCTAGGAAAACGGACTGGGTAGCCTTTGCCTCAACGTTAGGTAGCTGGGTACCTCGTCGCATGACCTACAAAAGCGTAGCAGAATTAGAAGAAGGAGCAAAGGAACTAGAGTTAATATTGGTGAAAGCTTACAAAGCCGCTTGTCCACCAAGAGAGATAAAACTAGGGAAAGGTCAACCCTGGTGGAACAAAGATTTAAGAAAGGCTAGGAAGACAGCACGCAAAGCTCTTAGAGTTGCTCTCAAAAGAGATGATGATGCAAGCTGGATAGAATACAGAAGTATAAGAACTGCATTCCGGAATGAATGCAGAAAAGAGGAGAGAAAAGGCTGGCACTCTTACTGCGAGAGTATCACTGAATATCCAGAAGCTGCCCGTCTGGTGAGGGTGCTAGCCAAGGATAGAACTTGTAGACTAGGAAGTATAAAACACAATGATGAACTAGTATCTGATCCCAAACTGGTACTGGATATAATGATGAAAACACATTTTCCAGACTGCCAGATAACAGATCACGAAGAAAATACGCTTCCAAATACTAATTTAAACTGGTCGGAAGCTGGAGATATCATCACCACAGAACATCTAGAATGGAGCATCAACTCATTTGCTCCTTATAAAGCAGCAGGACCGGATGGTATCTTCCCGAAAATGCTGCAGGTAGCATTCAAGTACATACGAGATACATTAATAGCGTTATTTAGAGCAAGTCTGGCTAGCGGTTATCTGCCGTTAAACTGGCGCAAAGTTAAAGCGGTATTCATTCCGAAACCAGCAAAGACAACATACCAAGAGACGAAATCCCATCGATGCATAAGCCTGTCGTCTTTCTTATTAAAAGCACTGGAAAAAATCATTGATGGGTACATTAGATCAAAAGTTACCTTGAGCACCTGGCCACTACACAACAATCAACATGCCTACATGGCGGGCAAATCAACAGAAACGGCCTTACACAATCTAGTGGTTAGGATAGAAAGGTCTATCAACTACAAAGAATTTGCACTGGGATGTTTCTTCGATGTAGAAGGGGCATTCGATAGAGCAAACCGAAGAGCAATAGAGTTCGCACTTAACCGCGACGGGATAGACGATATAGTAAAAAGCTGGATCATGAACATGCTAACACATAGACTGATTTCAGCAGATTTAGGAGGAGAGACTCAAACTGTAAGATCTACCAGAGGATTTCCTCAAGGAGGCTGTCTATCGCCTTTGCTATGGTGCCTCCTATTAGATTCATTAATAGTTAAGATCAATGATATGAGAATTTATATGCAGGCCTACTCTGACGATGGCGTACTCCTAGTCACGGGCAGAGATCTGCATACCGTAAGAAACATAATGTGCAAAGGCATAAAAAATACACTGGCTTGGTGTCGAGAAAAAGGTCTTAACCTCAACCCCTCCAAGACCAAACTAGTGCTGTTTACTAGACGCAGAAAGGCACACCTGATACCTATTACAATTGAAGGTGTCAAGCTAGAAATTACAAAAGAAATCAAATATCTGGGGGTTATTTTAGACCATACCCTAAGATTTAGAACTCATATCCAAGTGCAGTGTGCTAAAGCCAAACTAACTCTAATGCAATGTAGAAGGGCTGTGGGCAGAACCTGGGGTATGAAGCCAAAAGTAATAAAATGGATATATACAGCTATCATTCTTCCTAGAGTTCTGTATGGAGCTACTGTTTGGTGGCATAGAGCTGCAATAAAGTCAAACAGCAAAGAACTAACTAAGGTACAAAGGTTGGCGTCCTTGATGATCTCAGGTGCTATTAGGACAACACCCTCTGCAGCGCTGGAGGTCCTTTTGGGACTATATCCCTTGGACCTAAGAGCTAAAAAGAATGCATTAGAACAATGGTATAGAATGAAAGTGTCCAAACAGTGGAAAGGTAATTTCATGGACAAAGGACACACAGATATAGATAAAGTTTACGGAGATAAACTGTCAATGATAGTCAACAACAATGACCTTATCAAGAGACAGCGCATCTTCGATAAGAAATATAGAGTACATATAGGATCAAAAGATACATGGCAGTTAGAAACCGCCCATGAATGCAGCATAGTGTGTTACACAGATGGATCAAGGCGGGAATCCACAAAGCTCAGTGGTGCTGGAGTTTTCTACAGCACCATTCCAAACAAGGACCAGGCAATCAGTCTAGGCAAATTTGCAAGCGTCTTCCAAGCAGAGACATACGCCATTATGGTTTGTGCCTTCGATTTGATGGACTTAGCAGATATAGAAACCAAAGAAATTGTTATATATAGTGATAGTCAAGCTGCACTAAAAGCGCTTAAAAGAAATGATACCACATCAGCCCTAGTAAGAGAGTGTAAGAACATATTGAACTCTCTGGCTGAAAGGACTAAAGTGACCATTGCCTGGGTTCCTGGACATCAAGGGAACTACGGCAATGAAAAAGCAGATGAACTAGCCAGGATGGGAGCAGGTCTCGAGTTCCTAGGGCCGGAGCCCTGCCTACCCATACCATACTCAATAATAAAGAGGGTTATTGAAGGAATCATAGAAAGAGAATCGAATACACGATGGAATAGCTCGACTAAATGCAGACAGTCAAAAATGTTCCTCAAGTCATTCGACAAGAAGAAAACAACACAACTACTGTTACAAAGCAGACCCAACATAGCACTGGTAGCAGGCATGACAACTGGACATTGTCTGCTCAATAGACACTTGAAGATAATGAAAATCGTAGAAGATTCATCATGTCCAGGTTGTGATGAGGAGGAGACCAGCTATCACTTTATAGCTGAGTGTCCCATGTTCGCGCTGGTAAGATGGGAGTTACTAGGTAAGGATACATTAAATGAAGTAGACCTGACAGATCTCAGTATAGGGGATATTGTTAGGTTCACGAAGGCTACAGGAAGATTTGAGGGGGGAACACTGTCGAGACACCAGTGAACCTGTGTCCTTTTACCACGGGAATTGGGTGGAATGGTCCATAATTAGGACTGATCACCCGTCTGGCCTCGTCAGACGTCCCCTCTATAAGTATATAGATAGAGAGAAATAGTGCTGAATTGAAGTCCCGCACGTTATATAAACTTCGTTACTGAATCGCCCCTGGATCAAGTGTGAAATAGGAGTCAAAGAAATTCTCAATAAGCTTCGATTTGATAATTCCGTGATAAACCGTGTAACAAAGCTTTTCTCGGAGGGTAGAAGTAGGTAGGGTAGGGAGGTACGTTAAGCCGTCCGTACCAGTCAATAATATCATTAAAATCTGATAGTCATTTTAAAAGTTCACACAACCTCGTCTTGGAGATTCCTCCGTGATGGATTTAAGCTCCAAATATCCCTCTTCTATAGGACACAAATCATTGACCCTATCGTTACAGGTTCCCATGATATGCGGGCGACGGGGGAAAGGACTGCGGGTGTGAGGTCGTGCGCGCGTGGCAGAGGAAAAGACTGCTCGGGTATGAAGTCGTGAGCGAAGGGCATCGATACCACCATTTTGACGGCCTCCGTGGCGCAGTGGTATGCGTGGTGGATTTACAAAACCGCCGATTGAGGTTTTCTTAATTGGTCCAGGTTTGGCTGGTGCGAGGCTTCAGCCGTACCTAATCCTACAGGCAAAGACGTGCCGCCAAGCGATTTAGCGTTCCGGTACGATGTCTTGTAGAAACAGAAAGGGGTGTGGATTTTCATCCTCCTCCTAAGAAGTTAACCCGATTCCCTCTTAGATTGCATCATCACTTACCACCAGGTAAGATTGTAGTCAACTTGTAAAGAATAATAAAAAAAGATTATCACAATATAACCTGGAAAAGTCCATGGTTCCGGGAATTGTGAAAAATAGTTTATATGCGATATGCCCACTGAAACAGGAACTGTAAGAATGGCAACATATTTTAATATGTTGTCTGTAATTTGTGAATGACAGGTGACAGCTACTGTCACACACCGAGAAAACACACCACGACACTTTTGTAATGACTTCATTGTGGTCTTAATATTGTAACCTGTAATATTAAATAATACTAATAAAGCAATAATAAATAATATTATATTAATACTCAAAAAGTGTTTAATTACAAAAATATACCGGAACAACGCGGGTGAAACCGCGTGGCGTCTGCTAGTGCTATTCCTCATGAATCTGTCTACAAAAACAATTTTTCCGATTCCACTGCTAGACAACATACAAAAAACGCTTCCGCTTTATTACAAGTTTATTAATGTAGGTAGTTATTATCCGAACTTTAATTATCTAAAAACTAGCTGACGCCGCGCGGTTTCACCCGCGTTGTCTCCATTGCTTTAAGAATACGGGGATAATATATAGCCTATAGCCTTCCTCGATAAATTTGCTATCTAACACTGAAATAATTTTTTAAATCGGACCAGTAGTTTCTGAGATTAGTGCGTTCAAACAAAGAAGCAAACAAACTCTAGGTAAGTTATAACTATAATAAAAAAACAACACAAAATGAGATCCACGACTGCATTCTAAGTAATGCTTAATGCAAAATAAAAGGCCTTTAAGAGGCATAAGACATCACAGACCGCCTGTCAGATTAAATATTTTATCTAGACGTGAGCTAGGCTCGTTCGTAATGCGTTTTAAGTAGCCTTTAGAGTACGTTGACCGTTGCCAGGCCCGAGTCGCGATCTTGCTGTTATCGACCGGAAGTTGGTCGGCGGAAACGCGCAATCTCGACCAATTGGACCGGCCGGAGTGTCACGCCGCGCGCGCATGTACCTACCCGCACCACGACGTTGGACAGGGTTTCCTGTTTGGGAGCTTTTTCCCCACATTTAGGGACTTCCTCCCACATGTATAAGACAGTAGCGGACGACCTGCTGTTTCATCAGCATAGCTCCCGTTCCAGGAGTAGCATCCTACATTGACCCTTATCCTTATTTATTTTAATTACCCTTAATTATTTTATTCTCGTAATCTTGGAATATAAAATCCTATTTTATTCAGTGTTAGTGTATGATTCTAGTGCTGAATAGATTTTTCCACCCAGTAGTTTAAGAACCTATTCAAACCAAACAAATAAACAATGAAATCTTTCCTCTTTGTAATATCAGATATATTATTGTTGTCAGCCAACTTTTATTGGCTTACAGAGGGGCTAGACCTCTCTCCTTATAGGCGGGGATGTGAAACTTACTTGTATATTGTATATCCTCTTAGTTCCAATACGTCCTGGAGGACTTGGTGGAGAATTCTATGAGAGAGCTAATGTTTGATTCTCTAACGATCATAAACTGATGTTCATGATAATTAGCAGGACGGAACCGATTTTTAGAGTTATTTTTTATGTTAGGTTATATTATTATTTTCTTGACATGACGATTAGTGCAACACCTCGTTACTGAAAATATGGAGTTAAAAAATAAGGTGTTACTAGTGTCACTAAAAAACCATTTTTTTTTTAATTTATGATAAAATTGAAATTAAAACTGTTTTCATATTTTGAGAATTTTTGACTCTACTTTGTGGGGTATTTTTTCAAAGTTGGTAACACTGAGGCTGCACATACTTCACTCCACTTGCACCAGCACTTGAGAGCGGTGCCAATGCGCTCATATCGATGTGTGTAAACAAAGATGTTCTTTAAAGAAGGTTATTTAAATATGCACCTACTAGGTACTCCGTACTCGTATTTGTGCATTTCTTACTCGTAACTTTGGCACGTCAACATTCAATCACACACTCACACACAATAAGTTGCTGTTATACCATGCAAATTCAAATAAACTTTCGCCCTAGAAGTTCGATTCCTAATTCTCAAAAAAAAAAATGTCACTTCGTTGGTTTAGTCGCTTACATATCAACAGAGCTTTTGGATATACACCCTAGTGTTACGGAGAGCATAAAATGCATGCGTTTGATTACTCTCCAGTCGGATTACTGTCTCATTGGACCTTATCAGTCAAGAATAAGTGTGGTGAAGTGTTCCTGTTTTTACGCACATAATTGTGCACTATAAACACCAGCATCGCTAGTCTGCAATGTCGTTTTCAACTCGACTGTACTCGTATCAGTTTCAAAATCGTCTCTATCTCTCTTTATCTAAAGTATCGTGTTTGACAGAGAGAGATAGAGACGAATTCGAAACTCGCACTGTCAAGTTACAATAACATCGTTAAAGCTCTGTAGTAGAATACACCAACTTATATCTTTGAGACTTCTTAGTCAAATGAAGTTCTTACAAATTTTGAGGTGATTTTTTGATTGAATTGAAGGTCGTATTTTATATTAAATCAGTAATAGAATAGGCGCGGAAATTACAAAGTTATGCAGGTAGACTACGTCTTTTTGCCCGTATATCAAATTGTAATGCAAAAACGTACCTATCTATTATAAAAAGGACTTCCTTGGTTACTTGTTTGGAAATACCTACTCTATTAATCGAACGCTTCGAAAGTAAATCATTTGAAAGGAGGAAGCGACAAAAAGGGCATCTAAAATGGTAAATGGCATTTACTATTGATTGAACAAAAAAAAAAAAATACATAAGAAGTTGATAGGCTAAAAATTGGAATGAATCACATTTCATTCAATGCCATGACCGCTGACCACAGTTCTTATGGTAACGTCGACAGTGAAACCATCAACTCTATGCCACTTTGGAATAGAAAAGGGTTTCTTGATCAACTTGTGCCCACAAGAGTTCTAACTTTAGGATAATTTAATCAATAAAAATATAAACTAGCGGCGCCCCGCGGAGTTGCGCGCAAAATAAGATTGTATAGTACATAATTGTACTATACAATCTTGTATTTTGTATAGCACGTAATTTAATTTAACTACCGAGTTCATAAATTTTGTATATCAGATATCCCACATGATACATGATTTTTTCTGGAATAAAATGTAAATGTTAATCCAGGCTATAATCTATCTCCATTACAAACAGTTAATTCGAATTCAAAATAATTTTAAATATAAAGTTAAAGAGTAACAAACATCCATACAAATTTTCGTTGGTTTTATAATATTAGTAAGATTATTAGTTTTAGGGATTCGCTGGATGCAGGTGGCTCAGTATAGTGAAGTCCCTACAAAAGGCCTATGTCCTGGACGTCCATCGGCTGATATGATGATGATGATGATGATGATTAGTTTTAGAACTAACTAATGGTCTCTTTGATTCTCTCTACAATTAATATGGGTAAAACACGGCTACTGGCAACGTTGTGTTTATGTTAGACATATAAGCCAAGTGATTACGATTAAGTTATGTAAAATAAAAAAATATTTGTCATGTCTTACATATTCTTTTCTTTATCACAATCCTTAGATTTGTAAAATTAACTAATTGTTCTAAGCTTCTATATCACTGTGTATATCGACATAACAATAATACTTTTCCCTGGTACTTTCGTATCACCGTAAACAGGAATTAACCTCTATGCGAGTGGATAATCTAGCTTGGCTTTACCTAATTCGTTTTACCTACCGCTTACCATCTCAGCAACAAAAACTTGTGTATACTTCACTATCAGAAGCAGTTCTAGGTATTACTTTAATCTCACTAAACTTTTTTTCTTTGTAATTGTTTAGTGACGTCGGAGGCATAGCGTTAGCTACGCACTCTTGTACCGGTACTAACAATTTCAAATCCATTATCCAATCCAATCCATTATCACTTCTTGTCACAAAATAGTTTTTATGTACAGTAACGTTATCCGAATTTCCTACCTACTAGGAAATAATTACATTTTAACATTTTTTGAGAGACAGCAACTGTTTATATATTTTTTTTCTGCCAGCGAAGGCTTTACCATTTTCAAATGCTCTGTGGTTTCGTTTGTTAGATAATATAATCTTAAATTGGACAAAATTCCTATTGTAGCATATATTTGTTTCTTAGAAATAATTTGTTCTGTAACTATAGTTAACTGGCACTTACATAATGGCATATGCAAAAATGTAGATAAGAAAACTTAATAATATTTATTTTTTGTAACGTAATATGTAAGTAGGTTTTTGTAGGTAAGTATTTATTTTTATTTTTATTTTTATTTCTTAGGGATAGTTAACATTTACATATTATTTCTTAAATCTAAAAGTAAACGTAAAAATAGTTTAAACATGTAAACAACGATACTATCCACGAATACACATACAAAAATAATGGCGTCACAAAATACACAAACAAATCAATACAAAAAAAAAAAAAACAAACAAACATAAATCTATATAAAAAAAAGAGAGAATAATAACAATAATAATTATAATTAAAATACAACGAAACACAAATAGGTAAGAAAAAAAAAATGTAATAATAATTATAATAAGAGATCTAGTAATGAGAATTAAGACACTATTACTACTCAGGTACAGGGATATTTAATTTTTGAAGAGTGATTGAGATGGCCTTTTTATATTGGGGTTCGGACAAGGCAAATACGTCTACATCGTCAAATAGCTTGTTGTATGTGTCCACAAGTCGACGCACAGGCGCGCGCTTTCCAGCGTTGGTTTTACAGAAATTGACAGCGAATAAATTATAAGCACGCACCCGACGTTGACCTGCGTACTTCAAAACATTTAGTGATAATTTACATACTAAGTCAGGACAATCGTATTTATTGTTGATGAGTCCATGCAATACCATTGCTTCAAGCAACTTGCGTCTAGATTCAAGAGTAAGAAGATTGTATTTAGTTAATAGCTCAGCGTAAGGGAGTCTTGATCTATAGCATCTGTAGTGCATTGAACGGAGGAACTTCTTTTGGACCATTTCTATCTGGTTTTTGTATTTGTCGTAAAAGGGATTCCATATACAACACGCATACTCTAACTGAGGCCTTATTAAAGACTTGTATAAAGATAAGTAAGTCGAGGGTTTTGAAAAGTCTTTTGTTGAACGCATCACAAACCCATATAGGCGGTATGCATTATTTACGATTTTATTTATGTGTTCGTCGAGGTGTAATTTGGAGTCGAGCTGAACACCGAGATCGCGTACGGAAGAAGTCTTTTTTAAATTTACATCGACGAGCATATACGAAAAATCAATCGGGGTTTTTTTTTTCGTAAACGTAATGGCGTGACATTTTGGTAGACTTAAATTTAATTTATTCAGTATGCAGTATTCTGTCAAACGCTTTAAATCCTCTTGAAGTAGATGACAGTCTGTTTCTTTGTTAATTGCTTGGAATATTTTTAAGTCATCAGCATATAATAAGAATTTGCTATGTTTGAAACAACTATGATTTCAATAGTAACAATTTAAACCGTTACAGGAAATAATTAGGTACCATATTTATTATTTTGTGAGTATCAATGTATATTTAAGCTACTTCAAAGAAAAGTAAACGGCATTTACAACACTTAATCATTAATTATTTCTATTGACGTGAATTGAGTGGCGTATCGATGGAGGGGCTGGGGAGGAATAGGCTACTTGCCTCTTTTGTAAACTGTGTTTAAACTGAATTATGGAAGTATTATAAGCTATGTTTATGTATTTTGTCCCGTCAATAATAACCAGTAAAAAAATTTAATATAAATGAAAAAATATCTACTTAAAATTTTTGCCGCCGAAACACAACACAAGTGATGTCTTTCATAGAGATAACAACGTGATTGGCGTTTGCAGTGATATGATTATATCACGTCACCGCAAGCACCAATCACAAACCGATGCCTTGTAGCGAATGACGTTGCAGTTTATGATTGGCGTTTGCGGTTACGTGATAAAAATACAATTTTGTTTTATAAAAACGAGATTATTTTCACAAATAAAAATGTGATTAGAGGTTCTAGGCATCTAAACTGCCTCTATGCAAAAAAAAATCTTAATCTTGTACAGCAGGCGAATAGCCTATTGCCTTGGGCGGGCGGCGTACGGAAGGAGGAGGCATACACGAGTATCACCACGATTTTGTCAATCACACTAATATTATAAAAACGAACATTTATGTGTAAGTGAGTGTGTATGTTTGTTACTTCATCTAACAAACGAGCTCGGTTTTTAATCTTATCACTAGGTTATCTACTTCATCAACCTATATACGGCTCACAGCACGAGTCTCCTCTCAGACTGAAAGGGGTTAGGCTGATAGTCCACCATGCTAGCTAAATGCGAATTGGCAAACTTCACACACGTAGAGAATTAAGAAAATTCTACATGCGTGCACGTTTCCCCACAATGTTTTTCCTTCACGATACGATATTTAGTTTTCTTAAAATGCACATAACTGAAAAGTTGGAGGTGCATGCCTATTGCCTGGGACCGAAATTGAAGGCAGAGGTCATATTCATTAAGCTATTACGGCTTTCACCATCATTACCAACCCATATTCGGCTCACTGCTGAGCTCGAATCTCCTCTCAGGATGAGAGGGGTTAGGCCAATAATCCACCACGCTGGCCCAATGCGGATTGGCAGACTTCACACACGCAGAGAATTAAGAAAATTCTCTGATGTGCATCAGGTTTCCTCACGATGTTTTCCTTCACCGTTTGAGACACGTGATATTTAATTTCTTAAAATGCACACAACTGAAAAGTTGGAGGTGCATGCCCCGGACCGGATTCGAACCTACGCCCTCCAGAATCGGAGGTCATATCCACGGGTCTATCACGGCCTTCATACTTATCACTAATCACTAATCACTAATACTTACTATACTAATCTGAGACCACTGTTTATTGGATACAACAAACTAACAGTAACGTATTTTGAAGTTCGAACAGTGATTCTGTTGTTTGCTTTCATCAAATATTGTATTGAGATCTTGTAGCGTGTTATTCGTCTGACATTGACCTCTGAGCGGTCATCGAGACATCTCTTTGTATACATTATCAGATCATCTACATATTAATGAAAAAAGAAACGAGGGACTACAAATAAGCTAAATAATATTTTTTCCGTGCATTCCTTAACTTACCTACGAAGTCGTATTATGAAAAACAAATATTAATTTTTTAACCATTTTTCTGTTTCAGTCACTTCGTACCCACTTTTAAATCTATGGTTTTAGTTGATACTACTAAAATACCTTGTACGTACCTAAAAAAAATTGCGTAGGTAATGTTTTACAAAGCAGCTAAGGGTACTTAATATTTTTATCATATCATTATTAACGGTAATTTGTAAGGGGCAAAATATCATAAATAGTATCATAATTATTACGAGCAAATGTAACGTAGACATATCACAGACAATTTAAAAATTAACCATAGACAAAACATCCCAAATCCAACAAACGTAGTGTCATCGTTATAAATAATTACTAAAATATGCATTTAAAAGCCAACGTATATTTTTATTTCACATATTAAAATTGTTATTCAAGGAACGAAGACAATAAATAAAACACAGGTGCCATATTATAAGTTTTTTCTTTGTACGTTACCAGACCGTACTCATCTCAGCCTAGACCGATGTTCCGCGTGACCTTCAGCAATGTCCGTCAATAAAAAGCTGTCGTCCTCCTCCGAATAATGATCATAAGTGAGCTTACACACCGAAGGAGTTTGTCTAGCAAATAATATTGTCCGCGTTTATTTTGTTAGTCAACCATAGACATACTTTTGCTTTTAGTTTTTTAGACTTCAAAAAGGAGGAGGTTCTACGTTCGGCTGTATGTTTTTTTAACTTAATACACTACCAATTATTGATCAATGAAATGAAATAAATGAAATTGTATGTAATTTTTACAAACTTTTATTTACCATAAACCATTTCAGTAGTGTCCGATTTTCGAATCCGTCCAGTATTAATAATATTTTTATTATCTTTTCAAATGAATCTTTTCTAAAAAACTTAATTATTGGCCTAAACTCGGCCGAAACCGAAACCTAACCTTACTTTCGGACATTACTTTTCAAATTTTTATTTGAACCACTTCTTCTAAACTAAGGTCTTTGATTTAAATTTTACATCGTTATTCAGATTTGATCAAAAAGGTACATTAGATGCAAACTATTATCAGTCATGTTTACCTACTTAAGATAATTAATACGAGTCAGCTCTCTTAATTTTTTGATAATTTTCACAAGTTCATACAGTATTATCTCCGATGATAGTTAAATTAATCTTGTTTTATTTTTTTGTTTTTTTTTTTTTTTTATTCTTTACAAGTTAGCCCTTGACTACAATCTCACCTGATGGTAAGTGATGATGTAATCTAAGATGGAAGCGGGCTAACTTGTTAGGAGGAGGATGAAAATCCACACTCCTTTCGGTTTCTACACGACATCGTACCGGAACGCTAAATCGCTTGGCGGTACGTCTTTGTCGGTAGGGTGGTAACTAGCCACGGTCCAAGCCTCCCACCAGTTACTATTTTAAAACATTTTGTAGAATAATCTAAAATAATACCTTTTGTGTATAGGTTCCCTAAGTAGAGGAGACGACGAACGAGTAAAAATATCGTGTCCGGAAAGTCCAGAGTCATCTCGTTTTCGGAATAACACTTGTGGAACCGGTTGCTGGACATGACGCCAAATATCAACATGTTTCCTTCCTCGTATTGTACCGACGGACACGTTATAACGACTATAGGTGTAGATTTGTAGACTAGACTGTGTAGAGCTGGTATGTCTATGGAAACGATGAAAATAGAGTTTAGCTAATGAAAGTAGAGACATAAATCGATCGACAAATTTAAAACAAAATGGAGGGCGTTCCAAAAACAATATGCAAATAATTAAATAACTCAAGTTTGAATTATTGTTTTCAATATGTAGTAATGTGGAATTTCAGTATCTACTTTGATTAGCCAAACTCTGCAAAGTGAGCAATAAAAATGTCCGACGGCCATATTTAGATGAAACTGATTATTATATTTTAGAAAAACTACGAATTATTCTAGCAACCGAGATGACAAATGCGGTACATGTTGTGCGCAATACCAAAAGTAATTAGCAATTAAATGTTTTTTTTTTTCAAAAATCCAGTGATACAGTGTTTGTTTTTTTATGAGATCGTAGTCGGTGGTAAATGGTAGCGTCACATTTCGAGCACCTAATGAAAAAATATTTTGTAACATATTATACGTAAGGTTGGTCACTATATTAAACGTAAGTTGACACTGACTGTACCTAGACCGTCCAGAGTTACTGAGCGAACATAGAGCGAGCTATGTTCGACGTACATCTATCTGAAGTTCGAAGTTTAGCTGCATGATTGAATCAGAAATAAGGGAATCTGCAGAAGAACCAAAGTAACCGACAAAGCTCAGCGAGTCTCTATGTTGAAGTGACAATGGGCGGGACACAAAGAGCCGATAGTTTTTCTAACAATCACTAAACTAAACCACTTCATACACCTACATACATACAAGTATCGCTCGTTTAAATATATTAAATCCATAATGTAATAAAATATTTGAAGTTACTATGTTTAACATTAATTTTTTGTAGCTGCGTTTCCTTTTCCGCCTTTCCAAATAGTAAAATCCTGTTTAGCCGAAAATGAATTTAGAGTTCCGCGCGATTGAATGTAGAGAATTAGAGAGATACTATAGCGCAAGGAATAACTTTTCAATGAATTGATTTTATCCTAAAATATTGTTTATCTAGTGATATACTTCTACAC
This sequence comes from Bicyclus anynana, assembly GCF_947172395.1. Taxonomy (NCBI): domain Eukaryota; kingdom Metazoa; phylum Arthropoda; class Insecta; order Lepidoptera; family Nymphalidae; genus Bicyclus; species Bicyclus anynana. Next base: position 8,046,488 of record NC_069088.1, read on the forward strand.
ATGTATAATACATTTGAATTTGTCGTTAGATAATTTTCAGCAGTAAGATTAGTGGACGGTGTATACTCCGTGCTGTGATCGATTCCAATTATTATTATTAACATTATGATCATTACAGAGTCAATCATGAACACATGACCCTACAACCAATATGCATTATCCTTCGCCAACACTACTCTTATAGAGACCAGCCCGCAGCCGGCCTACTTATTAACTTAAGTGGATATACACGAAATTTACCTAATACCAACTAGCTATTGTTAGTGATTTTTAAGTAATGTGACTTCGTATTCACTGTTAATTTATTGCCAATATTAGATGGCAAATAAATCAATGATATTGAAAAGCCCACCTTGGAAGCCTATGCTCTGTAGTAAGCCATTCCAAAAGGGTGATGATAATAATGAAGCAATCTATTAACAAAATATTATAAACATTTTAAAAGCACGATTTCAATGTTTCCTATTCGTATCGGTAAACAGGAGACGGAAGCTGTGCGTAACGAACATGCAAAACTGATCAGATTTATTGATTCGCAAACAGCAATATGGCGTCCTATATTTATCTTCTATCCACCTTCCTGGCGCCACACTTCCGCCGGAAACGGGCGTCGTCTCCGCTCTAACCCTTACCATGTTTCCTGTTTCCGGCTTCCTTTGAATTCAGAATTTCCTACTGCTACCCTTTTCGTTTTCATTTTCATGTACATACGCAGGTACTTGGATAAGGAACAAATGTAAGTTATGTAACCAAATGTAGACATATTTTCAACAATTGTAAAGTCTGTTTCGTTGGGTGATTTTCATAAAATGTATTATCTATACTAATATTAAAAATGAGAAAGTAATTTAGTCTCAATTAAAATTGAAATTTTACCTTAAAATGAAAAAAAAACGAGTTGAAAATAGTCTAAAATAAAATTGACCATTTTACCAGTTTTATGTACCTATTTGAAATTTAAAATTATGAGCAAAGTATTGGATAAAATAAATAAAATGATGATGAAGATGATGAAGTATTGGATAAAATATTGTATGTACTTTCGAAAATTTCACCCCTATGGATAAAAGTGTTGAAGTTTAATGAAAGTCTGCCATTATTCAAGTTGTATACACAGAAATCGGTACATTGACTATCATTAAAATGAAAATAATAGATAATGGGTTAAAAAATGGGATACGAGTTTATATCGATTTTGACGCAGACGAAGTCGTGTGGTATATGATAAGAAATCATATAAACAGCGTTTAGATATCGTAAAATCGTATCGCTCTCGGCACTGGTTTCGCAAAGGCTTCATTAAATATTATAACTTCTCCATTTCATTGCAGCCAGCAATCACCTCCGGCTGCGGCGTGTCGCAAGGCGGCAACAGCGCGCCGCAACGTTTCCTGAATTACGGAAACCAAATTTATATTACTTTTAGCCCGACAGCCGAAGAAGGGTTATGTTTTTTGTATGTAAATGTGCAGTGCAAATCTTTTGACGGATCTCAATATACAGTATGAAGTGCTACTACATTCTTCATATTTGTAGGAATGAAAGAGTTGAAAATCTACTTAACTAATAAAAATTTAGCAGTAGGAATTTTTGATTTTTTGAAGACCTCATCATTCGTAATCAAATAGGTTAACCGACCAACGAGACAGCTAGGTTTTAAATATTATAATTATACTAGCTGCCGCCGCGCGGTATCACCCGCGTGGTTCCCGTTCCCGTAAGAATACAGAAACAATATATAGCCTATAACCTTTCTCGATAAAAGGGCTATCTAACACTTAAAATATTTTGCAAATCGGACCAGTAGTTTCTAAGATTAGCGCGTTCAATCAATCAAACAAACAAACTCTTATTTGTTTGTGCCCGAATCTCCTATCAGAATCATATAGATTAGGCTAGTTAATACAACATTATACATATACTGTAAACTATTACTTATTGGATTATGACGGTGTAATATTATAAAACTCTGCCTACAAAGTTGATACAAAAGTTTTTCTTATGAAAGCGATCGTTTATTCTGCTATAGATCCAACAAATTCTGGAGCATCTTCAAGTGAAGATGATTCAATAATTTTTCCAAGTTGCAACTTCAGCTAAGGCCTGCAACTTTCAAGATCCTCTTTAAATCTAAATCTCTCAGCGATAGATAGTCTTGTAAGTAAAAAGTAACAGGCATTAGGTATCGTATCGAACCCAGAGCCCCGGGTTGCTCCACATCAGTCGACCGCGTCTCCGGTATGTCGCAAATATGTCGGCGTTTCCTGAACTACCGAAACCAAGTAATAGCTGGCTCATTTCTACACTCGCGCTAGATACATCGCTCGGAAACTTGAAATAAGTGACGTAACGCTATTTAAAATATCTACCACTTTTGATAAAGACTTTTGAATATTAAGCTAGTGCGTAAACTGTATGAATTACATATAATTATTTATAAATGAATTCGTACAGTTTACGTGTAAATAGTCACTTCCGATGTTATATTTTAAATGAAAGAATATTACCTATGTCTTTTTGAGCATTATCAGTAAGAGTATTCGGTATTCCCTTCACTCAGTAAAGTCTTATTATAGTGTTAATGAGTACCTATATAAATGACTAGCGGACGCCCGCGACTTCGTCCGCGTAAAAATCGATGTCAACTTTCAACCCCTATTTCACATTCTATTTGCAAGTTTTATAACTTATACCTAATAAATAGTCCACTTATCATTTTACATTTACAAATGTACCTAGAAAAATTAAGGACTTTCCGTACAAACATTCTACCCCTACTTCACCCATTTCTGATTTTGTTTTCGCGACAAAAAGTATCCTTTTATCCTTCTACGTATTATGGTCTCAAATCGTCTTAAGTATCATTTGAATTCATTCTGTAGTTTCAGCGTGATGCCCGGTCAAAAAAAAGGCAGACAGACAGACAAAGAATAGAAAATAGGCTACTCCTACCCTACCCGTACAATAACTGTATCCTACCCCTACCCTACCCGTACCCTACGCTACCCGTAATCTTCCCTTTCCCTACCCCTTACCCTGCCCATACCCTACCCCTACCCTTACTCTACCCTATCCTACCCCTACCCTACCTCTAGCCTACCCCTACCCTTACACAACCCCTACCCTACCCGTACCCTACCCGTACCCTACCCTACCCTACCCTATACCTTCCCTATCTTACCCCTACCCTTAGCAAAATCGGTCCAGCCCTATGAGCGTGGTGCGATGACAAAGGGAAATAGAGACTTCTATGCTAAAATTATAATGAGGTAAAGTGTGTGTGGTGGTCGGAGGTAATCTTTGGATCTACTGGACCGATTTGGAAAATTGTTTTACCAATAGAAAGCTACGTTATTTGCGAGTGTCATAGGCTATGTTTGATCCCCATATTCACACGGGAATGGGAACTACGTAATTGAAAGCGCGAGGCGTCATGTAGCGGAATTTCTGCGTCCTTTAGAAATTTTGTATTATCTCCGAAACTATTTAACTAATTAACATACTGTAAAGGGCAAATCTTATCTCCATAACATCCTTGTGATTATTAAATAATTTATTTTGATAAGCATTTAAGTTAAGTAGCATAAATAATGACGCAAACCTAAGTATATAAAATTTATAATTTTTAAAACACAAAAGGTACTATATCTGCTAATATATAGAAGATAGATATATGGTGTCGCGGACTTTTTTGTAGAACTTTTAAAGATACATAAAGTCTCCATACATTAATTTCAATTTTACACAATGGTTAAGGCAGCGCATGCGAATAAGTCTGCTTAAGAGGATTTTCGGTCCGACCTGTATGACAAAAACTGTGTTAACTCGGCGAATATATATCATACTAATATAAAATATAACCTATAGCACTCCCCGATAATGTAGCATTCTACTGGTGAAAGAATTTTTGAAATCGGACCAGTAGTTCTGAAGATTACCCCATTTAAAAAATGTGACAAACTTACAAACTTACAAACTTTACCTCTTTATAATATTAGTATAGATAAAAAAGCTTGGTGTTAAACTGTATTATACGACTGTGTGCTTAGTTTTAATTAAGTTTGTAAACAAAAAAAAACCTTGGCTGAGTTTGTTGTGGTCTCTTCTCGGACCAAGGTGCGTTTGGAACCCTCGTAACTTTAATTTTAAGTTTTCGTATATTATTACCACCATTAGATTAAATTGAATTTTGACCTTTCAAAAGTGCTTGTAAACTAAGCCTAAAACTAAGATTTTTTTTTGACTCCAGCTAATCGAAACTCTCAACCGGAATTAGGAACTAAGCAGTCATCGCTCATCGAATAACTTTAAAAGTTTTCAAATACCCTTTACCGAACAAAATTCATGTTAGGGATTCTAGAAAAAACTTGGAATTACTTATTAATTGCAATTCCATTGAAAGTTATTGATTTATAGTTTATACGAGTATTTATTATAATGTTATCACCCCAATTTTTTTAAACATTTAAATAAACTAACTTAAAATTTGTGATTCCATTTATAGTTTATTAACCGACTTCAAAAAAAGGAGGAGGTTCACAATTCGACTGTATGTTTTTGTTTTTTTTTTAATGTTATAAGAGGTATAGTGTTTTGAAAGCAGAGAAGGCGTCTGTTGCAAGAGCTCATCAGTTACCAAAGCTTCCTGTATTGCGGCGCTCGGCACGCTCCGCCCAATTTCTTCAGAGCTGCTTTACACTTCCTTCCCCCCTACTCGTATTTGCGTAATCATTTTAAAGGAATTTGTTACTTAATGTTGGCTAGACTGAAATAATGAAGATCAATGATGGATTGATACTTCACTTTTTAGAGGCTCACGTAAAGAAGATGAATTGATCGACTTAATAATTTGCATAGCTAAGCTCTGATGAAATAGGTTTAATAGAGTGGGTAGGTACTATACCTATCGCATTTCATAGATCATTATAGGTATACTGGATTTGGCTAGTTACCACCCTACCGACAAAGACGTACTGCCAAGCGATTTAGCGTTCCGTTACGAAGTCGTGTAGAAATCGAAGAGGGTGTGTGGATTTTCATCCTCGTCCTAACAAGTTAACCCGCTTCCATGTTAGATTGCATCATCACTTACCATCAGGTGAGATTGTAGTCTAACTTGTAAAAAATAAATAAAAGGTATATCTCGCAGATAGGTCTGTTGAGAGAGATGTGAGATAATTACAGTTGAGAGGTTATCGGTTGCTATTGGCTGAGTTAGGTTAAAAAACCTCAGAATCTTACCCAATAGTGCAAGTCAACCATACGATTGGGAAATTATATTGATTGCATCCAACACGCAATACTGTCCCTGCTAGTTTTGTCCAAAACGAGCCAAACAACAAAAGGTGGCGCGAGTCATGTAAAATTGCGCAAACAATTAGTTTCGGCGCATCTCGCTCGACCCAGTTCGCGTTATTATACCGCGTAAAGATTGGGTCACCCGGCGCCCGCGCTGCCTACGCAACTTATGTCATACGCACACGTAACGAACGTGCGCGAGCCCTCTCAATAGCAAATACCGCTTACATGTCATTACTTAACAGAGGGCTTCGCTGCAATCGATAACAAGCGTGTAAGAAATTATATGTAGCAAAAAACGCGCGGTGGGGACAAACGGAGATTGCGTATTACGAGTAACTAACGCATTGAGAATACGACAAATTCGTCTAAAGGGCTACTTGTTGCCTATTGTAACAGTTGCTTACTGAAGCGTTTTAAGTTCTTTTCGGTTGACGAAAGCAACAAAAGAAAATAAATATTGCGAGCGACAGTTTCGCAGTGAACGCCCTTTGAGCTATTGAATTTTGAAACTGCAATCCGTCGTGACAATCGGACGAGAATGTAATTTTTCATGTCCTGTCGCGGGCACAGGTGCTGGCAGCCTATTTATACGCAGCCATCAGTATGCAGGCGCGTTGCCAATTACAGTGGAGACCTACTTTCTTACCTTCGAACTTTTACTTCCTGCGGGCCAGGCAAGGCAGCGGGCGGCCGGTCGCACCACGCAACGGATTACGAAAGTGGCGCGAAATGCTCGGCGGCCGACATTCGCACGCTTGCGCCACCTTCAGGAAGTGCCGAGTGCCGTTGGGTTACGTAGTCTGCCGCCTTTTTGGTAACAGGGTGGAAATGTCCTGTAAACACTTTAGATACCTGTCTGTATCCTCTGGTACGTTAACACGTTACGAACAGTGGTTTTTAACTAGGGTTAGTTAGGATAGGCCAGGAATATTCCTTCTCCAATTCTGTTCATAATGAGTTCTCAGGGTGTGCAGTGCATTTTGCATCTATGCAGTTCACATCTGTACGAAGACTTCGCTTCCCTTTCGCGATGTCAATTCGCCTTCTCTCGTGAAAACTTTTTCGTATTCTGGAAGCACGACAGCGTTTGCCACAAAAAGAATTCGGTTATATATAAGCTAAAGATAATTAATCAAGTCTTGCTTTGAAAATCTAAAGATAAATAGGAAATTTTCATCCTAATCAAAATATATAATGGTTTCAAGAATATTTCTAATTCATATTGTAATTCGTGGCAAAAAGTATTTATAATTTAACTTTATAATAAACAAATTCGGTTACAAAAGATTCACATTAATATTTCTAATAGTGATAGGCAGGTATAGCTAGTCTAGCCTTATCGGAAGTCTTACCTAAGCTTAGATTTACAAACTGTAATCGGCGGTATTGCAAAATCCTTCGATATGCAAAACGAACAGGTACTGAAAATCTGTTAGAGCACGGTTGCGTGAAATTGCGTGAAATACGAGTAGATAAACCCGCTGTTGCGTGGATATTTGTAGCTTCAACAGCTCAAAGATTACTTGCTCTACCGTTACACAAGTGCCGTGACTTATCACGAAATCGGAAAAACAACGCAAAAAGTTATTAGGTATACTAGGGCGAGAAAATTCACATCGACGAAGCGTTCCGTTAAACGAGTACATACGTTCGGCATTCAACCAGCGCCGGATTAGTCATAGGGTGGTAGGTAGCATTTGCTACAGGCCCCGCGTTCAGATGGGGGCTGGAAGGTCAATTTTGGTGGACAATATGGACAAATAATTGGTTTTTTTGTAAACTGCATAGTGTGATTCATCAAATGAAAGAGCTTTTGTGTTATTCAAGGATATATACTGTTCAAGCTTGAATCTCCGAAGTAATACTTACCTAAACCTAAAATTGAGAAAAACATAAATACAAAATATAGTTTCTTATTTGTAAATTTATTTAGGAAAATCTTACACCTTCAAATTTTTGAATATGGAAGTCACTTTTGGGAGCAAAAAAATTAGAATTTGTTTTTCTAACCAAAAAATTTAAATTTAATCAGGGGGCCCCCCTACTACAGGCCCCGCGCTAGCTAAATCCGGCACTGCATACAACAACCTCATCTTCTAACACGTAATATGTGCAACGGTGCGCACCCGATCTCGCACGACCGGTCCTGAAACTGGGTCATCTCTTTTTGTTCCACCACATATTCCGTAATTAGAAAGAGAGGGTAAAGGTATTTGCACAGTTCACATAGTTATAGCTGTTATTATGCACATGTAAATTATCGATTGCGCGAAATGATTACCATTAATTGGGATTGAATTTATTCTTGCATGTGCATACGAGTAAATTGTATTGCAGTTGCAAGTTTTGATATTAAAAAAATAAACAGATGTTAGCAATTAATGTTTGCCTACTTAAAAATGTAAAATTAGAGATACTTAAAATAGATTAGGTAGGAATAGATTTTAAGAACACTCACCTAATAAATATTATTAGTATTTAACTCATAATATTAATTAGGTAACTTAACTATACAAATACACTATTATGTTGAAAGGGTTATGATGATGATACTTATGAAGCTTAAGATACACACTTTAGAAACAGAAGACAATACATATACCTCCATATTAAAGCGAGGATATTGAAAAAAAAATGTAAACTGGTTTAGTTCTAACGATAATTCATTTAGCGAGTAAGAAAATGTACCTACATTCATAACATTATTACCTAGGTTTTATCATATTACGGTAATACCTATACTATAGCAGTTAAAATCATGCAATAGCCTTTTCTGGAGTAACGTACAGGTACGTACCAAAACTAGTTTAATAAACTTTATCTCACGAATGCAATGAAGTCAGTGTCGTTATTAATAATTAATTTAATCCAGACCTAAGACGAGAAAAATATTTTAATGCAGCTAAATGTTATAACACAGTACGTATCTATAGGTTTCTACACAACTCTTTTCTTCTACGGTAGTTCTGCGTGCAGTGCAATCGATTCCACAAACTGCATATCTAAAACTCGATTGGGGAAATACTATCGCCATGCTTTTCCTCCACGCAGGATCATGTTTAAATGTAAACGGTAGATAGTATCATTGGCAATAAATAAATTAGTCACTTCACGTTTATGATCAAATAACTCAGGTTTAAGGCCGCAAAGTATAAAATCTCTTTAGGAAACCTGATCAAGCTAAAATGGTGCTAGAAAAAAACCCAAACTGTTACCTTCTTCTTATAATAGTTCACTCTTGGCAGAGTGGCTGTGGTTGCAGCGATGAGCGACGCCTTCTGTGCTATTCTGTTCCACTTTTGGCGATTGACTGCGTTATGATTCTGATTGTGTTGCACCCTTGAGTAAATTCGTTTAACTGGTTGGAAATCTGCTTCTGGATCTTTTGCCTTCGACTTGGCTTGTTCTGTTTCAATTGAATTCTGATTTCTGGAGATGTGGCCAAAGAACTTCAAACCACAGTCGCCGAAAGTCATTCTTTTAACTTTAGTTCCTTGAAAATGTTTGTTGTGATCTCATCCTCAACAAACGTCTCCAACACGCAACACCACATCTCCAGCGCATCGATCTTGCGACGGTCTTGTAGACGCAAAGAACAAGTTTCCACAAAGTAGAGGAAGATTGGAAAGACATGACACCTCATAAGACGAACCTTATGTGTTTTAGGTGTTCCTCCTATATTTCCAAATACAACAGGTCTAAAACAAGTGAGATTTGTATTCGTAACTGCAAGAACATTTATCCAATAGCTAATCCTACTAATATTATAAACGCGAAAGTTTGTATGGATGTTTGGATGTTTTGATGTTTGTTACTCTTTAAGCAATTTGGCTGAAATTTGGAATGGAAATGGATTTTACTCTAGATTAACACATGGGGTTCTTTTATCCCGAAAAAATCCATGATTTCCCGAGATTTGCTAAAACTGATAATTTTGATGATATGAAAGTTTGTTACTCTTTCACGCCCCAACTTCTGAACCGAATTAGCTGAAATTTCGTATTGAGATATATTACAGCATGGATTAAGACATAGGCTACTTTTTATTTTAGAAAAATCCATGGTTCCCGAGGGATTTGTGAAAAACTAAATTCCACGCAGACGAAGTCGCGGGCGTCCGCTAGTATCCCATAAATTGATTAAGGAAGCATCTACTCGTATCTAAAGAAATCAAATGCCCCATTTGAAATTGTAAGTCACCTGTCTGTTATTCTATGATTGCAAGTTTTTAATGAAATATTCATTGGATTGGATTACTGTAGCGAGCCGACGGTGTAATATTAGCACGTACAGTTAAATATGTCGATAGGACATTCAATAGCAAGATCAGACGGGCGAATCTTGTTGCGGCGGCAAGATGGCGGCACGCGGAAGTGTGTGCGTCTTCCGCGTCGCCCTGCGCTCGTGCGCCCGCACCGATCGTGACTACTATATGCATTATTAACCGACTAACTTGTGGCCACTCGAACACATTATAAAACTTACGAGCGACAACTCCCAAGTCCCAATATGTTACTGCTTCAAGCAATTTTAACAGGCAGACTGGATTGTCCTTCCTTATTGTCAAATTTTTCTATCAACGCTTCATCTTTTAGACCACTACGTCGACACACAGCGTGAGTGAACTGAGTGTTCCCAAATGTATATGTGCAAAATTCTATAGTATTACGTCTGGCACGAACATATAATAAAGTTTATTACAATATTGATTTATTTTACCTATCTAAAACACTAAAAAAATAAGTGATCATGTCACAAAGAACTTTATAATTTACACTTACAAATAGTCAAAGCCCAAGTCAAAATAACGAGGTACCTACGTGAAACTTGCCTAAATCCGCGCACACAAAATACTATCAATGTTTACATATCTAAATGCTAAACTTCCGGTTTTGGAAAAAAATTTAAATATTGAAGATAAGATATGCGTAATTACTGTAATTAAGCACGTAATTTTCTTTAGTACAAAAGTCTCGTACACACGGGTGGGTTGTTGTTGCGTTTAACGGACAACCAATCACAGGGCGCGCTGGTTTAATACAGTCTGTGATTGGTAGGATTCTGACTAAAGCCTTACAGCTATGCTGCATGGATTACTGACGATTTGGATCTTTGCTACATCCCAACCCATAGCCACCACGATCTAAGCTACTTAATTGTCTACCGTACCAGTAGGAGCATGACAAAATTTCAGATTTTTTATAATGACAAAGATCTAGCCATACAAGCTTAGACCATGACGTCACCTATTAGGTAGATAATTAAATAAAGATAATTAATAAAAAAGAAGTATAATAATAGAAGTATTTTTAAATGATTAACGACAAAAAATACCCAGCAACATCGGCTTTACTACCTGCCTCCGATTTACATCCTACAAAATATTTACATGCTTGGTATTTAAATGCTACAGTGACTTTAGTTTTTTTATCATAATCTTAATAGGAAGATACGCAAAAATACTTAAGTACTTAAATAAACAGGCTCGCAACTGCTTTAAGCAATTAATAATATGAATTTAATATTTAAAATGAGATAAAAATGACGTTTTATAGTTTTGGGAAAAACAGCTTTGTTTTTTCATTTCGTTTTTATTGTCATTAGTAGCTTTATAATTTGATTGTATGATATGTAAAATCAACACATGAACATGTAACAGATTCTGACTAAAGGTAAAAAAGTTAAAAAGAAAAAAAATTTTTTAGGAAATAGGATCTGGCTGTTTTGAGATGTCCTATGAAATTACTCAAAATAAGGTGGAAAACGTCTTTATTATGTTTCGGGGAAAAAGCAATACTGAGAGATTTAGATACAGGAATAAATCTAGAGCGATGAACGTTTAAAACGTAAACTGTAGAAGGACTTGTTTATATGAAGTTATAATTATTATTATAACAACTCCTTATGTGATGGATCAATGCCTTGAAAACATAATCTTATTGAGAACGTATTGAAATTACGTATCTAAACCTTTAGATATTAAGATATTTCATTTTCTACAGGAAATAAGAAGACAGAACTCCCTGATGTAATAAATCAATTTATTAAAAGTGTCAAATGATTATAACTTTAAGTGGGTAGGTAGGTACCTAATGTAACATTTTAAGTCAAGTTTTTTATGACCCTATGATTTTTCCTATTGTAAAATTTTAAATTAAACGATCCCACCTATTTTGTTTTTCTTTTAGGATGACATGGATTTCTTATGGATCATCCTGAAAGGACTAGATTTAGGTAATCTAAGTGATAATTGAAAATCAATCATGATAATATTAATGAAAAAGTCTGTACACACAGCTAGTTATATCTAAGCATTTTAATAATCGAGAGAATCATGAAAGCGAATCAAGACCGGCTCATATCAATGTTTACCACACGCACACATGTGTATCTATCTACTGTGTATTTAATACGGGCTTGTGATATATGCGGTGTATGTCAGAGTAAGCTTGCGATTCATAGGGGTGGCGCATAGTTAGCTGACCCGGCAAACAGATCTTCATCTGCTTCTTCTGCCATTTCACTTCTGCCAAGTGCCATTTCATTTCTTTCACACGAAACTAGTAAAATCGCAATTTATAATGAGAGTAATAAATACTTTACAACATAATCATACATAGAAAAAAATTGGTGTACACACACACACACGGAAGGTATACAAGGTGAGAAAAATTGCCGGAAAACCCTTAAAAACAACCCTTTTCTGTTTCCCACACAAATTTTTTAGAGTCAAGGGGTAGGGTAAGGTAGAGTAGGGTAGGGTAGGAAAGGCATAGGGTAGGGGTAGGGTGGGTGTAAGGTAGAGGTAGGGTAGGGGTAGGGTAGGGGTAGTGTAGAGTAGGGATAGGCAAGAAGTGCACATAAGTCAAAGTCAAGTACCTAAATTTAATCAGATCGTGTTCCGAAAATACCCATCAGATCAGAAATACGATCTATTACAACCACAAATTTATTGAAAATGAGGTATAGATTTTAGAGAAAACTAACTTGATCCCGCTTAATTTATATTTATACTATTCATCATCAACAGCCTGTATTCGTCCACTGCTGGATATAGGCTGCTGCCATTCCGAGAACGCACCACCATACACGCTCCTCCGTCTTCCTCATCCAGCCACTTCCCACTACCTTCTTAATGTCGTCGGACCATCTATCTGGAGGGCGTCCTACACTGCGTTTGCTAGTACGCGGTCTCCACTCCAGAACACGTCTGCCCCAGCGGCCATCTGTTCTACGACATATATGGCCCGCCCACTGCCACTTCAGCTTGCTAATACTTTGGGCTACATCAATTATTTTCGTTCTCCTACGGATTTCCTCGTTCCGGATTTTATCCTTCAGAGAGACTCCTAAAATAGTCTTCTCCATAGCTCGCTGAGCGACTTTATGTGGATAAGGCCAATCGTCATAGTGCCTTAAATGAATAAATCCAATTATCCTATCCTACTAATATTATAAACCCGAAAGTTTGTATGGATGTTTGGATGTATGTTTGGATGTTTGTTACTCTATAACGCCGCTACTACTGAAGCGATTTAGCTGAAATTTGGAATGGAAATAGATTTAACTCTGGATTAACACATAGGCTACTTTTTATCCCGAAAACAATCCATGGTTTCCCGAGAATTGCGAAAACTGATGATTTTGATGATATGAATGTTTGTTACTCTTTTACGCCTCAACTACTGAACCGAATAAGCTGAAATTTGGTATTAAGATATATTATAGCCTGGATGGTTTCCGAGGGATTTGTGAAAAACTAAATTCCACGCAGACAAAGTCGCGGGCGTCCGCTAGTAAATTTAAAAATGATAGTCTAGCGCGCTTGACAGCCCTACGAAACGGGTCGCGACGCGCCCGGACCATATGAGTATATGCCCGGACATTCTGCCCACAATTACTGCCAATTGCGCCAATTGAACACACCGCCACCCTTCCGCTTCGAGTCGGCGTCATCGTTCACTCCACCGCGAACATCTGTCGACTGGCGAGCGCGAACTCACGGTGCAAGAATGCTCACAAAGTAAATAAACACATTCGTTTTACTTTGACAATATCTATACTTATAATAAATCTGTAGAGAGGTCAATTCTGTACATGAAATACATTTTCAAAATAACTATCAGGGGGTGATTAGTGATCGATACTGATGCCAAAAATGCAATCAGTAAAATTTTTGTCTGTCTGTCTTTCTGTCTGTCTGTCTGTTTTTCTGTATGTTCGTTATAGAAACAAAAACTACTCGACGGGTTTTAACGAAACTTGGTACTTGGTAATTATTTTTCATACTCCTAGGCAGGTTATAGTATACTTTCATCACGCTACAATCAATAGGGGCAGAGCAGTGAAGGGAAATGTTGTGAAAACGGGAGAAATTTCTCAATTTTTTAAGCTTCCGTCGCGTGTGCAGCTTTAATGGGTAGGGTAGGGGTAGGGCAGGAGTAGGGTAGGGGCAGTTAAAAGTTCATGCTGACGAAGTCGCGGGCGTCCGCTAGTTTGAAATAAGTTACGTAGGAAAAGGTAAATTATTTTCCTTGGCATTCGAACACATACACTGTGCTTATGTAGTATTATAAAGCTCTCGAGACGACCAGTGGCGTAGCGTGCCTTGGAGGGGCCCTGTGTCAAAATTAGTTGAGGGGCCCAAATGAAGGTTAAAGATTTCTCACAAAAGAAACAACATTCTCTCTTAAAAACGGCTTACCTACGTAGGATGTTTCCCACTTACGGGTGAACGCTTCACCAGAGAAAAAAAGAGATTGTGGATTACCTACTAACTAATTTTGCTTTCACACGTAAGGGGCCCTGTAGTCCGGGGGTCCCGTATCATTGATACGGTTGATACGACGGTAGCTACGCCCCTGGAGACGACACTGAAAATGAAAATTGCTAAGATAAATCGAGCTTGAATTTGGACAAAATATACTCAATGAACATTTTTAAAATCTTAATGAAACAATGTAGTCGCTAGTTTGCTAGTTAAGATATGATTTAATTATACTTAGGTATCTAATGTTTCATATAAACACTAAATTATTAAAAACAACTCATAATCTATATGCAATGTCTTTTCCACCCCTGCTGCCGCTGTCAATATACGAGTAGCTGTACATTGTCAAAAATTTAATATAAATTTTAGATCTACTACTTCACCAATTTAAAAAAATCTTTTACCAATAAGAAAGCTACCTACATAGGACTTACACATAAGGGATAAATATCTATTTATTTATTTATTCATTTATTTTTATAGGGTACCAACAGGTTATGATAATTAAAATTGAGTTTTACAAAAACATAGATTAATGAAGTTGTTGTGTCATCCTCAACATGCGTAATTTAGTACTCGAATAGATACATAAAAAGAAGTCAAAAGAATAAATATCCCCGTACAGGAACGATAACTACGTGGGTGAAACCTGGGTATGTCTGCTAGTAAACAATAATAAAAACGCTCTTCGTTTTTCTTACCTTGGTATGAAAATTTAATAAAACAATTGATTGATGGCCATGTTTTAATTTCAAACGGACAATGTGGCCATGAACTCAGATGTGAACGAAACATTAGGTCATTGTAGAATATACACACTAATTTTATGAATGTCGTCTGTCTTTCTGTCTGTCTGTTACCTTTTCAAACCCAAACGCAGAACAACAGATTTCATCGAAATCTGTTGTTCTGCGTTTGAGTTTTTTGGTATAGACATAAATTTGAGCAGAACATCTAGACTACTTTTATCCCGGAAAATTTCATGGTTCCCGCAGGATTTTAAACAAAATTTCGCGCGAACAGAGTCGCGAGCGTTCTCTAGTAGGCTATCTATACTTAATAATATAAAGCTGAAGAGTTTGTTTGTTTGTTTGGTTGAACGCGCTAATCTCAGAAACTACTGCTCCGATTAGAAAAATTATTTTACTGTTAGATAGCCCACACATCGAGGAAGGCTTCAGGCTATATATTATCCCCGTATTCCTACGGAATTCCCCGTATTCGAACGGGAACCACTCGGTTGAAAACGAGCGGTGTCAGCTAGTAAATGACCGATATTCTCATTCCCCTCCAACTAGTCGGGAAATACTGTATTAGGAGTGGGTACAATAAACCAACGGGGCGGGGATCGAACCACCACCCATCGGTGATGAGTCCGACCGCTCTTACCGTTGAGCTATTGAGGATATCAACGAGTCATTACCATTTAAAAACTAAAAAGACACTTTAGTGTAAATAAGTCACTAAAATACACGATAATAGTACTAAAAATCTAGAAGTCATAAGGCAACTGTCACCGTACCCATGCTCTCTAATAAACACTTTAGTTGATACATTTAACCAACTTAAATTAATAAAGTGTGTCACCTGTCCAGCGCAAAGTTTAAGTGTACACGCCATTTCTATGAATTATGGTCTATCTAAATGGTTTTTCTCTGGCACATCTAAGCACATGTAATAATATGGCGAGATGCACATCATGTGACAGAACTCAGAAGCCGGAGTGGGACTTCTCAAATTACAAGAAGCTCATCACAAATTAAGCCCATCTAGCATATCTAAGCCTACACACATACGAACACTCACACAAACGTGACTTGATTTCTTTTCGCAATTGGAGCAATTGGCCGCGATGACCGCCGCGTCACCCTTCCGTTTTAAACTTATCAACTCAAACAGCTCTATGCGCCTTTGTGATTGAAATATGTATATAGAATCACCATAAAATTGGGATGTCTGTTTTCAACCGACTTAAAAAATGGAGGCGGTTCTCATTTTGATGCGTAGGTATGTTTTTTTTTAATGTTTCTTACCTCATAACTTCGACATTTATTATGCAATTTTGAAAATTCTTTTTTTATTTGAAAGAGTACTTCGAGATTGGTCCCATTTAATTTCGACGAAAAACGGTTCACTAATTTTGTGTTAAAATCAAAATAACTGAAATAGGTGAACAAAATTGCCCATATTGTGGAGTTTACGGAAACATTTTTCTAGGACACTCTAAAATTAGATAAAAAATAACTCTTTTTCACAAAAAATTTAACCGACTTCAAAGGTGCATTACTCTAAAAAGCGAAAAATAACTTCGTATCTATGTCATTTCTACCTGCTGCTCGCTTTGAAGGCGGTGCCAAAGAAACAATAAACTGTAAGAGCCTATTTGGCATAGCACCGCCTTCAAACCGATCAATAGAAAAGAAAGAGGTTTTTTTATTTATAGTTATAATTAATGTAGGTAGGATTGGCACAGTTGCCGGAAAATATTCGGAAATTCCGAACACAACACAATATCAATTACATTTTCCAGTACCTACCTAACTAATTAGCGTGAATAAACATAATTAGATTAACAAACACCTAGGTACTGAAGTATAAATTAGGTACTTTAGTAGGTAGCCGTGGTGAAGGATGAAATTTTTACTAAGGCAAGCCGTCCCAGAAAAAAGGAAATTCATACCACTTAATACAAACTCCCTAGTAGCTGTGATAGCCCAGTGGATATGACCTCTGCTTCCGATTCCGGAGGGTGTGGGTTCGAATCCGGTCCGGGGCATGCACCTCCAACTTTTCAGTTGTGTGCATTTTAAGAAATTAAATATCACGTGTCTCAATCGGTGAAGGAAAACATCGTGAGGAAACCTGCATACGAGAGAATTATCTCAATTCTCTGCGTGTGTGAAGTCTGCCAATCCGCATTGGGCCAGCGTGGTGGACTATTGGCCTAACCCCTCTCATTCTGAGAGGAGACTCGAGCTCAGCAGTGAGCCGAATATGGGTTGATGACGTAATACAAACTCCGATTTCTCATACATATATATTCATTACAATAATGAATATGTATGTATGGATTCTTCGTCGCAGGTAGGTACTTAGTTATGTCTTGACGTTAAAATTGATTAAGTTGAAAATATTACGTAACATAAATAAAGGTAAACAATAAAAAAGTAGGTAAAAAAGTAGTACGTACTACACAACCATAAAAATAAAAGTGGAAATAATAAAATCGTTGGTTGCAATTTGGTCATAATGTTTATTTTATATAACACGAAACGAATGACAATTGTCGATAAATTCTGTTTAATATCCGCTTTACAGATAGCGTTAGCTGATAATAATTATATGATTTTAATACACTTATTTATTCGGCACGTGTATTGGAAACAGTGTTCACGCGATCGTAAGCACTTGCCTGTTTACAGGTTATGTTGCTCACTTGAGCATTTTTAATGTATTGCTTTGTATCTTGGAACATATAATTTAGAGCTAGTATTTTGACAGAATCAAGACCGGGAGCCGCGTCAGAAAAAGCTGAAACCGGTAAATGGCTCAAGTATGCCTCTCTGACAGAGAGTTACATATTTGTACATTTTGCCGTAGAGACCTAGTAGTAGTAGTTTGCTAGTTGCCTCGACTGGTGACAGAAGGGCTGGCTCATTTTTTGCGCAAAGAATCAGCCTGGCTGTCCAGCGCGGAAATGCAGCCAGTATTCTTGCCACCATTCCACGTGGGCATGATTTGTATAGGTAGTTATTAGGATAAGCTAGCTTAAGTCCCTTATTGTATTCTTACTCAATAAAAAAAACCAGAGCTAGTACGTATTAGTATTTAGTATACCGTGATAGCCCAGTGGATATGACCTCTGATTCGGGGGTGTAGATTCGAATCCAGTCCGGGGCATGCACCTCCAACTTTTCAAACTATGTGCATTGTAAGAAATTATATATCACGTGTCTCAAACGGTGAAGGAAAAACATCGTGAGGAAACCGCAGTCCGCATTAAAACAGCGTGGTGGACTGAGAGGATACTCTTGCTCAACAAGTGAGCCGATTCTCATCCTCCTCCTAACAAGTTAGCCCGCTTCCATCACAGATTGCATCATCACTTACCATCAGGTGAGATTGTAGTTAAGGGCTAACTTGTAAAGAATAAAAAAAAAGCCGAACATGGGTTGTTAGTGATGATGTATTAGTATATGTATAGATACATTCTAGCTACTCGTATATATTCATCGTACTAAGATATTATAGACTATTGTGATATAAATGCTTACGTATCACATTTCTTAGTACGATGACCCTGCGATATGCAATGCTAGCATTTGTTTGACATTTATGTGGACTTTGGTCACAACAAAATATTGGACGATGGACCTGTTTATACACGGGTTGTGTTATGTAAACAAGGAAATCCTTCCATTTTTATTTGACAATTTGTGCTTGATTGAGATAGCCTGACGTCAAGTGGAGATGCCATCTATGGTGATAACGCAGTACAGACAAGACAAGGGTGCACTTTATTGATTAGTTTTTAACAGTCACCTTACTAGAACACTACAAATTATAATTCATTTATTCCAAGTAGACATATACAAGCACTTTTAAAAAGCTAAATATGTCAGTGGGTAGTGATTTGTGCCTCTACTATCGGATACTGTTCGGAGAGTATTTTTACCAAGAAGTGGCGGCAAGAAATTCACTATTTTTTTTATTCTCTACAAGTTAGCCCTTGACTAACAATCCCTCCTGATGGTATGTGATGATGCAATCTAAGATGGAGCGGGCTAACTTGTTAAAAGTAGGATGAAATCCACACTCCTTCCGGTTTCCACACGAAATAGTACCGGAACACTAAATCGCTTGGCGGTACGTCTTTGTCGGTAGGGTGGTAACTAGCCACGGCCAAACCTGGACTAATTAAGAAAACCTCGGCCCAGCCGAGGATCGAACCCAGGACCTCCGTCTTGTAAATCCACCGCGCATACCACTGCGCCACAGAGGCCATAAAACTCGAATATTTCTAGTAGATGTTATCCGGTCATCGTTTACTGCAAAAAAGTAGACTTACGTACCTTCTTGAAAATGATGACCTTAATTATTTTAATAATAATATTTGATTATCTTTTTATCGATGTGTAAATAATGTCAGTAAATTCACCTACATCGTTGACTTAATTTTTGCAACATCTTTAAACATTCATAGTTTTTCATTGGTGAAAACCGTTCAGTAGTATTCAGTAATTAGTAAGTGCTCATCAAAATCTATACTTACCTACCAATAATGCGAAAATTCGTCTGTCTGTTAATATTTTTACGCCTACGCTATAGAACTGATTTTGATGAATTTTAATACAATAAACGAGAAATTGGAGCAGAACTTAGGCTACCGTTTATCCCTGAAAAATCCACAGTGTGAAAAACATACAGAGTTTGTGCAAGACAGAATTCCACGGGCACGAAGTCGCGGGCGTTTGCTTGTGTATACTAATATTATAAAGCTGAAGAGTTTGTTTGGTCGAACGCGCTAAACTCAGTAACTACTGGTCCGATTTGAAAAATTCTTTCAGTGTTAGATAGCCCATGTATCGAGGAAGGCTATAGGCTATATGTTATCTACGTATTCCTACGGGAACGGGAACCATGCGGGTGAAACCGCGCGGCGTCAGCTAGTAATTTATATAAACAAACAAGTAGTGTAAGAATTCCTGAACGATAAATAAGCATTTCATTTAATTGCTTTAATCCTTCATATTAGTAATAAGGAACTATGGTATTTCCTATTATAATCAATTTAAGTTGCGAAGTGCGGTGACGTCAGCGCTCGGCTCAGTTTCCGGGACAGCTGGTCGTTGTGCCGATAACGCTTATCAGAGAGTTGACAGCCGCTCGGATGATCGACACATCATGCTTTGTGGAAGTACCCAATGATTATTTTGTACTATAGATATGTTACGTGCCTACAAAATCACCGCAAAAAGTGATCTGAATTTAGCGACTCCACTGAGCGCACACATGCACTTAAATGCATTTGTGTTTACTTAAATTATTTATTTATTTTAAACAGGACACTAACAGGTTACAATAAAATCTTATAATAAAATATAAAGAAATATATAAGTTACGGCAATTATTGCAGACCCACTTATTGGTTGTCACAGCATGCACTAAGGATAAGGCCTAGTTCGCACTACTCCAGTAATCCAGCCGAGTACAAACGATTTTTGGGCGGTAAAACCAAAAATCGTTGGCACACGTTGGTTAAAACAATAAAGTAGTCCGAACTATGTGTGTATAGAACAAAAAACAAAAACAAAACACTACCTAACTCTAGGTTAAGAAGATTATAATTATATATTTATGTAAGTAAATATAGTTTTTACACGTCCTAAACAACACAACTCGATATTTTAGAAAATATTTAGGTATTATGTGTTTAATTCACAATTATGCATATTTGTCTGCCTCAGTTTTGATGCGCCATAGTGTTTTTAGATAAGATGGGTACGGTGATAGTTGCCTTATGACGTCCATAATACTAAAAGCAAATGGAATAAAATAACACAAGCTGGAATGTATAAACTGTATTTCAAATAACTTATTACTCATTCTTAAACAAATCGTTACTTTGGTAGATGGATAATACATTAATTAAATTCACTTCACGCCACTTAATCGCATGTTCGCCTCTTTTTTCATAGAGTATATATCACAATACCCTACCAACCTCAGAATAAAACCATAATCATTAATAAACAGTACAGATTAAAACATTTATCTGGAAGAAGGAGTTTTTATATGTTGTCTTATGTATTTATAATTATTTAAATAATTAAAAATCTAACATTCGGCCATACTGACTACAAGTTTGTCCTCAAACTTTGTAAACACAAATAAATTCTAACATTACATTATTATAAAGATTCACTGAACTATGTCTCATAGTATTTAAAATTTTAATTTATGTTTATTACCACAACTCATTAATTCTCCAATAATTTCTAATTATAACCAAAGTGAGTCCCAATTAATCTATTATTATTACTACTTGCTAAATTCACTGATTTACAAGTAGTAAAATTCAATTTTGTCATTACAGATATTTTCTAATTTTAAACCTTGATTTAACAATATGTTGAAACACCCTACAATACATTTAATTATTCTTTAAGAATTATATAATTATAGTTTAACAGATTTCTCATTCAATATTTACAAATTGTGAATACAGACCTATACAGATTTTGATAGTGATTCTATTGATAAAAATCCAAACACTTAAATTCAGTTAAACTGGTATGTTAATTCTTGTTTTTACAAATTTGAAATAAATTCAATCTTTAATCACTTCCAGATTCAGTCCAATTACCCAAATTCATGACAAAATTGTCTGTCATTTTGTCATTCCTAAACTAAACTAAAAGTTATGTTAATATAAAGTTATAACTATGAAACCTCGATTCTACAGAGACAGTTCTTATAATCGCATTAGATCATACAAGTAAATCATGTACTTTGACGAAAAACAACATCTAGCGAGGTAGGTCTTATGTATGTCTGAGCTTCCAGATGACAAGAGGGAGCTTTACTCTAGACAGAGACTTATTAAATATTGTAATTAACTTAGACAGAGTAGTAGATTAATTTAAAGCATTAAATACATAGACGATATGTAATATTTACAAATGTAATGTCTTTATCTTCTAATATTTGTCTGAGCTTCCAGATGACAAGAGGGAGCTTTACTCTAGACAGAGACTTATTAAATATTGTAATTAACTTAGACAGAGTAGTAGATTAATTTAAAGCATTAAGTACATAGACAATATGTAATATTTACAAATGTAATGTCTTTATCTTCTAATATTTGTCTGAGCTTCCAGATGACAAGAGGGAGCTTTACTCTAGACAGAGACTTATTAAATATTGTAATTAACTTAGACAGAGTAGTAGATTAATTTAAAGCATTAAGTACATAGACGATATGTAATATTTACAAATGTAATGTCTTTATCTTCTAATATTTGTCTGAGCTTCCAGATGACAAGAGGGAGCTTTACTCTAGACAGAGACTTATTAAATATTGTAATTAACTTAGACAGAGTAGTAGATTAATTTAAAGCATTAAGTACATAGACGATATGTAATATTTACAAATGTAATGTCTTTATCTTCTAATATTCGGCCATCCTTACTAAAAGTTTGTCCCCAAACAGCACAAGAATTTCATGAAATTATGACATTACTATAATATCAACTATAAATAGAACAATGTTAACAATAAAATTTTATAATTAATTATCACACAGCATCCCATAAGTTATTTAAAAGAATCCAATGAAACTATAATGAAATTCTTGATTTCTTCTATATACTTTTATCATAAAAATGTTAAATAAGAATAAGAGTGATACATATTATAAATAAACATAATGTTCATGTGAAGCTTTTGTCAATCAACTTATCTATTTTCATCATTTCAAAACATTATTTATATTTGTCAAATTCGTCATCATCGATTAATGGCATCTGCACCGAACCCCTCACCACCCAGTCCAGAACTAGTAAAGTTACAGGACTTTGTGATCGTGTTAGACTTCCAGATGATGTGTGACATCTGCACCGAACCCCTCACCACCAAGTCCAGAACTAGTAAAATTACAGGACTTTGTGATCGTGTTAGACTTCCAGATGATGTGTGACATCTGCACCGAACCCCTCACCACCAAGTCAAGAACTAGTAAAGTTACAGGACTTTGTGATCGTGTTAGACTTCCAGATGATGTGTGACATCTGCACCGAACCCCTCACCACCAAGTCAAGAACTAGTAAAATTACAGGACTTTGTGATCGTGTTAGACTTCCAGATGATGTGTTGCATCTGCACCGAACCCCTCACCATCAAGTTCAGAACTAATATAGTTACAGGACTTCATGATCGTGTTAGACTTCCAGATGACATGTGATAGAAGATAATCAAAATATAAAATCAGATATAAATACATATACATACATTTTTAAACGACTTCAAAAAAAAGGAGTTTATCAATTCGTTGGAATCTTTTTATATTTATTTATTTATTTTATTTTGCTGTGTAATAATCAATAGAGAAATTATTATACAACAAATATATCCATAATCATTCACAAAACAAATAACGGTATATTAGTCGTCATAACACTACTATACTATAATACTATCTAAAATATTATCGATAACACCGGCCGACAAATGAATACTTTTTGAACGTTGTTTTGATTTCAGTAAAAATTATCAGTAATTTATAGTATTTTGAACACAAAAATACCTGCACAATTACTCTATCACATCAATTTTTTTTTTACAAAAAGGAAAACAAATTTTACTTTAAAAGCTTCTAACATACAGCAAAAATAACAATATCTGTATGATTGTCTTGCTTTCACTATATCATAGGTAGTACCAAAAGGTAGAGATTGTCTTTTGCTGTATGTCCAGTGTCCACTGCCTTAATTGTTCAACACGATTAGTACAAACTGCAGAGTCCACGATTTTATTTGTATTTTGAAGTCAAAATAAGCTACATATTTATTATACATATTTTCCACAAATTTTTCAGTTTTTGCTTAGAATCATAAAGTTTCAACAAATGTAACAAAATATATCTGGACTATTGTGACACTTTATAGAAGACGTTATGTTTATCAGACGTTTTCCAACAACAAAAAAAACCATTAACTAAAATATATATATATTTTTTTTTTAACAAAGGCACTATAACAGCTTATTTCCACGAAACGCGTTACAAATAGGTGTGTCGTTGTTATAACTGAAGTAATTTCTCATGAGAGGTTGCTTAATTCAAAGAAAGAGTGCCAAAACTCGAAAATTTCACTGAAAAATCAAAACTAGCGAATATATTAATTTTACTAAAAATCTGATGTGATATGATAAAATTAGGTCTGATTTCGTAATCAGCACTACAAAATCAGTAGAAAAAAAATAATTATATCTTGGACAACGAAAATCGTGTCGGCCTGTGTAATACATCTATCCTTATATTAAAATTTTACCAAAACACAAATCATCATCAGTAAGTCATAATTAATGAATAACATCATGGATGTGAGCAAATATTTAAAATATATGTATATATGATATCAAAACTAATAACTCTCAATATAATACATAATTATAATATCATCATATCATAAATAAAAATACTAAATTTAAATCGTGTGTTATCAATACATAGTGTAACTTCTCTCATCTTTGTGATTTGGGTCAACTGTCGAATAGGGCTGTGTTCAACCCAATGATTATCATGAGAATCTCATATATCCCATATTCATCAATCAATATCCATGCATCTCGGATCTGTAATCAAATATTTTCACACAGTATCACATAGCTCAGTCACTTAATCGTTCAGATAAATATCATACTTGTTTGACAAATAATTTAATTTAACATAACTAGCATACCTAGCATCCAAGAGAAAATCAGTCTATAATTGAATGAACCTTAGACCCGGTACATAAAATGAAATAAAATGTTAAACATGTGTTAATCTATCAATTTACTTTAATTCAGACAAAAGACTCTTTCTCTTAAAGAAATGCTTTTTTTTTTAATGATAATAAAGACTTCTTGAAAATATTGCGATTTATGATTGTAATAATTTTAGTATGTAATCCAATCCTAGTAGTTATCACTAGATAAGAAAAGATGATATTTGACTATGTATTGTATAATTATCTTCAGACTACCCCCTTTTTTGTAATAATAGTAGCATAAACCTGTCTTAGACCAGACCACCCCCTTTGTTATATACCTCTAGTTTGCTATCAGAGGTTTTACCTATTCATTAATTTTAGTATATTCTTTTTTTTTTTAATTCTGTTAAATTTCTTTTTTTTTTTTTTTTTGGCTATATCCATTAATTATTTTACTGAAGTAATGATTTAAGTCTCTATATTGATTCATACTTGATGCAGACCACCCATCAGTTGCATGCAGGTACCAACAACTCGGTGGCGTGCACTTTGTAGATGCACAAATGTACTGACTACCTAAGGACCCAATACAAATCTATATTCAAAACCTATACCACTTAATATGTTGGCCAAAGAATTTTCTAATTTTTTTTTTTACCTTTAGTGTACTAGTATACCCTAGTTAAAACCTTATGCACATATCATTGTAACCATCCGAATATATAATTCTAACCACAACCCCATAATAATTACTAATTTTCATAATTATACAAAATGTTGCAATCTAATAAAATGCTAGAAATAAACAAATGAGACATGGATTAAATACACTAGCGTATCTGCAAATAATAAACTGATTGATTGAATCTAAAACAACAGCAATAGTATGGTTAATTTACTTGTATGTAGAATCTATACATCTGCACATGACCATTAATGAAAAGAGAGCCCAACGTCACCCACCCACAAAACTGTCAAAATATGTCTTAGACAAATATTTTACAACCTATTTATGGCAATCTGTGTCTCTTTACTTGAAGTCCATACAGACTGGGCTCTAAGACAATTTGTGATCAATGATATTATTATAATTAATTATTTATTACTCAATTGTCACACAAGTAACTTTTTAATATCACCCTAAAAAAAATCTCCAATTTAATTAATTATAAGATTTCATTAAGATGAATATCATAATATCTCTTAGTACTCTTGTAGATAAGCCGAATATAATAATATTCATGGATAAGAATCATTTACTGTGTTGCTGCAGATTGTTAATAACTGTTCTATACTAAATAGGCTGAAGGCATGTTGTCAACGCTTGAATAGTTAAATAGGTTTTCAAACATAACTACAAATTTATAAATTTATAAAACTTCATATATTTTTAATTTTTATGTTATTCAGTCATAAAAACTCACATATAACAAATGTATAGTTTGAAGTTACAGGCACAAAAAAAAACAATATTTTAGTTAATTCATTTTAGTCCCATGTCAGCAACGGATGTAATGTAGTTCTATAATTAAGATTTCTCAATATTACATTATGCCAGTGTCCTACATCCTAACAACCCTAGAGTGGTCTGTCTTCATACGTTAATTTCTTGAGCAGTGTGTATGTGTGTGTGTGTGTGTGTGTACTTTTCACTTAAATGATTTTGGTTTCCTAGATATAGTCATCTAACAAAAATGTTTTGACAATAAGCCAGACAAACTGACAACCTATCAACCATACTTAGTTTCACCTAGTGATTATTTATTCTTTGTAATTTTATGTCATATTCGTCACAACTGAATAATTTATGAGGCTGTTTAATCAAAATAATAAAACTCACCAGACACCTAGTTTAATATATTTAGACATCATTGGTATTTCTCATCCGTCAAACCAACAGGATTCCATCTCATATAACTCTGCAGCTAACACCACACATGCATCTTTGTATTTTGTTATTAATTTACACGTTCTTCTCTGTTCTCTCGCAGTTTTTCAAATAATATCCTCTTACGAGTGCTGTTGGACTGTTTGACTGTTTTGCTCATAAATATCGTCAACATGGTATAAGTGTGTTACGTTTACGTTTCTTCATTCTTGTTAGATATTGTAAGCATCGACAACCGACATCGCATAAATACTTTTACCGGGACCAGTGCGGCGTGCGTCCCATAGCCGTCAGTGGTATTCATACTTAATGGTTGTACACACGTATGATTTTTATCGCATTTCTCGTAATGTAAACCACTGTTTCCCAAATTCACACTTCATTTAAATGCCGTTACATTTTCTTTCTGTAGATCGACTTTAATGTAGGTAATGACATCGTGTTCGTAGGTACTCTCACTTCTGATAAAAGCAAATGGAATAAAATAACACAAGCTGGAATGTATAAACTGTATTTCAAATAACTTATTACTCATTCTTAAACAAATCGTTACTTTGGTAGATGGATAATACATTAATTAAATTCACTTCACGCCACTTAATCGCATGTTCGCCTCTTTTTTCATAGAGTATATATCACAATACCCTACCAACCTCAGAATAAAACCATAATCATTAATAAACAGTACAGATTAAAACATTTATCTGGAAGAAGGAGTTTTTATATGTTGTCTTATGTATTTATAATTATTTAAATAATTAAAAATCTAACAATACGTACTAATATCGCGAAGCGCGGCCAACTTTCAAGAGCGAAACGAACTGTCACCTGCACCATGCTATACGAAACGATAGTGCCCTATCTCTAGTATAAAATATCGTTGGAAGTACCTACCATTTATCAGTTTCATGTACAAGCAACAGGTTATATATGTATTGTTTCGTGGAACAATACGTATCAGTTTTATCGTTATGTAATTCTAACGCATCAATATGTATTACGTTAATCTATACAATAGCAAAAGAACGGAAACCGTGTGTTTGTACATTTAAAGAAATCCCCAAGGCGATTTATTAATATTAGTATCTTTTTGTAAAAGAAGAATATGTAAATTGCATATACATATATTTTTCTCTGTCTCAGTATTTTACAGTTAAATCAGTACAGAGTGCTAGGGTATACCTTCTTAAATAATTTTATTTACATTTGGGTAAGATATATCTAATCCTAACTTTGTAATATGCTTACTAGACACCGATTGCATCCTAGTAATATGCTCTGTATTTTACACAATATGACTAAAGCTGAACTGGAA
This sequence comes from Bicyclus anynana, assembly GCF_947172395.1. NCBI lineage: Eukaryota > Metazoa > Arthropoda > Insecta > Lepidoptera > Nymphalidae > Bicyclus > Bicyclus anynana. The sequence goes on from NC_069088.1 coordinate 8,074,235, forward strand.
TTATGAGTGCTCATAGAACACAATTTTAACTAACTGAAAATCAGTGCTGCGTACTTTTTTTATTGAAAGTATGCGGCAAAATGCTGAGTTGGGGCCTTTTCTAGGTTATGCCACATATTACAGGGCATTCTTTAGTGCTCCACTGTTTGACTGGACAGTTAAGCCATAATATGTTGTAATTTAGATTTAATGTGATATGTGGCAGGCACTACTTTAAAATAAATCTCTTTTTTTTCTTTCAATTTTCATAAAAATATATATAAAGTTATACGCGAACCAAGACGCGTACATCGAGAAGTCATAATTGAATAATAGATAGAGGCGCTGCTTTGGAGAATTCCATGACATACCTACTCATATGAGGAAAAACAAGCATTACTCTCGCTACGATCCGTTGAAAAATTAAAACTAAAGAGTAGGTAAGTGTGGTATGTACAACACGACACTTATACCGTCAATTAGGCTTCTTAAAACAAAATTTAAAGCCAGTGGCGTAGCGTGACTTGGAAGGGCCCTGTATCAAAATTATTAAGGGTACCAATATGAAGGGTAAAGATTTCTTAAAACATAAAGATGTTTGAAGAACCTATGAATATACGGGAACTAGCTGACGCCACGCGGTTTTACCCGCGTGGTTCCCGTTCCCGTAGGAATATGGGGATAATATATAGCTTATAGCCTTCGTCGATAAATGGGCTATCTAACACAGAAAGAATTTTTGAAATCGGACAAGTAGTTCCTGAGATTAGCGCGTTCAATCAAACAAACAAACAAACTCTTCAGCTTTATTATATTAGTATAGATTCATAGGTTCTTCAAACCAAAGGAGATCGAGGAGTACATTTTACTAATTATAGCTTTCACACGTAAGGGACCCTTGCAATCCGGGGGCCTCTAAATTGTATGTAGATCTCGTAGGTATTATGATTACCAGTGTTATTATTTAATTTAAAAAATAACTAGATGGAAAACTTATGTGTGGAGAAAAATCGATCGGCGGATCTCCTCATATCTGATTCGATCAAGCAGAGAAACTCCAAGCATAGCTCACTCCATCCCCGCTGAGTGACTTTGAGCTTCTAATAATGCCCATAGTTAGTTACCCAAGTCTCGGATCCGAAGGTCATCATTCATCACTGACAACACGTATACTGTTCGAAGATTTGCGTCTTCAGGCACTGAGGAGGAGGCACGTAATGATGTGATTTCCCGAACGTTGCCCAGCCGAGCTAGAATCGGCGGTTCACCTCTCTCTCGAAATTGGACCTACCTAAGTGGACTGATGCATTATAGGTACATTCGTCTTTAATTTTTAGCTCAGAGTCCTCAACAATAACTGGGTCGAGCGGTACATGAGCATTAGACATGATCTTAGTTTTACTCATGTTCAGTTTTAGGCTCACATGTTGAGAAACTCTGTTGAGGTCATTGAGCATGGTACCTACTAAGGTCATTCAGTCTCTGCCATAATGACCACATCGTCAGCAAACCGTAGTTGGTTGATGCCAAATTCTTTCCAGTCTTGAGTCACTTTAATTTATATTTTGCAAACATAAAAATAACCAATTATTTATCACCACCTTTGTATATATTTAAGCTATTTAATACTTTAATTACAATATTATATCTGACCGGTAATAAATTCGAACAAATCCTCCAAACTTGTCAAGTCGTGGTTTCGGATGTTCACAATAATTGCCTGCAATAAAACGGTCGTGTGACGACGTGCTTATGATTATCGCTTACGGGCACGATCGCACTTTTTTATCGCATTTGTCGTAGAAATCACATTGTTTTCCTCTCAGGGCAGAAGAGAGCGACAGTGGCATCGCGTGCAACAGTCGACGCCCCCAGATTTCTACACTGCGCGTGACTAATTTAAAAAGGACAAACGAATTTTTTCCAAGATATCGCACATATGGTACCTTCTCGAATAATTATAAAACGATGATGTTACAGTGGCGTAGCTAGGTGTAGCTGGGAAAACTACACGTGCCCACAATGGGGCCCCGGCCAGAGGGACTGTCAGCTGAAAAGTAATCTCAGACCAAGCTACGCTTACTTAGGGCTACAGTTCGTTTCACGTAGGATGGTGTGGGTGACAGTTCGTTTCACTGTTGAAAGTTTGCCGGGATTCACGATAATTCACGTCCTAAAGGCGATTGACACTGTACCCATACTATCTGAAAAACGCTTTAGATAGTGATGTGTTTATTGTTTAAGTATATTTATTTATTTATTTATGTTTATTTACCTTTGGAATTGTATCGCACTCAAATTCACCAACAAAATTGTCTGTCGTTTTTTGAGGCGGATGAGGTAAACTTACACATCAAAAATATTTAACACCAATAAATATATTCTGTGTTATTACACTACACACGACTATAAATCTACATCGTAATACACACACGTGTAATTTTAACATAATGAAACATCGATTCTATAGACGCAGTTTCTATAAACACGTTAGTTCGTAACCATATACTTTTGACAGAAGGGTAATTGTTCTGAGGAAATAATACATTAAAAATAATTTTCTATTTTCCATCTAATAAATTCGGCACGGGCCTCAGATGATTAATAACGTCACAATGGTGTTATGTATAGTGGCGTAATATAACAATCGATCGGTAAAACGAAAGTGGAACAAAGACAAGCTCAGATGAAAAAAACATTTACTAAGGTTACTTCATAATTAATGAATGAAAGACAGAGTTTTTGTATTAAAATAATATTATTTAAAAAATATGCTTTACACTGGAACGGTTAAGAGTTTGAACCCTTTTGTTGAAACCAATCAAGCCAGCACTATAGATAACTCACTGTAGATAAATTAGCCAATTATGGAGATTGGACTCCATAATTGGCTAACTTATCTACATTTATGGCACGAGTAGTATAGCATAGGCAAGCTTTGACAAACATTTCTTATATTTGTCAAATTAAGCTATGTCTGGCTCTCAGTCCACACCAATTTTTTTGGTGTTTTCCTCAGCAATAACATTAAAATTTTTCAATATTCAGGGGCAGGAGCCCACTTTACTTTGCCACTGGCCTTTAAGTATGGTTACGCCACTGCTTATTTTATCAACGATTTCCGATCATGCTGGATAACGGATGTCACGTATAAAGATAACATGTATCGCAAACCACCTTCTTATTTATTTTTCCAAATTTGCTTTTGTTATCGAAGCAAAGTAATTAAAATACTTCGCCGTTATCTGTGCGCGTAAGCGAGTAGTACCTAAGAACTGATTACCCGCCATTAGATAAAAGGAAATGAAAATTATCGCGATGCGTTCTCGTACTTAAAACGATAAAATGTCGCCATCTTCATTTCCTTGATAGTTATCATATTGGATCTGATAACATAGGAACATTTATATGTCCGTGGATTTAGGCTGATAGTTGAGATACCATAACTATTAACTATCTGCTATTGTATAGTTATAAATAATAAATTTACATACTTAAATAATACACACACCAATACGTACTTAGCCCCAAAGCATCCTGCAGTGTTATAAGTACTGAGAATGCTAATTTTATCAATTATAAAATATAATACAATATGTCATCATTATCAACCCATATTCGGCTCACTGCTGAGCTCGAGTCTCCTCTTAGAATGAGCAATGAGCCGAATGTACGTTGATAACGACATATTCATATTTATTCATTATAGTGGGTTCATCACAATCAGTACAACGGCTTTTTTTTATTCTTTACAAGTTAGCCCTTGACTACAATCTCACCTATGTGTAAGTGATGATGCAGTCTAAGATGGAATCGGGCTAACTTGTTAGGAGGAGGATGAAAATCCACACCCCTTTCGGTTTCTACACGGCATCGTACCGGAACGCTAAATCGCTTGGCGGTACGTCTTTGCCGGTAGGGTGGTAACTAGCCACGGCCGAAGCCTCCCACCATCCAGACCTGGACAAATTAAGAAAATCTCAATCTGCCCAACCGGGGATCGAACCCAGGACCTCCGTCTTGTAAATTCACCGCGCATACCATTGCGCCACGGAGGCCGTCTTTTTCATGAAAAGTTAATAGACAGACAGGCGAATTTTGCTTTTACATTGATATGGATATACTTACCTAATAGGTACTTGAAAGCAGAACCTACTTTTTCTTAGTATCCTATCTATTTGTCAACGTGGAGGAATTCCACGTGCGCCTAGCTCTTGCGAAACGAGTGACAATGAACCCGACGGATTACACACTACATTTACACTTACGAGTACATAGGAAAAGTAAACATTACGTTGAACATCCTTATTTACACGTACCGCGCCGTATCTCGATGTGTTCCGTAACAATTATACGACCATTATTTAACGATCATGAGGTGTAACATATAATAAATATCATGTTATGTAACCTATAAGTATATTTTTCATCATTATTATCATTATCAGCCGATAGACGTCAACAGCTGGACATAGGCTTCTTGCTTGGACCTCTAAGTACAACGGTCTCGAGTCGCCAGCATCCAGCTCCCTGCAACTCGCTTGATATCCTCGGTCCACCTAGTAGCGGGTCGACTGACACTTCGCTTTCTGGTGCGGGGTCGCCATTCCAGCACCTTGGGACCCCGACGTCCATCGGCTTTTTGAACTATACGGCCTGCCCATCGTCACTTCAGCTTCGCGATTCGTATATTTATATTATACATTTATAAAAATAATCTCATGAAGATATTAGTAACTTTCAACTGTTTTTTTTTATTTAATTATATATATACGTACTTTATTTCACAAATGAAAAACAATAACAAAGAAAATACACAGTAGAGAAGTAATGTGCAAAGGTGGTCTTATTGAATATAGCAATATCTGCCAGACAACCTTTGATAAAATTTTGATGTGATTTGGTAAATTTGAATTGATAACAATTTGTTGTTGCATACTGCATCCACTAGTCTTAATACTTTATTTATTACGTACCTAGGTATAACACAACTTGTTTCGTAACCGGCAACCATTATGCAAACACCATGAAAATCATTTATTTAAGTCATATATTTAAATTTAATTACAGCTAATGTGAAATAAAATAAAAATACGAGTACCTTACTCACCTACATACAACCAATATTGCCTTACCAAAATCCTGTGCCTGAAATGGCTACTGCAATAGTCCAAGGGCTGTGGATTGAAATCGAACTCTACACTTTTCGGAGCCTCCTTAGCCGTGGTGCGGTTGTTAATTTCATTAAATTACTAGCGGACGCCCGCGATTCGTCCGCCCTTAGACCTCATTAATCCATATCGCTGTAAAAATGGAGTAAGTTCTCCCGTTCTCCCAACATTTCAATTCACTGCTCTGCTCGTATGTAGCGTGATGAAAAGTATACTATAATCTGCCCAGGAGTATGAAGATTAATTGTACCAAGTTTCTTAAAAATCTGTCGAGTACTTTTTGTTTCTATAACGAACATACAGACAGACAAAATTTTACTGATTGTATTTTTGGCATCAGTATAGATCAGTAATCACCCCCTAGATAGTTATTTTGGAAATATATATCATGTACAGAATTGACCTCTCTACAGATTTATTATAAGTATAGATTATGTAACTTGTTTCGTAACCTATGAAAAATTTTAATAAAAAAAATACAACCGACTTCAAAACCTAAAAACGTACCCACTAAACTAAAAAGCGAAAAATAACATCATAATATGTTCTACCTGCTGATCAGTATGAAGTCGGTGCTTAGCCGGTGATGTATTAATTCAAGCCATGTGAGCATATCTTATAGATTTAGATTTTGCAGACAATGTTGTTTCATGTGGTCCTGTCAGAAATGGCTTAAATTAAGACAACACCGGCTAAGCACCGACTTCATACTGATCAGCAGGTAGAACATATTATGATGTTATTTTTCGCTTTTTAGTTTAGTGGGTACGTTTTTAGGTTTTGAAGTCGGTTGTATTTTTTTTATTAAAATTTTTATTATTTTTTAATTTTTAGTGTAAAATTTCATCTCAAACGAATACATCAGACCCCTAATGACAGTCACAACCCATCTTGGTACAAAATTCTCAGCAATACAAATTAATCAAGCCCAAGCACAAGGTAGCTACCGTAAACCGTCAAGGGGTTCCCTTCATTGACCTTGGTCTTCATCATCAGACCCCTAATAACAGACACAACTCATCTAGGGAGAAAGTTCTCAGCAATACGAATTAATCAAGGCCAAACACAAGGTAGTTACTGTTAACTGTTAAGGAGTTCCCTTAATTGTCCTTGGTCTTCATCACCAAACCCCTAAATGACAGTTACAACCTATTTATGTGGAAAGTTCTCATTAAGACAAATTAATCAAACCCAAACACAAGGTAACTGCTGTAAATCGCCAAGGAGTTCCCTCGTCTATTTATGACTCCATCATCAGATCGATTTTAAACCTTCATAATTTTGTATTTCTTAAAGGCACTAAATGGAAAAGTTCACGAACACACTAGACGCCCATATAATTTTCGAAAGTTCCCCTCAATTTCTCCAGGATTCCATCATCAGATCTTGTCATGATGGCAATGGGACCAAATGGGGACTATACCGTTTTAAACAAAAAAAGAATTTTTGAAATCGGTCTACGCGTCTTTGAGTAATCGGTGTACATACATAAAAAAAAAAAAAAAAAAAAAATACCGACCGAATTGAGAACCTCCTCCTTTTTGAAGTCGGTTAAAAATCACTTTAAGATTGAACACGTCATATGCCAATGTGAAGTAAAACAATATTTTTATGAGTACATATGGCCAATATTTCCCTTACCAAAATCCTGTGTCTGAAATAGCTACTACAATAGGGTGGGGATCGTATCTACCTTTGACTTTTCGGAGTCTAAGCCGTGGTACTATTGTTAAATTTACTAAATGATTAATTTTATTTATCGATTTTGATTTATATACTTGTATAAAAAGACCTTCTAATACTAGTATACTAATTATAAATGCGCATTCGATAAAATACGATAGACTCTATTTGTGTTCATCTCAATGGAACCGTGAATGGACCGCTCAAGTATTTCAACTTTCCAGTCGAGTTCAAGTTCAATGCAATAATTCGGTTCAATGGCTATTCTGTTTGTTATGCATACTTGTATACTATTAAATATATTTATTTATCGATTGCATTACATAATCTCATCGATGCTTTGAAACGATTGTTAGTTAATTTGGTTCTAATGCCTTGACAAAAAGATACGGAAAATTGATTCATAGAGCTTTTGTTTAAAACCCGTCCTGCAAAATCTTTAGTTTTTGTGATTTTTGTTCACGTTTCATTAAAATGAGGGTAATTTATTAATAAGTATATTCTTGCACATCGAATCTTTTTTTTTTTGGTAGTTATGTAATATAAGTAAAGGTATCTACGTCTCGATATGATATTGAATGAATCGCAATAAATACTGCAATCATTCTTAATCGTAATAAATTACAAATTCTAATTGAATACAAAGCGTTGATTGCCTGTTTACTTGTATTAAATGTCTTCTTCACATCATTGTATCCGGGAAAAACTCGTTCTTATTAATTGCATCCAGTTTGTATCCTGTCTCTTAAAGGAAGCACGAAGTAATCACTGTGGGTTCGTGACTGAACTCGCTTGCCAACGCGTTTGTAAATTATACGGTATTTATGTACCACCTACGTCCTGAAGCTATAGGATGTGTGTGATGCAATTTCATCTCTTATTCCTAACTAGCGGACGCCCGCGATTTCGTCCGCGTGGAATTCGGTTTTTCACAAATTCCACGGGAGCTATGGATTTTTCCTGGATCAAAAATAAGCCTATGTGTTAATCTAGAGAAAATTTAAGTATTTTCCAAATTTCAGCCAAATATAGCTTCAATAACCGCTGCACAAAATAGGAACAAACATTCACACTTACATACAGACTTTCGCATTTATATATTAGTGTGATGTGATGTGACTAGCCCGCGACTTCGTCCGCGTGAATTTAGACTTTCCACAAATTGTTTCCAAATAACAGTCAAATCTAGTCATGTCATGTATCATCAAAATAAAGATGTGTGACGCAATAAAACATAAGTTTTATTTAGGTACACATAAATCGAATGAAGGAGAAAGCAGAATTAATTTCTAGTTTATTAAAAAAAATATTCTTATATCTAATTTTTTTTTTATTATTACCACTGTGTACGTTTATATGATTCGTTGGTACTTATAGGATCCAAAAAAATCTTAAAAATACGTTGTTGCGTCGACCGGCGACAGAAAATCTGGTTCGTTTATTGCGCAAAAGAACAGGCTGTAGGTGCCACCATTCCATGTGGGCACGTGGACATAATTTGTATAGCTATTACGATAAGTCCATCCCAACCAACTAGTGGTTGAGGCTTGCAACTACACTCCCAACCTTAACGCTAACTCTAAGCAGAGACGTCCCAAAATCGTCCTTAACGACCCTGACGATGACATGACGACCGACAACGCTTCCCAGGCAACACAATCACAAGCTACACAGCGCCGGCGAAGACGAGCTCCCCGATATCTAACGTCAGCCGGACGTGGGTTTTCTAACTCACGATCTCGGTGGCGTCCTGACTGATTCACTTAGGTCACGGTTACACCCTCCCGAATGGCCCTCTAAGCCGAGGCCCGATGCTCATAGGATGCCCTTAGAGAGTCATTCCGTTCTCTGTTTTTATTTCAGCCGTCGTGCACCAGGCGATGCTTCCCCCCCTTCGCCGTAGTGGTTCCGCAGGCTCTTCTATCGGCTATCGGCTCTTACTCAACAAGAAAAAAAAATTACGATATGTTTAAGTTTCGCAATAAAAACAACAAATTCATTAATCTAATAGCAATGATAGGTAAACGTTTATTGTATTAGATAATGAAATGTTAACAGTTAATTGTGAGAACATGCTACATCCGGCTTGATTCCATTCTATTGGCATGCTTGTAATGTTTTTTTCTCATCATGGCTACGTGATGCAATTGTAAATTGTTGGCGACGACACATTTTATTGTATACTACCTAAGTTTTTCCTCATCCTATAGGATTAGTACCTATCCAAGTTGTGAATTTAAAAATATTCTCGATAGCTCCAAGGATAAAATCAACGTACTACTACGTACATACTCGAGGAGCACTGTTTACTAAGAAACAAATTAGAAATTAGAGTAGAAAACGCATGTCATTTCAAAACATTTTTATTTTAAATTATGTATTTCTTTTTTCATAAAATTTATTCAAAATATATTAACTATATCTAATGGTTTTAAGCTTATTAATCAAATGTACTTTAATTAATTTAAGACCCAGCTAATTATAATTATTATAAGGTGTGAAATGACTAGCGATTTATACCCTCATTTATAATTTGTTTGTTGGTACTCGTATTGGTAAAGAGTACTCTTAAGTTGCAATCCAAAAGATACTAAGCCAAACCTCGCTCTAGTGTTTTACCTGTTCCTAGTTGCAATCTTTCCGGTTAGTTGGACAAGTCTACGTCATAAGCTTAAACTTGACCTATCTATTGCCAACGGACGTGTTAAAAAGGTCAAACGTTCGTAGTTCGAATCTGACATAACATTTATAATAAGCAGGTAGGATATACCGACAAAGCAATCGACTTCCTAGTACGTATATAAATACCTACTGACTGTATTTATTTACTTGGCCATAATGGAGTTAGAGCGTCGTGAAGTGATGACGTCACGCAAAACTCATATATTAAATAGGTAGGTAGGTAAATACTGCTGCCTAGCAACTAACGGCCTTTTCCGATTTTTTCATGATTTATTATTACTTAAGACGGAATTCCTGCTTTAAGAACATGACGTCATAACTATAAATCTTTTGAATCGTAATATAATATGAATATAAAAAAATAAAGTGTATTCATTTATGATCGATACTACCAAAAATATTTAGACAGTTAGGTATATAAATGTTTAGATATACCTATAACTGAAAAATAAATCGACCAACAGGCATAATCACTAACGTATGGTCCATTGCCTATTGCCCACTTAATATAATAAATAACATAAAATCAACAACAACCGCATTTTTCGTATTCCGTAAAGCCCATTGTTAACGAAAATCACAATGGAAAACAAACACACTGGTTAGTAATTTTCATCAGTTATCAATAAATTAATAGTGAATACGAAATCACGATAATTCAGGTTAATTTGTTGTATATCCATTAAAATTACTCATAGTTAGTGAATACGCCAGCAGATGGCGATAAACGGACGTATTTTCTATCTATATGGACCCTATCTATCCCCACCCTAGAATGGAACTGTGCCCTAGGATTCTGGGCTACCGATATGGAATTCTATTATGTCGGGGTCCAGGAAATAATCCTAGATACGCCAAAGATACACCTATACGTACTAACATCTACGAAGCTACCTACAAAAGTAGCTAATCATTTTTTTATTCAATTTAATTACATTTTTTGCTCGCCATCCGAGCCCCTTCTCCGTAGAAAGCCGAGACCTTGGCATAGGCCTTGTGTGGAAAACAAGCGACGACGCGGAAACGTACAGCATTGTTTCAGCCAGAGGTGGGGGAACTCGACTGAGAGGAAGCGGATACGTACAACGTTATTTTTAAATATTACTCACGCTGTTTGCATGCAATCTATCATGTCTTATGATATAGCGTCTTAGTACAATATATTTAGAAGTTTCACGTTCGCACCGCCGCGCCGGTGTAAACTATTCCATATCACCTCATCTAGATATAGCTATCTGTTTATATTAATATCGTCGTCATCAACCCATATTCGGCTCACTGCTGAGCTCGAGTCTCCTCTCAGAATGAGAGGGGTTAGGCCAATAGTCCACCACGCTGGCCCAATGCGGATTGGCAGACTTCACACACGCAGAGAATGAAAATAATTCTCTGGTATGCAGATTTCCTCACGATGTTTTCCTTCACCGATTGAGACACGTGATATTTAATTTCTTAAAATGCACACAACTGAAAAGTTGGAGTTGCATGCCCCGGACCGGATTCGAACCCACACGCTCCGGAATCGGACGCAGAGGTCATATCCATTGGGCTATCACATCTCGTATACCTATTAATATAGGAGAATTGAAATAAGAAAATTAAGAAAAATTGAGTTAAAAGATTAGTAATTGGTAGGTGCTTATGAGTAACAGAATCCATTTTTTTTTTAAATATTCGTCTGTCTTTCTGTATGTTTCTACTTGCCTATCTTAAAAAATGCTGCATAGCTATTAGCTATCCTATTTACTTAAAATAAATGCGAATGTTTGTTACACAATCACGCCTAAACTACAAGATAGATTTTGATGGATTTTGGCTGAGAGGTATCTAGATACAGGGGCGTAACTACCGCCGTATCTGCCGTATCAATAATACGGGGCCCCGGAATACAGGTGCCCCTTACGTACGAAAACAAAGTTATTAAAAATAAACTCATAAAAACTACAGACTTTTCTCTTCAGAAATGCAAAAGCCAAAAAAGAATTTCTTTTTTTCCTGGTTTTTTAAGCGTGCGGCCTTCAAGTTGGAAGCGAGCATGTTTGTTTCTTGTGAGAACCTTCATTTGCCCCCCCCCCCAACTAATTTTGATACAGGGCCCGCTACGCCGCTGTTTACATCGTCCTAGGTAATCTGAAATACTTTGCTATCCTAAGGTAAGGAAAGTAAAAATCAGACAATCAAGTATATTAAGTTATTCAATAGAACTTTAAATCTATAATATATAGAGCTTTAAGCTATAATAATTTTCCACCATTTCCCAAGTTTCTTTTTGCTTCGCAACACTTGAACATAGCGTGATCATCGCAGAAATGCACCGCACGTGCAATGTAAACAAGTTAACATTACAAAATCAATAAACAACAATTTATTATGAAACCGTTGCTGTAACTGAGTTAATCTTTATTTATTTACAAATACCTTCCTTGCTGTCAACAATGACAGGTGGATTCTGCGAATGCGTTTATAATCACGGGACTTTTCACAATCTGTTTTTTTTTTCTTGTACGTACATTTCTTGTATTGACGTACGTATAATTGAATTATGTTGTGCAAACCTTTATACCCTTACCTACTTATAGGTATGCAATTGGTATATTGTAACTGAATTTGGAGTATTTTGAGTTCCATTACAAAATGCTCAACCCAGAATTGTGACTAAGTGCCCAATGTCGATATTTTTTTTATTTGTTAATCTTTTTCTATAAAATTAATGTCCTCTTATGCGCATTGCTCATTTAAATTGAGCTTTTAGTTCTTTTATTTTTAATATACTTAGGTCCGTGAACTGAAAAATTAGATGATGATGACACTTAGTTCCAGGAAAGGTACTATTACCCAAAAATAGAAAATAATATGTACCTTAGTAGATACCCATTCTGAGTATCTATCTATCTACGAGTATATGGGATTGTTCGTGCAATGGTGAATTTACGTCATTGCGTACTTTAACAAATTACTATGCGTTTATGCATGTTGGATTGGTTGGATCTCTATTCTTTATAAGAGGACGAGGACCGAAGGGGCATTTCTGAAAGGAGAAAATCCGAAGCAACATTTGTGCGATACTTATTTGGATAGTGAATTTACGCTAACAAATTACTATAAATGAAATGCATTTATGCATATTGGATGTCTATTCTTTAAAAGAGGATCGTTTGAGTGGAGTGAGTGGTGGCGGGCGCACGGAGGCAGTGCTGGAATGCGGTCGGACTGGGAGCCGAGGGACAAAGGCTCTGGAACTGGTTTCGCTTCCTGTACGTGTCGGATGTCCTGCGGCTTCCTGCCCCCGCCTCCCCCTCCGCGCTGCAGCCACGCAACGGGTTACAACGATAGGGTTGTAGCCATGTAGCTGGACTTACAATTGGGTAGGTATCTAACAATTATTTTTATTGTTATTAAAAGATGTCATCTGGAACTCTGTTAGGAAAGTTCGGTTGCACGACTCGCAGTACAGCTGCTGCCCACTACTGTTGTAGTAGACATAAGAAGGCGTTTAAATGACGTTTTGTGTTGTGGTGTTTGCTCGCTAAACGCCTTTGCTCGAAGATTTACCAAAAAGTATGCTTGCCACTCTTCGTGTGTTGGTCGCGATTTTTGCTTCAAGTCGAGGCGTCATGAACATCGCGACAAACACACAATGAGTTTTACCGGACGTCATGCCAGCAGCGCTGCAGGCATGTGAGTTTATCGGACCGTGGGTGGCTAGCTACAGCAATATTCAAGAAGTAACAGTGTATCTGCGATAACTACTTTCGGAGATACACTGGACATCTTTGCAGCGCTGCCGAGAATCGCTCAAAAACGGAATCAATAGATGTGAATGGGCGGATAAAGAACATTACAAATATTATCGTTATTTGTGCGTTTATGACCTACATATAGACCTTCAGAGAGTTGGTCACTAACTATATGCCTCATAAGAAGGCTCAGAGTCACACAGCGGGCGATGGAACGAGCTATGCTTCGGAGTATCTGTATCTGTGTGATCGCATTAGAAATGAGAATATCCGCAGAAGAATCAAAGTCACCGACCTAGCTCAACGAGTCGTGAAGCTGAAGTGGGCGGGGCACATAGTTCGAAAAGCCAATAGACGTTGGGGGTCCCAAGGTCCGACAGCGATCCCGTACTAGAAAGCGCAGTGTTTCTCCCCACCGAGTGCACTGTCAACATTAAGCAAGTCGCAGGAATTCGCTGGATACAGGCGGTTCAAGATCGTGATGTCGCCGAAGGACGTCCATCGGTTAATACGATGATGATGATGATGGGGATTATGATTATACTTATTTTAATGAAAAATGTCGATACTGGTAGGACTGCACCTTTGTGTATCGGCAGCAACATACATACATACATACCCTTCAAACTGAATATAGAAATGTTTTCCGGCGGTAGAAATAAGCATGATATATAGTACTTCTATGGATTAGCTCCGTCATAAAACGCATTACTATCAGTACGTGAGTCAAGCCATTAGCCATATTTTATTGTTTAGTGATTTTCTTTTCCTTCGTCGATACACAAATAAGCCCCAGCTTTATTTAACATTACAGAGCTGTGATATCGTTCGTTTCCATGGCAACTTCGTTGTTAGCATTATTTTAATTTTGACACCCTATAAACACAAAGTTCTTTTAATAAGACGTGTTATAGGCGAAGGTTCTTTGACGAGTTAAAATAGCGGAATCGCGCACAACAATTAGAAACTTAAAGCATTTTTGAATTATAGCCCGCAAGTTTTGTCAGCCCTGGCAGTCCGAAGGAAAGACACGCACGATTGAGGACAGTCTCTTTGTTTTTGTTGCGCTGTGGTCACTGTAATATAACACGAGCTTGTCTCCGGGATCAACTACTATAGAGAGTTACTCCACTGTGATATCTTAACTTGATAGTGTGCTCTTTCGACGTGATATTATTTTAATGGTTAGTAGGTATGACGGAACTCTTATGCCTAGTGACCTTAGGTACTTTTACGCCACGCCATAACTTTTAACAACGGAGGACTTTTGAAATAGTCTGTTAATGGCTATTTGGGTTGAACTGTAGACCGTATAGGCTATATGTCAACACAACTTCTCCATTTTGTCGGAGCCAACTTTTAATGAGTGGACATCCAACTGAGTGATATCTATCCGTAGTCTGAACACACACATACGTAAATTCAGTATCCGAGTAAGTATACTGAATTTACGTATCCGAAGTAGATGAGTTGTATGACTATAACTTAGATAAGATACTCCTATGCTAGAATATCTTTTGAAAAAATTAACCAAAGCAATCCAAATACATCTATCTATAAAAAACCCTTTAGCAAATAAAATATTATCCTAAAAAATACTTTTTAATTTTAAGTATTTTTAAAAGGACTCGAGGGATTACGTTTATGAAACTGGTAGAGTGAGTGTTAATTTAGTCAGTTTAATATAAATAGAATTGGAAATATGATTTTCGTTTCCATTTTAATATACCTATTAAGTTTTAAATGTGACGTCACCAAAGTTAAGACTTCTCCCTCTTTGTCACACTTTGTAGTTCTCTGTCGCCGACTAACTTGTGACGTAGTTCATAAAATATGGCCTCTTGCCATGATCCTAATCAAAATCTTACATGGGGACGTTATGTAAAGTTGTTACATAAGCCACTTATGAAAAACTATTTAATAATTTATGTTAAGGTAAAATAGCTCTTCGTTACGAAAAATAAATTCCATGAACATTGTTCATAGTTCATTATGAAAGACCGTCCACTAGTGATTATGTAACTTAACGATTGACATCATAAATTCTATTATTTTATTTTTGAAGTGATAACTTCTTCTTCTCTCTCACGCATACGGCAGCAGGTTTAAATCACTTCTGTCGAGCATCCCGAGACGCTCACATATTTTTTTCCAAAGAATACTGGTAAAATCTTTTAAATATTTCTGACTAGTGGACGCCAGCGACTTCGTCCGCGTGGAATTTGGTTTATCACAAATCCCTTGGGAATCACGGAAAAGCTTCTTGAAGAAAAAAACTGTTTTTTTATCAATCTTCTTGCTCCAAAAGTTCGCCGGTGTACCAAAGCGACGCAATAACATTAAAAGCTAAATTATTTGTATTTTTTGTTACCAACAAGCTTAACACGAAACCGAACAAATAAACTATCATACGAGAAAAATGTCGTAAAACTCAGGCTGTATCAACGATTTTTGCTTGTCCTCGTTAGGGACAAATTAAAGATGAATTTAAAATGTCGTAAAACGTTGTAGCAAACTTATTTTATAAAGTAAAGATTTCATTATTAAACTAGAATTGTCAAGATTTTTTAAGATTTACTCGTAAGTAAATTGTTGGGTGGTTAGGGTAGACCAGGGTCGGAGATGGGCATTCCCTTTTCTTAGGAAAATGAAAAGCTCAACCCACTTCATAGCCCAACAGAGGACCTCGTGAACACAAGCCACGAAGCCACAAAGTCTAGGGACTGGACGAACAAAACGAATTACCTTACCTTACCTTACCTTATCAGCCGATAGACGTCCACGGCTGGACATAGGCCTCTTGCATAGACCTCCAAGCACAACGATCTCGAGCCGCCAGCATCCAACGGCTCGAGAACGAAAACGAATTACTTTACTAAAATAATTATTAGCAGATGGCCGGGACTTCATAATCCGGCCCTGTCGCAAAATCCGTTCTTAGCGGACGTCTACTAAGTATGAACTACCTCCCTGAAATCATCTTTCTACGTCAAGTGGTTTTCGTTTCTGATGACCTTTGGCTTTTATTAAACAACAGGAATGTAATTTTATATACTTAAGAATTTGCACTTCCTAACTCCAAACGCATGACAATGACAAGACACTATTAAAAATATAATTAACATCACGCTATGGCGCAACCATGTCGTAGTACAATAAAATGATTTGAAATCGACACACGTTCTGAATGCATGTTAACACAGTCGGAAGTTGATACCTTATCATTATTCAACGCAAGCTTTGTAAATAATAAGATTATTATAATTGCGAAATTTACCAATATTACATACTCGTAAATTACAGCTGGTTCGCTTATAGCATGCTATACGATTACAAGCGTTATATAATGATTTATTTATTTTGCTATCATCCGCGAAAAGTCGACAAACCCATGCGACGACGTCACCCAGGCCCGACAAAATACTCTCTACGTACGTTTCACCCCGAAACCGGAGCATCCTCAGGAGATGTTGACTCTACAACGTGCAATTGCAAGCGTTACAGTAGTTATTGTTAGATAACATCGTCACGATTATTGTCTAAGTAATTCACACACCTTGTTTAATGCAAATACGCTGTTATTACCATAGCTCTAAGAATAACGAGTCCGTTAAGTCTTTAGTTTCCTCATTTCGGAAATATTTAAAAGAATACTCATATGTGTAAGAGATAAGGTGTTATTTTATCTACACAATCCAACGCACAAATTGCAGGTTTTTCTATTCAGCGGTGAACTCCCAATTACTCTATCGGAAAATGGAATTACTCACTGTGATTTACACATGTAGTGCCACAAACATTTCAGACAAAATTACGAGTTTCTAAATGCGGTGTAAGGCAATTTTCTCTATAAATAAAACAGACACCGTCGTCAAATATATGATTAAGTTCAACGATGTCTGCACGAAGCGGAAAAACGTCGGCACCCAAAATAACCGCTGAATATTTCCGACTCGCAGCTCGCCCGACTTGTGGAAATGATGTCTAAAGACGGTCGGCGCGCGCGCAACTTCCGGAACGCGATAAACATGGCGGCGGTGAGCCAACATGGCGAAGCTTCCGGCCGCGCTGATTCACATTTGACGGCCTCCGTGGCGCAGTGGTATGCGCGGTGGATTTACAAGACGGAGGTCCTGGGTTCGATCCCCGGCTGGGCAGATTGAGATTTTCTTAATTTGTCCAGGTCTGGCTGGTGGGAGGCTTCAGCCGTGGCTAGTTACCACCCTACCGGCAAAGACGTACCGCCAAGCGATTTAGCGTTCCGGTACGATGCCGTGTAGAAACCGGAAGGGGTGTGGATTTTCATCCTCCTCCTAACAAGTTAGCCCGCTTCCATCTTAGACTGCATCATCACTTACCATCAGGTGAGATTGTAGTCAAGGGCTAACTTGTAAAGAATAAAAAAAAAAAAAAAAAAAAAAATGTGATGGTAGATTCTGGCTTGCTCATAACATTTCTGATCAGTGATTCAGCTTTACGCAATACGTAGGTGTCCACAAACCGAAGCGTTTCGGAATTCGCAGTCTGGCATATGCTCAAGGTTCCGTTGTTGATTTGAAATGTCCGTCAGTCTGCCTGGGCTTCACAGACAGACATATAACGGGATTAACATGTTTACCATTAATTAGCCTTGCAAAGGTTACGCAGTAAAATATGTTGGTGTTTTAACGTCTTCACTTTGTAACAGTTCGCAGAGGTTTGTCTGATTAAAAACGAAATAAGATATAAAGTCACATAAACCTGTTTTGCACGTCTCTTCATTCACCATTAGAACATAAACACCAAATGTATTGATTACTTGATATATTTTAGTAAATTCATGGTCCGTAAATAAGATATAATATATTTACTACATACTCAGCGATAGCGTTGTAAAATTTGTTCGACGAAATATCAATACATTCTTTCATAGATATGAGGTGTTAATGTATTTTTTTTGTTAAATAATAAGCTCACATATGCAAAGTAAATAAGCACGTACTGTTATGTATTTAAGGTACATTTTCAACTTGAACACGGATATAGTGTGATGCTTCTATGTCAACACACGTGGCGTCCTACTAAAGGTCTGTCCGCATTCTCAGATCAGCATCCAACCGTCAGATCTCCTGCCAACTTCTATACTTATTTCTTGACTTCCACACCATATATCAAGTTTACGATATATGAAAAAGCCTTTTTTTTTAATTCAACGACCATTTTGACCTTGGCAGCATTCCTACTAGATATTAAGAGATACAGAGCGTTTATTACCAGTACCATTGATTGGTTTCTACACGGCATCGCACTAACGGACTACTAACAGATCAGAGCACATTTAGGAAATCTTAAGTTACCCAAGTTTAATGAAACTTCCACGAATGTCTCCATATTCTTCTACACATTTCCCTATTTTATAGGAATTAATTCTCAAGTATCTAAAATTAAATATCACGTGTCTCAAACGGTGAAGGAAAAACATCGTCAGGAAACCTGCATACCTGAGAATTTTCTCAATTCTCTACGTGTGTAAAGTCTGCCAATCCGCATTTAGCCAACATGGTGGACCTAGGCTTAACCCCTGTCTTTCTGAGAGGAGACTCATACTCAACAGCGAGCCGAAAATGGGTTGTCGTTGATGAATTCTCAACTTGCGCTTTAGGTAGGTTGTCCAAATAATTTGTAGTTGCTTATCCAAACAACTTGTTTTACTAATAAACAGTGTTCAACTAAGAAACTATCAAATCTAGAAGATAACAAATGAAGTCGCAGAACTACTTATTTGCCCCGACTGCGTAACGCCGAACGGTGACTGAGAGGAAGGCAGTGGCAACTGGCAAGGTTGTCGCTCCGGCCGTGGCAGTGAACTTGCTTTCTTTGCCCGCTTCGCCCCACCCTGCCAGACGATTCATTATGTAACCATTTATATTGAATACTAACAGGTACAAGCAGATTTGCTTGTTCATTTTCCTTTTTAATTTACCTCGCTTGATTTTATAAAATATGTCTGATGCTAAGTATCATGTCTGTAGTGTTTGCACACACTCTCTGGGTGATCGGTTGATCACTCGGCTTATCACATCCAGTTGGTTGAACACTGTATCTACTTAGTACCTCGTGGTACGTATTGCTGTAGCACCAAAGTGCAACTGCCCCCTCTTGTCCGAGGCTTGTATTTATAGACTAATCTATTGACAGTCTAGGCTGTTGACATATACTACAATGTCATTAACACATTTAAGTGGGTTTCGGTACATTATTACATCCTCATTATTTCACTCACTCATAGATCAACTCATAATCTATTCACAAACGCATAGGTAAGCCCATTCACACGCTTTTCTAGGTAGGTATTTTATTTGGTCTTCGTCTTCTCTTTCCTTCCTCTCGCAATTTTAATCTTTCATCCCCCGCGTC
This sequence comes from Bicyclus anynana, assembly GCF_947172395.1. Lineage (NCBI taxonomy): Eukaryota > Metazoa > Arthropoda > Insecta > Lepidoptera > Nymphalidae > Bicyclus > Bicyclus anynana. The sequence goes on from NC_069088.1 coordinate 8,093,883, forward strand.
ATAAACCATGCTAACTTGTTAACTCTTCAGCTTTTCTTGTCGCTGGCTGAAGTCCAGACTTTTCAAATCTTCATTTATAGCTACGTATCTTCACATACAGTCATTATGTGCCTAGTATTTAAACAAAAAACCGTTAATACGCCACATAACTGTTAATAAGACAGAGATAAAATCTTTTTCCAATACTAAAAGCTCTGTGTTGTCGTATTACAATTTGTGTCTGTCAACGGCCAGCCAAACGCGCCGACGAATTCCGAGAACTAATCAACGGACGCAGCAATGTCGGCGGACTGTCGGGCTAATCGTCCGGCTAGTAGGCAGTCGCAGTAGGCCCTATTCGTCGTCCGCGATCCCACTTCCGCGTAGCTCATCCCGCTGCGCGACCTAGGCCTCCCGTTACCGGCGAGCCCGTTACGTGACGCGCGCGACCCGGATCCGGCGACGAGACGTGCGGGAAAAACTCGCTAACTGTCACATACTTACCTAGTACCTACCTGCCGCGCTGCTATGTCTATATACGGTGTCGTACTTACACTCGGATAGATTTATTTTAATTTATGGCAACTTCTTGCTGACCCGGTGACCTTTGAATAAACCGGGTAACTAATAAAACAATCGTTGCCATAAAAATTTTCAAAATTGATTGTTTTAATTTTTCGACTGGTCTATTCGGTATTTTTATTTTACTTTTGTTCTTAACTATCCCTGTATTACACAGCAAAATAAAATTCAAACCGTTTTTTGAATTTTTCTGTATTTTTCTACTAACTTTTTACCTTAGGGACCTACTGCTTCTCAACCTTTTAATGTTAGCACAATTAAACATTTCACTATAAACTCGGGTAGAATATGAGATTTAGATTAAGATTTGGTACTACAAAATTTTAATTTCGCAATATAGGTAGGTACGCAAAACTTGAGATCATAAACCTTACTCGACTAAAAAACCTGTCTGAATCCCAATTCTTAAGAGACAATATCCTATACTAGCTGACGCCGCGCGGTTTCACCCGCGTGGTTCCCTTTTTTTATGGGAATACGGTATATAGCCTATAACCCTCCTCGATAAATGGGCTACCTTACACTGAAAGAATTTTTCAATTAGGACAAGTAGTTCCTGAGATTAGCGCGTTCAACCAAACAAATAAACTCTACAGCTTTATAATATTAGTATGATTTATATCAGTAAAGCCTTCTAAAGAAAAGTACTCGTATAGTTAGTTTATGGATAATAGAATCTTTATAAGACACGTTATACTTATACCTAAGTATTGCACAACGTTAATTTTAAGATATTCTTGGTATCTTGTCTAGTAATTTAGAACAGCTAATTTCAATTAAGGCCTTATTTAATAAGACTTTGATGGCTTATCATAAAGTCGTAACACGTACCGTTATTCGCACAGTACATAATGGCCCCCTTAGGTACACCATGTACGTAATTAAAAGTACAAGTAGAGTGCAAGGTTACCGCTTACGGTGACACTTAGCAAGCGGGTTGGAAGACGGGCGACATTCCGTGACGGTGTTCAATCCCGGCACTAACTAGGTGAATGGCACATGCGATTACAAATAATATCCACACGACATGACCAAATAGGCAACCCTGTCCTGTTGCTGAAAAGCGGAAAGTTGCCTTCTCTACAAGCTGAGCCGAAACTCGCAAGTTTGCTTACGTTGAACTTTTCGGTCTAGTATACTAACCTTTTTTTGGTTTGTATCTATTTTTCTATAGTCTATACTAATTTTTAAATTTAATTTGGGGGAATAACTTGAACAGTGAATGTGTCTGTATCCCTTAAACCTGCACCCAGAGCGCAGGCCCCCGGGACTGCTCAGTGTTATTCTCTGCCATTAAAGGGTTATCGGTTACATTCTTAGTGATAATTGTGAGGCCTTTCTTATAGATTATTCATTTAACAACGCCACTTCTGATGTCAGTCCGTCTTCGACAATTATTATAAAGAGGAAAGATTTGATTATTTATTCCCTTATTCCTACAGGAAGACAATAGTCTTCGAACAATGTATGTTGCCAGTGATGACCTATGGTTCCAAGACATGGTCGCTAACTATATGCCTCATAAGACGGTTCAGTCACACAGCGGGCGATGGAACGAGCTATGCTCTGAGTATCTCTGTGTGATTGCATAAGAAATGAGAAGATCCGCAGAAGAACCAAAGTCACCGACATAGCTCAACGAGTCGCGAAGCTGAAGTGGCAATGGTCGGGGCAGATATTTCGAAGAGCCGATGGACGTTGGAATGGGGACCCAAGGTGCTGGAATGGCGACATCATGCGAGTCGCAGGGATTCGCTGGATGCAAGCGGCTCAGGATCGTGATGTTTGGAAGTCCCTACAAATGGCCTATGTCCTGCAGTGGACGTCCATCAGCTGATATGATGATGAACCTATAGGAAATTAAACTACGCGGGTGAACCCGCGAGGTTCTACTAGTGCTTTATAAAATATAATACTCGCTAATATATTTATATCTAGTAATTATATTGGCACATAATAGGACATTGACTCAAAACGTATGTAGATATCTACAGTAAAGTGATTATTATATATAAAAAATTCTTTTAAGTAAATACATTAGATAAGCAATGTACTTGTACATATATTCGTATCATAATGACGGTAGTCGGTAGGAAACTGTACCGGAAGAGATATCCCGCTATCACTCCACCACTGAAATGTACCTAAAATACTGAGGTATTGATAATAAATAATTAATTAATTAATCGCAATTTACATGCTATTATCAAAGTACCTACCAGCTAATATTTTCCTTAACTCCAACTGACGACAGTAGAAGAAAAACATTGGTATTACTAGGTTAATAAATAATTTAATATTTAGGTAAAAACAAACGCTGTATTACGAGCAAGTCACTCATAGTTGTATCTTTTTGCAGTGGTGAAAATGAGGTGAGCGGAGTCAGTCATTTAGTCCTTTTCCTATGGACCTAAACTCTGATTCTATAAATGTGTCTTACATACGAGTAAACAAAACAATCAGTACAGTCTTTAATTCTGCACCACTTCCTGATGGTTTGATATATAACTATAAAAAAATTATATCTATTTTTGCAACATGTATATTTTTTTTTATTAATTTGGTACTTACTCGTACTAGTACTTTTTATCATAAACCTATTACTAAAGTCTGCATTAATTATTATTCTACTGAATTCCAATTAATATAATTCATCTTTATACTAGGTAGATCTTAGGTTAGACTCTACCGTTAAGAGGTTCAATAAATGGCTTAGAGTACTATGTCCTCGAGAAAAATAAATACTGTTCCCAAGGCATGTATTATACGAGTAAATACTGCCTTGACTGTCTTTTGACATCAAAATGATCGACAAATTCTGCATTAACGATAACGATGATACAGACATTAGTTATACTGGACTAACGAAGAGCTTTTTACCTTTTCGATTACAAATTCTCATCTATGTATGCATTAACGAGACAATTATCATCATTAGTGTATTAACTAATGCTGCACCTTCGAGACATTAGTTAGTAGACAAATGAAAAGCTTTTAACACTTTTTAAAAACGAGCTGTACTTACATGCATTCCTCAAGTTCTAGTAATCTACTTCCTTTAATGTCGTCTACATTTATTTCGGGACGCTCATTCTCAGCAAGTTGCCACGACCGGCTTAACGATAAATTCTACATTAATGCGAACGAAGGTGTACACAATTAGTAAGTAGGCTAATAAGTAGCATAGGCGGATGGACCCTGCCCACCTTAGAATGGTCCAGCGCCCACCCTAGAATTCTGGGCTACCGATTTAGTGTCGACTCTGCTCAGAATGCCGCTGAGCAAAGTCGACAAGGGGCCAGGCCCACCCTAGGAAATAATCCTAGATATGGTAATGATAATGAGCTTTTTACTTTTAGGTACAAGCTGTAGTTACCTACATGATTCCACAGGTCTACTTCCTATGCTGTAAACGCCGTCTAGATTTATTTCGGAACACTCAGTCTCGGCAAGTAGTCAGTTAGTCAGTTAGCCAACCGTCGCACGCCCGCTTGTCGCGCCAGGAAGTTCGCCCACACAAATATCGGTGTTCCACAGTCCACATGGCTATTTGGCAGACTTTTACATACCGATCATACGTCTCGTGTATTATTTAGCTTTTATGTCTGTTCCATGACGTTCGCTTGTCTGGGTTAATGTATTTAAAGACCGCAAAATGCCGTGTAAACCAATCTGAAGAAAACTGTCTACTGATAAAAAAAGTTTTTTTGAGTCTTGTCTATTTCATTGGTTAGTTAGTGCATGAGGCTCTGCCAATACTATGTCGTCCTGTCCTGTATGTATTATTGGAAAATATTGCAATTGGTGAAATTAAGTTAATTGACCGCCCCTAACAATTGGTCGAGGTCGTCCTAGGCCCGGGCCTACTGGGCCTTAGGGTAAATCTGCCACTGAATGGGTACGATGGAATTCCAGCGGTAGGTAGGTACCTATTTTATCGTAGGCAGTGGTAGATTGCACCCACCTTTACCGTGGAGCTATTGAGGCTTAGTTTATGGATTAAAGGGGTTTAATTAACTGCAAGATTTTTTCAAGGTTAACATGAAATCAAAGTTTTGATAGGTGGAATTAATTGTCTCTATCGTATTACGAAGCGTCGTCGTCATCAACCCATATTCGGCTCACTGCAGAGCTCGAGTCTCCTCTCAGACTGAGAGGGGTAAGGCCAATAGTCCACCACGCTGGCCCAATGCGGATTGGCAGACTTCACACACGCAGAGAATTATGATAATTCTCTGGTATGCAGGTTTCCTCACGATGTTTTCCTTCACCGATTAAGACACGTGATATTTAATTTCTACGAAGCGTGGATAGTGTGATTTTATATAGACATTTTAATATTAGAGAAGTTTAAAAAAAACGTGTTCTTTATTTCTAAACAATAATAATAGCAAATGGTATTCAGTATTCACATTAGGTAACCATATCGTCTCACACGGCCGATGTTTGCTCGTGCTCGTAAAGTGGTCGACAAAAAGTCTGCATATATTTGAATTTAATTTTGCGAACAGGAAATACCGAGACGCCACGCGGACAATCAGATGAACAAAAAAGACAAAGATACCACTTTGTATATAAATATTTATAGGTACGTTTAAGATGTTTAAAGATGGAATTTTTTTGCTCCATCCTTAATGAGGAAATCGTTAATTTATCGGAAAAAATCTACACAAAAAAAAATACCAAAGAATATTGCACACAGCTTACATTATACATAACTAATGTCGGGTACATAATTAACCAGAAATACCTACACGAAGAGAGCAGGTACTCAATAAACTGGCTCGTCATTCAACAAAATAAAGCAAAAGGAGTCCATAAAAGTGAACAATCGTTGGGAGTCAATCTTGTCAGACAGCATGGAGCAGAGACGTGACAATGACTCCGGTCAGCTAGGGAAATTATTAATTGGTCCTACAAATATGACAAAGAAGCGGAAATATAAAACTTCTGCAAGGAACCCCGCGGCGAGAGGCGCTTTACCTGACTCTTGCCCTGCCATTGTGCCCTGATTCAAAAGAAGGTATTTACTTTTGGGTCCATGGGAAATTGTGCAACGGCGGTTATTCCTTTAGAGCGCTATGAACCATCACATTATCAGAGGTTGTATCAAAATCTCTTAATACGTGCTCAGTATGTGAAAATCGAAGCCTTTTTACAACCCTTTCAACCAAGTTACAACAATGCTGAAAGTAATCCTAGATAAGGGAACAGTTGTATACGGTATGCTGAACAACATTGTTGTTAACAAAACGGTTTCATCACGATCCTACTGGCGGTAAAAAAGATAAAATTGACATCAGATAAGACTTATTTCTTTTTCTTTGAAGGTCGCAATGCAAAATGTTATCTCTACGTTCCACAACGGAAAAAGAGAATAACTGTATGACTTAAGAAGTTTTCTATTTTTAAGTAGGTATACCTGATACAAAAAATTGAGAATTGTATCCTTTCTTATCAGTTCGCACAATCAGCGTTAGCGCCGGTGTGGTTACTTAACGAGTAATCTACGGAGTTGTGAATTTACACCTCTTTGTTCTCGAGTGGGCGCAAACTGAAGTGGACGTCCGGATTCGTCGAACTGCTGTCCACTGGCCGTTCTATATCTCACGGAGGAGTGTCAAACGAATCTATAGACGTTTCTTAGAAGGGACTACGCGGCGCTTTAGACCCTTACTTTTTTGTACACTTAAAGATAATAAATGATGCGTTTGAAAAAAAAAAGAATCCGACCTGTTCATGAGATAACGATCGGGAATCATTTTTATGGAAATGTTCTCCGGAATTATAACGATCAGAAATCCTTTGGGATGAGTTGAGGCGAGCAGACAATGCGTCGGCAAAGGTAGAATTTTAAAGACACTCAATGCATATCTGATGGGAAGTTATTATAAATAATTGCAGCATTTTTTTTACTTATGAAATTAATTTATTACATTCTTGCAGGAACAGACATTTAATTTAAATACACGTAATTTGAAATTCAAAAAAACATTTATTAAAATTAAAATACCTACTGTACCTACTGACGTAGAGGTTCTTGTGTTTTTTTTTAATAGACTGATTTGAATTGTAATTTCTTATTCTAGGCACCGTACGTTAAGCTTTAGGTACAATCAAATAGGATTTTGAATGAGGTATAAAAATGTACCGAGTACCTAATTGCAGAAGTTCGAAAAACTTTCCATTTTGATACATTTCAAGTGAGTAGACCCATTGCCTGTAGCCATTATAGGTACTTGAAGAAGACAAACACTAATCTATGGCTAACACAAAAGCCATAAGCTACTCTATACATAAAAGTATAGCGCCGGCGCGCGGCGTCTAGTCGGGACAATGTGCTAAACATCTCCGAGACACCGTTTCATTGCCTCGCATTGTGTCCCCACAAATAATGAGCAAAGCACTCGAACCTTTATTTCCTCTCCCAATAGCTCTGAAAGAATTCAAATGTTAATATCCTATTAGAGTTTATTTTTGGGTTTTCTACGAAATACCAAGATATAATAGACAGCATTGTCCTACTCATCGTATACAGGTTGGGTTAACAATTGTGGGAATTATTAGCAAGTTGAGGGATAAGCTTCAGTGTGCTTAATTCATTTTGTATTTTGTATAATATGTATACTCGTATTATTAAGACAAATAACAGCACATAGACTTACGTATGTTATTCCAGCAAATAGGAACTAGACTGCTACTCGTAATTCGTATAGAAGTAAAAAAAGAAAAACCTCTGTTTTAGCTTCTAAATCCTCATAGAAAAAAGGATGCATTTTTTCTTTATGGATTTTAAGAAAAAATGCATTAATCTTATTATATCTTAGAGGTAGAGTACGTAATAATACGTAATTAAGTATGTCTGACTGTTACACCGCTTTGCACTTGCAATCATGACAAGCAATAATTCGAATGATAGATCTTAAATTATTATTGAAAAAACCAAGAAATAATATGACTAGCTTACGCGTTTTCAATGCACATGTGTTTTACATGTGTAAATACAGAATCAAACCACTACCCGTATCCTACCCCTGCCCTACCCCTACCCCCCATTTTAGGGAAGTGGTTAGAAAGAGACAAAAAGCAGCCCATGTCATACAATCCTTTCAACTATCTCCACTTAAAAAATCACGTCAATTCGTCGCTCCGTTTTGCCGTGAAAGACGGACAAACAAACGGACAGACAGACACCCACAGCACAGTAGATATAACAAGCAGTATAATAACTCGGCCGTATTTTTGAAATAAATACCTACAGCCGCGCGCTCCGTAAACATGTGATAGGGCTGCCCGCCTCCAGCATTTTAATTACATTTGCCAACTTTGTGTTTCCATTTAGTTTTGTGATTGTAAATATACTTTTTTTTAAATAAACAAATAAAATACTTTGTAAATTGTAGTAAAATAGGAAGTGATCAATAAAATGCGTGTTGTTTTTTGATTGGTAGATTTAAATAAGGCTGATACTAATCAATGATCTTGAAGGACCTTCATATATTTATTTTGGTGAAGCCATCTAGGTATTACCACCATACTAGGTGACCAAATAATAAAAAACCGGTCAAGTGCGTGTCGGGCCACGCGCAGTGTTGGGTTCCGTAGATTATGTTAGCACTTTAATCCCTTATGTAATAACACACAATAGAATAAACGATAAAAAATTGATCCAGACTTGGCATGTAGGGAAGGAACCACAAAAAAAAATTGAGATTGACCGGGTTCGCTAGTTTACTAAAAAAATCTGGATAGGTATATTAATATCAGCCGGCTCTTTACTCTTTTTATTCAAATACATTAAAGTATGAGCAACACAATGATGTTGTTAAATTCAAACAACTTCTTTACTTAACTTTTTTATGACATAAAAATACAGGTATACAAAACATACATGTCATAAGATTTAAATCTATGTATTACATAATATCAAAGAAAACAACCTAAATGAAGAAGTTAATAAATAATTATTTAATAATATTATATTACCGTTTTCGTCATTTACCTATTTACACAATTTTATTATTTAAGCATTTATTTATATATTTTTTTTAAATTATGCCTTTAGAATACAAAATATTAATCAAACTTTATAAAAATAATAGCCCACCAGTTGCGAGGCTTTTTTTCCTAGTCGTCATAATTAAAAATCCAATACACTGTGCGTTCGTCACCGCGGCACAGTCGCGACTGCCTTCACCCTACGATCACCCCACGTTCGGGGTGCGTAGGTATAGCTCGCGTTTCGACCTCTAGTATGAAGTCATCCTACTGGTTATGCTGTGCCCACAGTTTCACATTTATAATATTAGTATATAGATTTATAGGTTCAATGACTAAGAAAATATAATAAGACACCAGAGTGACACAAGTAGCTTTGTTATCACAAAAGCGGAATCTCAAACACCGCTAGCCGTTCAAAAAGCTAGTCTCGTCGCTCCAGGAACAGGCGCACAATACTCGCTCGCACTGCGTTGCTTCACCAAAGAACGTCTGTTTACCACTTCGTTTCCCATTCAATCTATTGTTCGGAAGTGAAGAAGTGCTCCATACTGGATATATAATGTTCCCTATTGTGCGAAAGTTAATATTTTAGCCCGAACGAAATTCGCTCTATTGTATTCCCCACAACGTTACCTGAGTTCTATAGAATTAACGTGCGGATTGCACACTTATTATGGTAGTATCAATGGTCGAAAATATCCGCGAAAGATCAAAATGCAAAGTATGCATTCAGACGCTGTATAAGTGGGCTGGCCGTTGTAATTGATCAACGGAAAAAATGGCAACCACTCCTTCGAAACCGCACAAAAATATTACAACTGTCTTCCTTACAAATGATCCATCATATTTTATAATAGAATACTTGAAAAAAATTACCTACATAAAAACATTCAGATTAATGTTATTGATGAATAGATTTAAAACGTTATTTTCACTTGAATATATATTTTTTAATTTTGGTCAAATTTCTTTACCATTTCTTGTAAGTAAATGATTGAACGCTCCCTTATTTATTAGCCTGGGGATGATTACATGAAATGCACCCAATACCAAGTCAGTGTGAATAGCTCAACGAATAATAAAGGGTAGAACAACTCTAATTCGATCACCGCACGGTTGGTCTAAGCCTACCACAGTCTCTACAACGAATCTGAGGGAAACGGAAATATAGACATAAATATAATAAACTTATTAATTCTGGGCTAAGAAATAGAAGATCGCTGTCAGTCGTATTACAAAAGTTTCGTCGGTGATTAAAAATTGGATATGCGAAAGATGAAAAAACAAACAAGACAACCAAGTCCCTCCACTTTGTGAAGTTCAAGTCTGTACAAATGATACCAATAAAAACAATTGCAGCCAACAAGATATTCTCGCCAAGGCAGAGTAACGCGCACCGTGTAATCACATACGGAGTGGATGGTCGGCGGCGGCCTTGAGTGACGCTAGAGCGTTTTCCTACTTCACTTCCTGCTCGCTGCCGTCCTGTCTTGACTCGAGCGCCAACACTTGGGCGCTGTTCACATTGAGCAAGACATGCCATCAAGTCTATTTATCAATTTTACAGTCGACATAATTATAGCGGGCCCCACAGATGTCTTTTACGGAGCTTGGACTTCATTGCATTGGATTGGTATGCAATAAATGTTCTCGAGATATTGTCAAAAAAGCATTTCCATTCAAAATCATGGCAAATGATCTTTTTGTCACAAACTTTTACGGAGGTTCTTTCTAAAGGATAGGCCTTAAAGTTAAGTTTTTAGAGGATGTCCTTAACCCTAAACCCATTGGTCATAAGTCCAAGGCTCTTCTCGGAGGCTTTTCTCTCTACCATGCGATGAACCCAGCACCCACACGGTGAATTTATGGAATGCTAAGATAGTCGACTCATATTACATAGTTATTTGTCTTTTTGTATTAATACAACAAAATCAAAAATCATAAGCATCGATCGTTTCATTCATCATGCAGATTGAACACAAAATCGGATTACTTCCACCATTTATATCGTCACGAAGATGATATAAATAGTCGCACTAACCCGACATTGTTTAGTGATAAGTATAGGTTATATGAGTGGACTAGCAAATAGATTACTGATTTTAACGGAATTCCCATCGTCCCATCCCATCGTCAATGTATATATATTTCCTATACATACATCGTCAATGTATGTATTCCCTAAGTCGAACGTATAGATCGATTATACTCACTCATTAGGCAGAGCGGTACCAGCTCAAAACCACATTGCACTTAATATCGGCTTTGATCAGGGGCTACCACAACCTAATGCAAAACCATCATGATATCTGCCTATCTTATGGGCGTAAGTAATCGATGTATATTGATGACGTCCAAAATCGCTCTAAGAAACAATCTAGCGATAAGCTCAATGGCTCTAAGGGTATGAAATGTCGAAACATTATGGAATCACTACGGATTTAAGAGCTTATGGTAAGGCCCCAGCAAATGCAAGTTATTGTCGTCGTATAAAAAATGAGGAAGATTTAATAAAATATTCTTATCATTCCACACACTGCGTAAGATAAAAGTTACGTAAGTATTAACAGATGTAAAGTTAAACAATAATAAATAAATTCCACGCCTTCCGTCCACAGTATCACAATTCCTTACATAATGAGTAACGAGACAAAAACCACGGAACTTGTCACGCAATTTGTCATTATTCTATTATATTAAGTCTCGTGTATGCCAAATATTAAATACAAGGTGAGTCCACAGTGCCTCATATATACTTACTCTAATCAGTTAGTATATACTGTGAAAAATTACCCAAAAACGTTAATCTATTTTGGAGATTATAATATCATTAGTGATATTCAAAAAATAATTTCCTCCTGATCGTTTTTTGGCCTCATAGACTAGTAGTCATTAGCCAATCTAAGGGAAGATGTCAAAGGGTCTGTACACAAATACAAGTGCACTCTGTAAAGGTGAAGACCGAAGAGACGGTGGTCTGACATGATCAGAGAGAGATTAAGCGTGTTGCCTTAGGCACGGATTTCGGAATATACACGAGTATCCGGGATATTTATTCATGAACTCATTCTGAAAACGAACGCAATTTGCAACGATTAGTAAAACCACAAATTGCAGATAAAAAGATACTTAACAAGAGTTAAGATTGATTGAAACATCTTAGGTAGTTAGTAATCCTAATCTATGGCCAGTCAGGTGGAAATGTCTGGTGAAAATATTTGTGAATCTGCTCTAATTATAAAGAACTCAATTTGTTTACATATACCTACTTACCGTTCGGTTTACGCAGTTAAATGAGTCTAAAAAAAATTGCAGAATTCTTAGTAGACGTCACGGATTAATCCGCGATCCACAGTTAGACTAACAGGTCCATGGCAAAAATTTATGGATCACTTGAACCACCACGAGAAAAACAAGATTGGTAATTTTTTTGTCCGGCATTTTTACCATTGATAGATGAAAACTAATAAAAAAACTAATAGTGCAAAAATAGCGCGTCACCAAGTCGGGAAATGTTTTGATATTTTGACAATTTTCTCGGTAACTTTGGTAATTTGATTTTGTACAATACTTCGTGTTTTGTTATTATTTTTCATGGATGGTAAAAGTACCGTACAAAAATATATGTCCAAAATGTACCTCCTCTAGGTACTTTGCTAAGCTGTGCTTTTGAGTTCTCATCTGCACTTAGTTAGACAACTTACAAGTTACTGCATAGTACGGAATGTTAATATTCTATACTCCTGTGTCTTTCTAAAAAGGTCTCCTGGTGGTTCAAATGACCCCTCAATTTACGCTACGGGCCTGTAGTCTAAATGGCTGGAAACTCTTGACTGGAGCTATTTTAATCTACTGTACAAAAAGGTCAACAGCATGACTTAAGCATTCTTGGAGTGGTATATAGACGAGATACTCAATATATTTCCGGTTTTGACCTGAGTTTGTTTTTTTACTAGTAGGTATAACCGCTTATGCACAAACAAACAGTTTTAAAATAACATAAAGAAAAGATAAGCGATATTAATATTTTTAAATTTGACTAATATTTCCCTATCGTCGCCTGTGCTCACGGATATACTCGTAAGATAGTTTATTGGCGCTTTATCTATGTCCTGTGCTGTGATAGTATATGAGCATACATTAAACAACAATAGTATAATGGGCGAGAATGGACACTAGGACTTTTCGAATTTTATTCAACCACTTGACCATTGAGCTATTTATTTTTAAAACTGTGTCAAATTTTAAACATTTACATTTTTAGTTTTAAGATAAAATTGTGTGGAGGCAAACACAAAGATAAACGGAGCCATTTTTAGAATTTTTATCTGTTCATAATAATGCACGGAATTCTAAAATCCTCAAAACGCAATGATTTTTAAAGTTGAACTTACGAGTAAACTTGAACAAAACAAGGGTTACAGAAATATCAAATATAATGTGGTGTAATCTCAGTAATGGTCGCGTCATATCCACCATTTCCCGGTTAGGCTCTCCGCTGTTGTTTAACCCGAATGCATTTTGCTTTTGTGACGAGTCTCGCTAGAAATGAATACTTCCTGAGCATAGGCAAGCGTATCTGGCAACACTGAGGTGGTAGCAGGAACAATGTGTCAACGTCGGTACAGAAGACAATGTTCGCATAGCGCGCCTTCGCAATCTTCCTAATGAGTGAACCCTTTCACACTTAGGACAAAGCTGGGGGTTCGCGGGTGACGTGACATGTATTCACGATGTCACTCTTTGTGGTCGCGGGCCAAATGAATTTCACCCTTTACAAAAGCAAAAGTTACACGCTATTACATTTTTTTTAAGTGATTATAGTTTCACACCCCGCGCTACAATGTCGCGTGTTTCGTAAAAAGAGCCAGACTTCTTTGGAATTACACAAAGGTTATGTTTTGGCTTCACCAACAAATACACACACATCAACATCGACAGTAAGTTAACGCGAAATATAAGAATAATATTTCTTCACCGCCTTCAATGTGATTAGAAGGTAGCACATACGATGTTATTTTTTGCTTTTTAGTTTTATTTTTGTGATTTTTAAGTCGGTTAAATTTTTTTGTTAAATAGATTTTATATGAGTTTATATAACCAGTGCTGATTAACTTGACACCTGGCTACCAAACACATCCATACAAACACAGTACAAACATCATTCGAGCCAGGAGTCAGATTAATCCGCACGAGCTGCACTAACTTACTTAACCTTTTTTTGGTTAAGAGAGGAAATCTCTTGTAAAAGATACTCTTCCTTAAAAGGGGAGAAGACGGTTTATGTGGAACTTTTCAATAAAACCCCCACCCTGACATTTTGGTAGGCTTTGCGATATCAAAGGAACACCAGTACCTCCACTGGATTTTGCCTCTAATAATAAAAAGCATTAACAGGAAACCTAGATTTAAACAAAAACCAAGCTATGACATCATTTATTTATAATTGTTTTCTGATGATCTATTAATAAACGATTATTATTCTTTGTTTTACGTAAACGTGTTCTTAAAAGGAGATATATCTACTTTTCAAACAAACTTGTTCAAATCTGACTATTTGTAATGACTCAGAATGAGACTCTACCTAACGATACTTGTATCTAAATAAACCTGAGTGATGATCTTTTTATAAAAGAATATTCGCCATTTGACTTAAATATGCCCAAAATTCCCTTTTTTCTTTTTGCTATATTATTTTAATTGATTGAAAGCTTATCTGGTGGTACTTGAGCAATTATTCAGCATATGGTAAAACGCGTTTGCCTAGTGTCTTTTCACACTTGACTAGAAGATAATTTTTCTAATAACATTACCTGACGTTTTAAAAGTGCTTATAAACTAAGCCTAATTGAAATGATTAAGTGAGTTTGACTTTGATACCCATATTGTAGGTGATCTACAAAAGCTGGCAGGAAATTCCATATCTTTGCAGAGCCTACAAGGAAGAGCCAGTAGGTATAGGTAAAATAACGTTTTTAATGAACATTGATCCGAATACTTAATAAATAATTGGTGTGTATTAATTACTATTATAAAGTGTGCACGACAATCATTATGTCGCCGAGCAACTAATTTACACGTCCATTTAGGAAAAATAACGCGGCTGTTGATGCTAACCGGAAACGGCGATTAAGAGTAATTAAATAATCACATGCAGTGCGCCTGGTTTGTGTTATCCTTGAGTTAATGTCCTCTATTAATCGTTACTAATACACAGTTAATATTTGCTTCATGTTATATTGTGATGTTAGAACTTAATACCTATTAGCAGAGTGATAAAACTTCAGAATTTATTTTTAAAATAATTACCGACCGAAATTCGTTTAATAAATTATTTTATTTTTTGTAGAACCTTGCAACGCCATCTCGTAGAATTTAATGTAGGTACCACAATGTCAACTTTATCAGCTAGCGAAGTCAGAATTTCCGTTCGCCTGAAATCCTGTTTTGCACAAATACCGCGGGTAGTATGACTTTTTCTAGAATAAGAAGTACCTGGAACTTAATTATATTGCGACCGGTACCATTTAAAATACATTTCATTTCATTTCAATATCATGATTGGCAAGGCAGGGAAAAGAGGAGAAAGAAAAGGTAGGAAAAAGAAAGATTCAAGCCTACGAAAAACGAAAAAATGGACTGGCACTTCAAGAAAAAGACATCAAAACTAGTATAATGTCAGTGATATACCAGATAATGTCGATGATTATTATTAGATACCCCAGACTCCTACAACTGAGACAAACGAATAACACCTCAATTATCGTAAAATTCTAGAAACGGTTCCGGCTGTAGAGCGTGCAATGTACTTACCTACAATCGAAAAATATAAACCCATCTTCGGAATTTTGGTAAATAAATGGAAATATGTACAAACATAACAACAGAAAATAGGTTAGTAAACTTTGATCATAATAATATCTAACACTTGTAACAGCTTCTTACGATTACGAGCATTGCATCCGATAGATTCCTACCTACATACATCAATTACAACTTTTTACAAGTTTCAATACACATTAACGTATGTATGTATCTATTGTGTTGAAACGTAACACAAATCAATGTTAATTATTAACATTTAATGAATAAGTCTGATATAATAGTTGCATCACATGATTGTTGGTGTAATAATAAGGATGTTAGTGGTGCGTGCACGCAAGTGTTGGGGGGCTGCAAGCCGCGGTAGACTGAGAGAGATGATTATATACGTTTTGTATTTGCTAGAAAGAGAGAACAGTTAACGTATAGGATTAATCAAGACTAGTTCCAAATATGAAATTATTCATCACGCGTTTACACAATTGTTTTACTAGATCTAGACGATTTGGTAAGTGGAGCTATTCGTAATGAATATAACAATTTATTTAATTAAACTAAATTTTATGAATGTTCACTGCCCAGTATCCAAAACAACGGTTTTGGATACAGAATACGTTGACATTCTAGAAGACTAGTATGTCAGAACTCAGAACAGAAAATGATAAAATTTATTTATTTATTTATAAACCATGAAATGGTTAATTAAAAAGAATATAGGTACACACAGGTATGAACCATAAGATTTTTGGTCCTTTACAATTCCGTTTGATACTTACATAAATAAGAATTATAAATCAACAAAGGCTTTGAAAATCAAAAAAATCTAAATGTGCCGCATCCCGATAACATCTAATTATAGCACTCAAGGAAACAGAAATAGTATCCGTGAACCCTTGCAAGGGAGAGGCGCGGTGGGATAGTTTTACACCTGTGCGACTATTGGAGGGTTGGTTCTTCTCATTTCATACGCAGGTGGATAAAAAATCAGTACCTACCTGATTATTTGTGTGTATGTGTTTAATGTAGTATTGGATACTATAATTTACTTATGTATAGAGGAAAATTATTGATTTTTTTTAATTTAAAGAAATGGTTAATATGTAGGTACATTTTTTTTTTTGTTTTACTCGATTCTTAAACATGAACAAATATTATTACCTATATAAAGACAGAAAGATAAAAATTCAGTCAGTCAGAAAATAGAGTAGGTTATTGAGTACCATAAATAGGCTACTTTTTGTTCCAGAAAAATCTATATTTCCAGGGGGATTTCAAAAAAAGCTGGATTCCTCGCGGGCGTCCGTGTATTAAATAACCGTTACTTTTTCTTGAAAAATTCCAAAAGATTGCTAAGTTCACAAAAAGCCTATCAAAACAAGCCGATCACGTTACGTCATTCCTATGTCATCTTCATCATAAAAACTCGACGTTTTGACTCGGTTCTGCCCTACATATGTGAAGTCAATTCGAGGAAGCTAGCTGAATATGCAAAACCTTACAAATGCTGCTCTCGGCGAGCACTCGAGACCATAGCCATGCGTAACTGCAATAATTGCATTATACAAGAGCTGACGTCCGCACTTATGCTGGCATTAGAGCGATTTACCCGTATTTACCTACGCTACGTAGTTTTAACAAGGTTTATAAAATAATCTTTTGCCACGGTTGCACTACCTAAAAAAACCCATGTCTTTTTTACCGAGAATGAAAAATCCCTTCTGGACTTCTGCTGATTTGGGCAGGGTCCTTTCGCACGGATTAAACGACCTCCTCTTGACTCCGAAGTCAGCATGACACCGCGACGCCTTTCTTCATGCCAACTCTACTTATTTTCTCTTTTCTGTTCAACTTTATCAATGATTCATCTTTATAAAAAAATTATATGCCTATATCTCTACCAAGCTCAATAGACTGCATACGCATGTGCCCACCCTAGGACACTGGGCTACCGATATTGAATTCTATTATGGACTTAATGTGGGGAGCCAGGGCTACCCTAAGCATTAACATTACTGAACGTTTCTTGTGCGAGTAGCCTCAGGTGAGGCTCAGATGAGGTATTCTTTGGTGACACTAATGGATAAAATTAATGATAAATTCAAGATCATCACTGCGTGTCATTCTCAGAACTAAGTTTGAAGGTCAATACGAGAAGCTTGGCTTAGCACTAGTTATTCAACTTTCCGATCCTTCAGTAATAAGATAACTATTTCTTAACATCTATTTGGCATCTCACATAACTTAATAATTTGTATGTTTACGTGATCATTTTAATGTAAGGTGTTTTATACTGGATTTAATTTATTATACTCGTACAATTTTAACCTCTACGTGTTTCTGATCTTTATGTAGACAAAATATACGAGTACTTTGTCAATCGCTTAGTAGGTAGGTCTTAAACTACACAGGTACGTATGAGTATGTGATTTTAAATACTCAGTCATAGGTACTTACTCGTACAATATTAATTACAAGTACCAAATTACAATAAATAAAAATAATATATTTAATAGAGCTTTTATGATTGGAAGGAAACTAAATACTGTCTTCGTATTATACATAAAGGAAAATCGATTTTTCCGGCACAAAGGAACATGTGTGTAAAATTTTACAGTAATCTCTAACCCTTCGCATCCAAAATCAATTAATGGCGTTTGTATCTAATCCGCGGACGGCGACAGATGTGTGCTACAGAGGGATGGCAATGAAAATTCATAGCCCTCCCTCCGAGCGCGTGGACCCTACCGAATTGTGCAAACTACTGGCTTTGAGACGCATCTGTCCGTTTGCTTCCTACACAACTAGTGACGACTGGTAACTTATCGATATATTATCTGCCGATAACCTACTTTTTATCGTATTTAGGCCAAGGATTGTAACGGAAAGTCGGTGTACCAAAAAAAACGAGCGAAATTCCGTATCAACCGCGCGACACAAACGAAATCTTTGTTTATGTTCCCACCTGTAAGTATTAGGTACCTATACTTGCAGAATCAAATAGTACTACACTAACATTTGACTGGTTCTAAGCAAGTCAGTGGATGAGGAACCAAATTTGCTTTAAGCCCATGACAGTCTTCTTACACTTTACGACACAATCGAGCGGAACTCAATTCCGCTTGGGGATTTCCGATTAATAGGTACCTACATTGATTTGTCCTTGACCTTAAGTAGACGTACTGCTGTAATAATTCCATTAGCTACAAAGAGTGCTATTATTTCAGTGAGATCTATGAAAAGTAACAAAACAAACTGAAATAAAAAATAGAATAAGCAAGGAAATCCTAAGAAATACCCATGGTTCATTTGTGCAAACTATGTGGTTACAACAAGCATACACAAATGCGGCCCACGTAACAATTTGTTTGCATATTTAATGGTGACAATCAGACTTAATTGGCACCTACGTATACGAACAATAAAACGGATCGATCAAAGTACCTACTGGCGATCACTTCCTGAAAACAGTAGTTTTGCAAACAACAGCGGAACTCGTATTGTTTTATACCGAGAACAGTGTAGGTACGTTAAGCGTTTGATACGATACTGAGGAGTTTCTGCTTCCTGTTGCCAATGAAAATGTAAACACGAGACGACACACGGCCATTTTCATTCTTCGACCGACCTCAATGTTCGTCGTTGTCGACATTAGGGCCAATTCACACGACGTACTTTGTATCTAGGAGCAGATAAATCGCGTCATGAAGTCATGGGATATAAAGCCAATATTGGTAGGTAGTTTGTGTACACAGCAACGTCTAATGCGTGAAGAGGAGATTGAAGTAGGTATACCTACCTGTTCAATTTAATTTGCATATTTAATGGAGACAATCATATACGACAACAATAAAACAAATCAAAGTACATGATGACCATCACTTCCTGAAAGCAGCTGTTTTGCAAACAGCGGAACTCGTATTGTTTCATGCAGAAAATAGTGCGTTTGATATGATACAGGATACTGAGGAGTTTGTGCTACCTGTTGCTAATGAAATTGTAAGCACGAGACGACCCACAGCCATTTTAATTATTCGACTCGATCGTCTTTATTAGGGCCAACACACACGACGTATTTGTATCTAGGAGCAGATGATTCGCGTCATGAAATCATGGGCCAATAAAACCAATGTTGGTAAGTAGTTCGTGTGCAAAGCAACGTGCAATGCAAGAGCAAATGGAGGTAGGATATTTAGCCAACAGAACTATCTCGCAAAAGTCGCTAAAATGATTTGTATCTGATGACAGATCATGCACTAGAAACAGAAAAGAACCTAAAATGGAACCCTGTGGAACGCCATTATAACGTGCATATCTTCTGTCACAGGTATGCCTCTTAAGGCAGAGGAGATAGTAAGATGGAAAAAAGGAGGGAAAATGTAGAGATCTTATTTCATGACTGGTTTCAGGCAGTCATGTTTTCAAGGTCATGAGTTTGATCATTGCTATCGTACCATTAAAGCTAAGAACAAGACTCGAAAATCTAGCTTAGGAAGACATCGCTACGTTTTTATAGCATATTCGTTATGATAATATAAAACAGTAGGACCATTAGGAATTCCTGGTTAATACCTGATTGATAAGTTATCCACGTTTAGATAGGTAGATATTATTATCCGTAATATTAACATAATTAATATCTGATGATAAATCAATACCTACCTTACTTATTACGTTAGAATGTTTATTATTTATACTGTACCCAAAATAAAGCTATACCTACATACACATAGGTTTACCATTTAATAAATAAGTGTATTTATCTTGTGTTTACTATTCGTAATAACATTTATAATAATTATCGATAATATAAACAAAACAACAGTCCTATCCAACTAATAATGTAATCGGACGCTGCACTATGTCCCTCGCTGAGATAAGTCGCCCTAACATTCAAACAAGTGGCTCACCCACACTGGCGCACAATCAGGAAGTACAATGGAGATTAAAAGGACTTGACGCACACATGGCGTTAATGTAATAATATTCGTGTAGAGGTGGATGAATATAAATAATATAGCGTACGTATAGCGTACGCACACAAAGGGAGAATTTAAATAAAGCATCTCGCGCATTGTACCAGGAAGTAGCAGCTCACGCACGCACACATACACGCGGTGTGCGTACGCAGCGGCGCGGGCGCACACTTGCGCGTCGGCTACGCGTGGGAGCGCGCGCACATGGCCCGATTGGGACACACCGAACGAGCCCCTTGAGTCTTGACGTTACTTTTTTTACGACTCGCATATAATATGTCACACAATGTTTGATGATGACAACGAAGGAATCACAACCGTTAAAAATAATTTAATACCTAACATAACATTCTAAAAAAAATCTTTTCTTGTCTTAATCTTATGAAATTCAGGTAAGTATTTCAAATAGACTATTACGTTTGATTTTACATTATTGGTTAAATAAAGTCAATTTCTTTAATCTAAAACTAAAGTTACTACTACGAATAAGTGCGGTCATTAGATAGGTTGTTGTACATCAGTTCAGTATGGATTATAATTGAATTTTTATATAAGCTTGACTTTGTTAGAAATGTTGAACTTCTTCATGGACAAATTGATCATCATCAAAAGCACATTTCCTATTCTAGTATAACGTATCTTATAATTAGCGTAGTATTAAAACAGAACTAGTCTGTTTGATATTGAAGTTTATCTTATCTTAGCAATAAATAATTTAAACATTCCGTTACAATATTTGGACCTGTTCCGAATTTCTTGGTGTTATAATTTAATTTATACTTTGAATATTACTGATTACTTGAGCGATTCCAAATACCGCGGTTTTCTACCATTAAATAAGTATAAAAACTAAACGCTTCCTAATAGGAACGCTGAATAAGCAAATGCCCTCTCCCAGCGCGGGTGCATTCCCGACCCGATTTTTTTGATCATGTTGATCCCAAATGAACGAAGGGGTCGCTTTGTCATGTGACACTTGCGCGCATTGTAACTCGCCTGGGGGTTACTCGTTAGAATTGGGGGATAATTGTCTATTATATTCTCAATACCCACGTCGAGTTGTGAAGGCACTTGTTTGTGAACTTAAATCATATTTACCCTACTCGTACTAAGATTACCTAACAACGCCTTGTTTAAAATACTCTTGAAGATAGATAGACTTGAGGATAACTAATGGTTTTCAAACTTAGATTCTAACTTGCAACTTACTGGTATATTCTTAAATGACCAGCTCAACAAAGCGTGTTAAAAGACTGTTCGTTGAAATAGTATTATATATAGTAGTATTTAATACATACACGTGAAATTGGTAAGGATTTTAGATCGAAAAATAACATAAAAAACAAAGGCCTTCTAAAATCACCTACGGATTATAATGAATAAATAATGCCGCTTTTTATCAATACAGCTAATATTTTCGAAATCATGAGTGTAATGTTAAGTAGTTAGTGATTCTGCGCCTTACGTTACTCATACGAGCTGACCACTGTCAAAATACGCATAAGTAAAAGCTAATTATTTCAATAACATTGATTATAAACGATTACGCAAAATATGTTTTTCAATTATATCAGAATACAATGATGAAACCTAGATAGATACGAGTGTCTTATAAGAAAAGTTTCCTTGTGTTTTTGGTACTTATACACAATTGAAAACGTATAAAATGACCACTCGTCAAAGGAAATTGTAGGTTATCTAACCTTAAATTTGTACATAAAAAAATTCTGATATGAAGTAGAGGCGGTAAACGTTGTAACCGGAACTTGGCAATTTCATTGTCAACAATAATAAGACTCCCAAGAAAAAAACACCATAGCAATTACATGATATCACCAAATAGTAAGACAGGGAATTGGTAGGTGAATATAAATACTAAATAGAACCGGAACAAAGAGTACAAATTATTCTTTCTTAACCTGTTATTTGTTGATAAGATATAGAATATCGTGACTTTTAACGTTGGGAAATTCTTGAATATCCACCGAAAAAGTTACATAATAGCAACACCAATTCGTCGTCTTTTACAGGTTAAATCTTTCCCTGTGTTCAAAGATAATAATTAAACTCAAAGAAAGATATGTAATCTGCCTAACTTTCCGAGCATTTCTCATCGTAAGCTAACAGTCCAGTAACATAATCTAACGAAGTAAATAAGAGATAAACAAATCACAATCAGTGACCTAAACGCCCATTTCCTAATGTAACACTAATTTTGTTTGAGTGGGTAACTACAATGTTGTAAGTTGTATAGTAAGTTGTCAAGATTAAGAAGTCAATGAAACACGCAAGCTTGGCTATTGTGAAAATCAGATAGGCGCAAAAAGATTTAAATAATGAACAAGTATCTACTTTAAGTCTCAATCAAAAAATTTCGCAAACGTAGTGGAGCATTTCTTATTCGCCGGTTCACGAGCGTGGTGGCGCAACTTTTGGTGTGACATCGTTGCCTAGTTTTGTAGTAAATTATGTAACGCACAACAACAGTGAACAGTCAAATCGGGGTCGCGCTCTACTAGCAATCATTCGGAAGTGCGTTCAGAAGACGTTTTATTTAGGTATTGTTGTAACTAGGCTTCGTTTTCATTTACATTTTTGTTTATCAAGCAATTACTTAGACTTATTATAACTTATCTGACAGTTATGTACACGTTGCTTTACAACTGATCGTAGGGAAATCTATGAATACTTCGAATGGGGGCTGGAAATCCTAGGCACTACATCCAGCTCGAGTCAATTAAGGAATTCATAGTTGTTTATTTGTAATATTATTATACAATAAGCTACTATGCCGCTAAAAGCACAAGCTTTCCGGTCCTGTAGAATCTAGGTATTCCTTGATTAGTACTATCTTGACTAGTTCCATCTTGGACTTTTTTTTTACTTGATGCATAGGAGGTCCCATCAAGGCATTTACTTGTCGCTGATTAAATGAAATAACATTTTCTTAATTTTTTACTTTTTTTAAATCAACATCACGAGTACGTATAGGTACTATTTTTAACCGACTTCCAAAAAGGAGGAGGTTCTACGTTCGGCTGTATGTATGTTTTTTTTTTTTTTTTTGTATGTCCAGCGATAATTCCGTCATTTGTGGACCGATTTTGAAAATTCTTTTTTTGTAGTAAAGGGTTTGATTCCAGGGTGGTCCCATTTTTTTCATGTCAGGATCTGATGATGGCATCCTGGAGAAATCGAGGGGAACTTTTGAAAATCGTAGAGACGGCTAGTGCATTTGTTAGTGTTTCCATAAGGTATTTTAAACCACTACAATTTTATAAAGGTCTGGAGTTGGTCTGATGATGGAGCCGATACACAGACGATGGAACTCGTCAACGATTTACAGCAGGTACCTTTTGTTTGGGCTTAATTTATTTGTATTGATGAGAACTTTCCACCTAGATGGGTTGTGACTGTATTAAGGGTCTGATGATGAAGACGAAGGACAGTGAAGAGAACTCCTCGACGGTTCACAGTAGCTACCTTGTGTTTGGACTTGATAAATTTGTATTGATGAGAACTTTCCACCTACATGGGTTGTGACTGTATTAGGGGTCTGGTGAAGAAAACGAAGGATAGTTAAGGGAACTCCTCGACGGTTCACAGTAGCTACCTTGTGTTTTGACTTGATAATTTTGTATTGATGAGAACTTTCCACCTGGATAGGTTATGACTGTATTAGAGGTCTGGTGATGAAGATGAAGGAGAGTTAAGGGAACTCCTCGACGGTTCACAGTATCTACCTTGTGTTTGGACTTGATAAATTTTATATTGATGAGAACTTTCCACCCATATGGATGTGACTGCATAGGGGGTCTGGTGATGAAGACGGAGGACAGTCAGTTCACACTCAGTAGGTGTGCTAACACTAAAAATTAAAAAATAAAAATTTTAATAAAAAAAATTCAACCGACTTCCAACTCAAAAATTAACCTAAACTAAAAAGCAAAAAATAACATCTTACCTATGTGCTACCTTCTGATCAGTTTGAAGGCGGTGCCAATCCAGTGTCATGTTTTAATTAAAGCTGTTTCTGAAAGAACCACAGAAATTGTGTCATTTAAACGGCTTGAATTAAAACATCACTGGCTTGGCACCGCCTTCAAACTAATCAGAAGGTAGCACATAGGTAAGATGTTATTTTTTGCTTTTTAGTTTAGGTTAATTTTTGAGTTGGAAGTCGGTTGAATTTTTTTTATTAAAATTTTTATTAAGTATCTATTACGTTACTGTCCGAAAAAGTAAATTCCTTGATAGTATTTTAATCAATTTCAATTAATTAATAATAATTTATTTAAATTAACCTTCTAATGAGGAACACTTGACGTAATAAGAATTTAATTACACTCTTAGTGGTAAGTAAATACGAAGTCGTAAGTACCTATAACCCCGCGTGATTCGGGTCAGCAAACAGGAAGTGCCGCCATTTCCATACGATTGCAATTTCAAATGTAGAGGCGTCCGGTCTAGACTTCCGTCAGTTTATGTAGATTTCCCAGTTTTCCATAATGCGGGAATAACATTTTTATAAATTTTACTTGTGTGAGTGTGTATGAATGTAAGTACATATAAAATGTTTTTTTTTAAGCGTTTACTTAAAAAATTAAGAAATAAAGTAAATAGCATTAAGCGTAGAAACTGTACACATATTAACATTACATAATTTATTCAGTATTATTACCCAGTTACTTTGAACCAACGTAACCGAGAACTGGGGCGAAGTAATCTCTACTCTCTAGGGCCAAGAAAATTTAGGGGAAAATGTCATAAGAGGGACGCAAGTGAAACTTGGACCTCCGCTCAGGCGACATTGGGATTAATGGAATACTTGGAAAAGATTAGCTCGAATAATTACGTGACTATAAGATTCAATTGTGATTCTAGACACATCATTTGACCAGCACTAAGACTAAAGACAAAGACAGAGTAATAATAAATGGAATCTTTTGGTATCACATCGCACTTCTGTATTAGTTGTATAATTCATTTGAACAAACGGCAGACAAATACCAAAGTATGCATCTAAAAATGTAGTTTTCCTTTTTAATGTAAAAATCATTAAAAGCTGTCATCCTTTTCTTCCTACTGGAAGAAAAGGATGACAGCTTATATAATGATTTATTTATTTTGCTATCATCCGCGAAAAGTCGACGAACCCATGCGACAACGTCACCCAGGTCCGACAAAATACTCTCTACCTACGTTTCACCCCGAAACCAGAGCATCCTCAGGAGATGTTGACTCTACAACATGCAATTGCAATGATGGATGGATGATAGCAAAATAAATAAATCATTATATAATCATGATGAACTTCCGCAAAGTAACGCCTGATTCTATCCAATATTTAAAGGACGACAGCGGTTAAAGTAACCATCGATCGGCCAATTACTTCATTACGTAACTCAGAGCACATAAGAGATTTCGAACTATTTCCACATAAAACGACGGATAAAATGTAAGCGAAAGGAGGGTCTAGAGTTCCGCAGTAGCTACCGGTTCCGGTGCGGACATGACGGGAAGTGAAACAGAGATTCGTTCCCTGACCCTCGCTGTTCCGGTACCCGCAGACCGTTGTTAATTTCCTTTTTCGCATGTCTTAATTTCCGCCGTGAACTACTTCATGTCTTCCATTTCCTATTTCGGAATTAAATTCTTTATTGATGACAAAGCTGAGAAGTAGTGAGGTGGAACAGACAATATAAAGAAATTGGTTACCTAAAACCAGGTAAGTTTGATTGGCCAAACACGCTTCACATTTGGGAAATCTAACAAAAAAAATCACTCATTTAGATTTATTTACATATTATAATATGATAGTCGCGCAGAATAGTGACCCTGCCCTTTGCATCCACGGCTGTGGGTTCGATTTCCACAACTAGAAAATATTTGTGTAATTAGCATGTCCTGTAGATATTTATTTTGTGACAATTTAAAGAAATTGGTTACCTAAAACCAGGTAGGTCTGGTTGGCTAAAAATGCTTGAATTTTAGGAAAATCTAACCAAAAAAACACTCATTTAGATTTATTTACTTCTTATAATATGAAAGTCGCGTGACGCAGAGTAGTGACCCTGCTCTTTGCATCCGCGGCTGTGGGTTCGATTTCCTCAACTAGAAAATATTTGTGTAATTTGCATGTCCTGTAGATATTTATTTTGTTTGATTACAAAACAGATAAGTGACTAAACAAACAAGACAGATAACTAGAAATATAAAAACAACATTTTATAAGTGCAAAGACGGGTTATAAGTCGATTAACTTTAAATCATTTGAGTCCCAATTGTAGGACCAAATAAGTTAAAAAGATTGTAATTTTATACTTCGATTTTTCAAAGGCCCTTTTTATAAATTATATACTTACCCTACCTAGTTAAGCAATTTTGAGGGATCTATATGAAGGTATGAAATTACAAAATACAATAAGTATAGAAAGCTATTTCAGACATCCGATGCTAAATAATAAATACCCAAACCACATGCAGTCGAATAAAAATGGGACATCACACGTACAAATGTGAAATATAATGTAGTACTATCGCCGGTAGCCAAACATAAATGCTCACGCAATGAACTTATTTTGGGCACTTCCGCATGTGTGGAGATTCGGCCCAACCGCGCGGCGCATTCCGAACGGGCCACCTCCGACCGCCTCGATATTACTACGAGTAAATACTAACGAATTACTATTTCCTTCAAACTTATTACAAAAAGGATTAATAATCTTACTTTTCATCACAGTTATGGACCCTTTTTTAAGAAGTCTTGATGTCTTAACACCTGAATTTGATGTATACCTAACCTAACTTTCTAGGGATTTTAAAAAGATAACAATTATCGAATAATTAGAACCGTTATTACATTACATGGAACGTATGGTTTGGCATTGACTGGGAATGAGAGCCTTAAAAAATATAATTTTATAAGTAGGTACTTCGGTTTAGTTTAGACACAGAATACATAATAGTACAAAGTTTAGGTGCATCTGATCTATCATCCAACGAAAATCAAGTAATCGTAACTAAAGTTGGTCAACCTCCATATCAAATTTCCGCTGTTCTCATTTACCATTAAGATCCGAGTGATAATAATGAGTTACATGGTCGTTGAGTAAATGTTTACGTAACAGTCAATGCAAGATAGTAACATCAATTTTTGGACAAAGAAAGTATGGGCAAGATCTGCGGTCACGGTCACGATTAACGCACACGAAGCCGAACATCATATAATGTTTTATTCTCCAAATTACTCCACGTGAACCTACTCTACGCCAGACCATTGGCATACTGCTTTATCTTATGGCAAGTGAAGTGTGTGCAAGAGAGAGAGCATAGAGGGCGTGCGGGCGAAGGGAGCAACAGGTAAAGATTCCGAGGCCACTTCCGCCTTGGCTGCCGAATATTTCTGTACGAACCGGTAGTGGGAAGGCAGCCAGGACAAATACGAGTCAAATCTATATTAATATAAACACAGGAACGTCTTTGTGATATCTAATATCCGCATTTGAACTACCCAGTATAACCAATACGACTTTTTGATTGAATCACAGTTAACAACCAAATCGACATAAACATAATAATTTATATTTAGTACAGATTGGTTCAGGAAGGCATGTATAAATTTATGCAGACATTTAATAACTCCGCTAAACTGGTTCTCGTATATATTATTGTTTCATACTGTACCAGGAAACTTGTTGCTCAAGACAACAGCTTAAGACATGTTTCCTGTGCTAATAGTAGGAATGCATTACAGATCAACGGTCAACAAGTGCACACCTTTTACTAAGGAATCCAAGGTCATATAAAATATTGAACATATTACTTGAAAAGTGACTCTTTTCTCAACTTTGAATTTAAACTTATCATTCTGTTTGCTATGTATGCAAGTTTCCACAATTTAAAAGTTTAATTTATCTCCAAATGTCATCATCATTGCCTCGTTATTAATATATTTTAGTGGATTCAGCACAATATGTGCGCTCTCTTTCCAATCATGTCATAAGTCAACTCATCACTAACGCCCTTTATCCTTCCTCTTTCTTTCACACACTTCATCCGTCTCTTCTTGGGCTTTTCTCTCCTCTTGCAGTTTTAAAATTATTCTTGCTTCATCCCTCCGCATCTCTCTCTATTCCAGCTTTTCTCAAATGTAAAAGTAGCAAAAATAGTTCAAATACAGATAATTTAGCATCTCGTTACATAATATTGTACCCAGGAAAACTGCAAACTAGGAAATATTCCAATATTAAGCACGCTGCTGGAAGGATTACGCCAGTTAACACTTCCGCATGGCCAGGTACTTGCAGTTTCCACTATCACTAGAACAAATATCTATGTTTGTATTCTGAAATTATCGTTAGGTTGGTTCACTATCACCATAATTAAACTATTGTTTGCAAAACTTAGGTGGATATTTACGCTATATTAAAAAATGGGACTGTTCTCAAACGAGTTCCCGAAGTTTTATCTCATTCTCCGCTATATTATGTGAGGCGTGGAGGCGGAGGAGGCGAGGGTCGAGGGGGACGGCGGGCGCGCGTCCGTCCGCCCGCGCCGCCACCGCATCGTCAGTCCGCGTCGGAGAGTTGCCCGCGACGCTTGTCTGCAAGCTCGATCCCTCAGATACGCTGCTGGTTTACGGCGTGCCGTAACACGACACGTTTGGAGGGACCGCCGCTGCTACGTGTGTGCCTGGTGCTCCAAAAAGATTGGATACTGTGTTTCTAGTGCTGTGACAATGCATTTGTGCTGAATTTGCAAGTTTCCGTATACACCTTAAAGGATTTATAACAATTCAACCAGATCCGGATCAGCTCAGCCGGTGAGTAGCGGTGCTTATCGCGAGCGGCAAGCCGCGCTATCTCGAACTCACGCATTTCCGACCCCGCCCGATAAGGCCTACGGTGACTACTACAGAAACACAATCCAGACACTACCAAAGAGTGCCTCAACTTCATGAACTGTTCAAAGTTTACATGTAATTATCATTATCTGTCGCATAAAAATAATGATAAATAATATTATATCCTAATAAGTCTCTATAATGAATGCTTCCTAATAGCAGATATCATGCACGTGCACCCCTTTGTCATGGGCATACTTCCCCTGATCAAATTTGACAATAACAAATACGACCCATACTCCCCTACATAACAATACGACATTAACCTTGATAAAATTGGTATAAGGCGACTAATATCAAGCAATAGGGGTGTTTACGTCAATCTGAATTAACGGTTTTACAATACCATCTTGATTGTACTTTGTTACTAGAAAAACCTGCATAAACTAGATAAAATTTAATATTATTTACAGAATTGAAAATTTTCATGTGTTTAAAATATAGACATTCTATTCTGACAAACACAACTTTGAACATTTTTAATAATTTATTTTTTACTTTTTATTTGTGGTACTTGTTTATATTTTGAAGATATTATTTTTCAAGAACATACATTAAATTACAGTAGAATTTAAAGTAAAAATATTGAATATTGAGAAACTGAAACATCTATTATTGCAGCCATATTTATAAACATGGATTATGATTTAAACCTCATTTTTTTTTCAAAGTAACGTGAGCCTAATCCCTACTGTTTAAAGTTCGCTTTACTTTAAAGAAAATTGAGGTTTAAACCTCAATTTTTCTATATTTAGATATTTGATATTAATTATAAAAGTGGATTAAGATTTTAATTTTCATCCATGTTTATAAAATATATGGCCGTTAAAGTAAATGATGTATTTACTATAAAGGTAATAAAAGCTTTAGTTATTATAAAATTAAATCAAATTTTAAATATTCTAGTGACATGTCCTAATTAATAAATCATCGGCAGCATATTATTGCACACACGTAAACCAAAACCATTGATTATTCAATGGTTTTGGTTTACGTAGGTAGAATAATATCATTTATTATTTTTATTTCATAATATTATTTACGTAATCATCGACAAAGCGATAAGAACAAGGAACTGAGCCGATTAAGTTACTCATACAATTTACTGTAAAAAATGATAAATATTTATCAAATGAGTGGAAATATAGGCGCCACCTGTTGACGAGTAGTGTTAAGTAATGCATACGTCACACATGACGTCTTCTCAAAGCATACTGAATAAATTTCAATAATTTTTATCTAATTGTTACAGATCGTCGTCGTGATGAAAGTTGTTAGCCTTCAACTGCCTTCCGGGCCAAGCATGGAGCGATTACCGCTACCATTCAGCCCGACCGAGCTTCTATGGCGGTACCCTCTACCTTGGGCGCCGCCGCCGCCTTCCCCCCTTGGCGATACAAAAGCCCAGCTACCTGCTGGTCTACCACCAGAACCAAGACTGTGGACACGTGAAGATGTAATCGTTTTCTTAAAATGGTGCGAGAGAGAATTCGATTTACCAAAATTTGATGTGGATCTATTCCAGATGAATGGTAAGTAGTAAAACAACAAGATGCCTAATGGACCTAAACAACTTTTAAATCATGAGCGATTATTAATAACATTATTTTTTGTTTGCAGGTAAAGCCTTATGTCTCTTAACTAAAACTGATTTGGGCGAGAGGTGCCCTGGTGCTGGAGACGTATTACACAATGTCCTCCAGATGTTAGTACGCGATGCATGTTTACTCGGAAGAGTACCATCTTCCCCTGTGACCCCAACAGCGCGCGCCGCCCCATACCCACCGTCGCCACATTCTCACCCCCCAACCCCCACCTGGACAGTCGATGGATTCCACCACTTCCATAGCGCTGTCGCAGCGGCCGCGCAACCTAATTCAGTGACATTAAGTCCGGCGCCTTCAGTGGATAGTTCGGGGAGCCCCCAGAGGGGAGAAACTATGTCTTATGCTCCAACCTATGCACCCCCAGTACCAATAAATGCCCAAGCTAGCTCAGGAAGTAATCAGTCAGATTCCGATGAAGAAGCCCAATTCTCGCAAGCTCCTCGTTCTCCAAAGGAAGTTCAACAGAACAGCCCTGCACCACAAACTCATGTTGTCCCACAACATACACACTACAGAGTTCAGCACAGGGAATTCTTTCCTAATGACATGCCTGAATCAAATACCAGTAAGTAATCTATTCGATCAAATCATACATTCTAATAATTTATGAATTGAATATCATCTAATAATCACCTTTATTGTTCTAGATGGAAGACTTTTATGGGACTTCTTGCAACAACTATTGAATGATCCTACGCAAAGATACACCAATTATATTGCGTGGAAAAACAGAGAAACTGGAGTCTTCAAGATTGTAGACCCCGCAGGGCTCGCAAAACTTTGGGGCATTCAGAAAAATCATCTGTCAATGAACTACGACAAGATGTCTCGTGCTCTCCGATACTATTATCGTGTCAATATATTGCGAAAAGTTCAGGGCGAAAGACACTGTTACCAGTAAGTTATCATATTACAATAACATGACTTAATGGTACATAATATTTTCTCTTTAATATACATGACATTAATAACTATTGTTATTTACAGGTTTCTCAGGAACCCAACAGAATTGAAGAACATTAAGAATATTTCTCTTTTGAGGCAACAAATGGGCCATACGCAACAGCCTGTTAAAACCGAAATGAAGGAGGAACGTTGTGAAGAAGACAACATGGATGAAGATATGCCAACTGACTTGAGTATAAATACGTGTGAACAATGGCGGAAGCGAACGTGGCCCGACTCTGCGGCCACGCCGCACGACAAACACCGCATCAGTGCGCTCATCGGCGACAGTATCATGATGCTAAAAAGAGATCCCGAATATAATTCCGAACAATGTGCTCTCAATTTAAAAAGTGAAAAATGTGAACAATGATTGTAATGGACACATGTACACTGCTAATGTGATGTGTTAACTGTGCGACAAACTGCTCCATCAGCAAGTTCTAGTCAAGTTTCACTCAGATGTTTGGGTCTTCCTCCTAATAGAATGTTTATATCTGAGAGCACTTTGACCGACTTGAGATAGCTTTTGGAGTTGAACAGGGTATGGACCTAAATTATGCCTTTGTGCCAAGTGATTTTTTATATAATAGTGTCAATTACATAAGTAGTTAGAAAAGGGGACTAAAGTTTATTTGTGTTAAACTATATTAATATTTTGTGCAATGGAACATTTACGACTGTGGACTGACATTTAACAGTTGCAAATTTAAAGATGTTGCCAAAATGCCAATAGCGCGAGCTCCTGTGCGCGCTCAAAATGCATTTTTTTTGTTAATTTAATTATTAGTTACTTTATGTTTATCTTCGTTTTATTTTGCTAATAGCTGAGAGATAAAGAGTTATGAAAGATTGTCACATTAAATATATTATTGTCTTCCATTGATTTTATGGCAAACGTTTCAATTGTAGCTCGTGAAACATTCATTAAAGCTACCACACTACATATTAAAAACAAAATTGGAGTCTATCAAATCAAATTTGCTAAGATATTTTGGTGACAGTGTCCCACAAATTATTATTATATAAACACTAAATATAAAAGACAATAAAATAATTAACCTACCTAAAACAATGCCTTGGAATCAATCAAAAAATCCACTGTGATAAAAAAGTATGAAGTGGTAGTGTTGTAGAATATGCTAGGGCTTACTCAATGATTTCCAGCTACAATTTTCTGTGATCTCTTTTAACAATATAGGTAAATAAAGTAATAGAGAGTAAAAATATCGTGTCTGTAAATAGTAGTTAAAAATAAGTTAGATTAAGTGAAGCAAAAGAGTGTATGTATGATTTGTCAAACAAAATGTGGAGCTTTATCAAAGTACCTAGGTATCAGTAAGAGTTATAACAACTGAGTTTGTATTTTTACAATAATTTCTATACGGCATCGGCCAGATTTCCAACTTGTACACAATACAAATAAATATTAAAATATTGTGTCAGATTTATAACTTAAAAATAAATGGAAGTAATGTTATTTGATATTTTCTTTACACTCATTCTATCCTTTCCGTAATTTTTAGTTAAAGAACCTTATCATTGGCTAAGAGCTCCAATTACCTTCTATTGGACTTTTATCGCACTCCAATCCACCAACAAAATTGTCTGTTTTTTGAAGGGAACGAGTTAAAGTCACGCATCGAAAAAATTAAACACCAATCAATATATCCTGAGTCCTTACACACAACTATAAATCTTAAATCGTAATACACACACGTGTAATTTTAACACAATGAAACATCGATTCTACACATGCAGATCATGATCATATATTTTTGACAGAGGGGTAACCTCTAGCGAGGCAGGTCCTATACAAGGTAATTGGTCTGAGGCTAAGAGATATCTAGCACTATTAGGTAATTAAAAAATAATGCCTTATCAAAAACTATATTATTGGCAGACTTCATTAAAAGGAGACGGTTCTGAATTCGTCGGAATCTTTTTGATAACTACTGTATATGTTAAAGTTTTGTCCGTGAGTTGCAATTTTCTTCAAGAGGTTCTGGAGAATAGCGTGGAGAACTTGGGTTCTGCTATTTTTATAGTACCTACAATACGGACGGAGGCCCGCGACTTTGCGTATAGGTTTAAATAAATATAGATCTTGAGTATTTTTTTTATACTTCATAACTCCATAAAATAAAGCAATATAATTATGACCTACTGGATAAAACAAGCTAAATTTTAGCCGATAATTGCCCTAGGAAAGAATTATTAAAAATATTAACTTTTGGGGAGAATGGGAGGTGGGCCTCGTTCTGTTCGTTTGTTTGTTCATAGAAATTAAAATTAAAAGGGTTTCTATGCCAACCAAGTCACTGCCGCACACTCAAAGAGTAAATGCGCACACTATTCACTATATAGCTCCTATATTCTTAAACGCGAAGCGTTTATTGTTAATGCTTTATACTCTCAGACGAATTATATATGGACTTGCCTCGTTAGACGTAACCCTCTGTCAAAGATCAAGAATTAATGACCTAAGTGTCTATAAAAACTGTTTTTACAGAATCGATGTTTCATTCTTGTAATCGTTTTCGTAGTGTAACTCCCAAAAAATGCCGGTTTTTGTAGTTCCATGGCACAAAAAAACGGTCAACAACTTCTTGTTTAAATATAAAAGATAAAGTTATGTTTTATTTGTAAGTATATCTTAGTTAATTATATCAAATTTGTAATAAAAACAATATTTAAAAAGAATCAATTCTTCAGTCCCAAGTCTCAACAAGAAAACATCGATCAAGTAATCGAATATTCCTTGTAACGAGTGTAAGCGATGTGTTTGTTAATCTGTGTAAAAATTACACATGTGAGTTAAGCGAATCAAATTGATAGTAGTGGGTAGTGTCAGGACACAAAATATATTTATTGTTGTTAAATATTGTCCTTATGGTGTGAGTCTCATCTCCCTCAAAAAATTACAGACAATTTTTTTTTTTTTTAACAAATTTGGGTACAAATCCATATGTAATTAGGTCTGAGTTTATACTGAAAGACAATTGAAAACTCGGCAATGCTTGAACTTCAAATTAGAACTTAGAAGGAGAGCCTGCGATACCAAGATATATCTCCTTTTCTGAAAGTTTGTTAGCCCATGCTTCTATCATAAGCAAGTACAGAAACCAATAATAATTATAGAGTTAGGAGAATGGTGGTTTTGGGATGTAGCAGGTTTCAAGGGTCCAGATCCTCAATTGTTCAAGTTGGAAAACTGATTTTCATATAAAAAATAAATAAATACACGAGGAATGTTTAGGTGTATAATCAGTCCAGGATTTGAGTGAATTGGTTAAAACGTGACGATAAATGATGTACGTGACGAAAAAATTATGTTGCCTGGGAGCTTTCAACGAAAATCGCTCCTTTTGAGATGGGACATTTCTCTTTTATACATATACTAGCGGACGCCCGCGACTTCATTCGACCTTAGAAAAAAAAGTCTAAACTATCTCCATGCCAAATATCATCCTTGAACGTCAAGCGGTTTCGATAATTCGTGATGACCTTTCGCTTTTATATATTTAGATCTACAAATTTGAAAAAAATATCTTGAAAATCTTGGTCACACAATTAATAATTGCAAAGTTTAGTATGTTAAAAGGATTAGAGATCCACGTGGGCTGTGTTAAGGCAGAACGCGGGCTACTAGTTACTACACAAAACGCTGTCTTGAATACGCCTGACAAGAAACTTACAGCAAAACAGCTTATAGAAAAAAATGGTTATAGAAGTAGCATTATAAGTAAAGGTGTGTGTTAAACAACAAATTATGATTATTCTTGCTTGCTTGTATGATGAAACGTGGTTTCCTGAGGTGTAATTACAAGCACCTTTGAAAAGACATTTATATATCTGTAGTAAGTCTATTTAGGAAGGCTTACTTTATAGCACTAAAAACTTTTACTAAAAAAAGCACTCAGCACTCTTCTTTAAAATAATCCCCATGTAGAAACTTGTTTTTCCTCATGTTTGTTATTTTTATCACTTAAAAAAAATTAAATATAATAACATAAATCTGTCTAAGCCGCTGCAGCCATCTCATATTCAAGTCATTTAATATTTATATATTTACTTTATGCAGGAGGTTCACTTACTCTTATAAAAAATATTTAAAAAATGTACTATCTACTCACACACTCATACATAATATATTATAGGAATCAACTATGTACTTCTAACTACAAATTGATTAGACTACTGTCTACTGCCAATATAATAAATATTTAATATCCTACAAACTTTAAATAACTCAACATAACAATTTAAAATACTAAACTAACTAAAATAAAATATATGTCCAAAATAAACTGTAGCTGGCGTTTATACCTTCAGAACAGGTTAATGGAATATAAAAGTCCATAGAAACTATGGACTAATGGTTATTTAGAAGGCACAGGATCTATTTTATATGGCTTAGCTGGTTATAATTATTTAATTTTACATAAATTAATTTATGTATATACTATAACTATACTGGCCTACAATTCAATCCAGTTACATTTTAAATGAAAATATATATATTTAAATGTTTGTTAAATAAAAATCATATTTTTGTACAACAATCTGAATCACATTTATTTTATCTTACAGACTATGTAGCAAACTAAAAGATTCTTAACAGTTAAACATATACAAAAACAGCATAATTATTATTACCAGTTTATGTGTTTTGCGGTTGACTTTGAAAGAAAATTATGTCATCGGCTATAACGGTAGAGGCTGTTCGCACTTGGCCATCATCTAGTTTTATTTCACCATAGGATAATTTGCCTGTGACATACACTCGTTGCCCTTTTTTGAGATACTTGTATACTGTGTCCCTCAAACCAGGTCGGAAAACACTGACCCTGTGCCAATCTGTCCTCTGCAGCATATCACCAGATTCATATTTATAACTGAAGTGGGTCGCAAGTGGGAAGTTTATGACTGGATGTTCTTCTGAGCCACGTTTTTGGGGGTCAGCGCCAACTCTTCCCAACAATGTAACTTGATTTATTGCTGAAACAATCAACTATATAACTAATAACCTCGTGAATTCAGTGGTTAAGGGGCCAGCCTCATCATAATGATCATATCAGCCGAGGGACGTCCACTGCAGGAAATAGGCCTTTTGTAGGGACTTCCAAACATCACAATCCTCAGCCACCTGCATCCAGTGATACCCTGCGACTTGATGTCATCAGTCCACCTGGTTGGGAGTCGACCACCACTGTGCTTTCTAGTGCGGGGTCACATCACGAGATGTGGTGGTTCAATCCCAGCCTGTAGGTGTATTGTCGTACCCACTCATAACACTGTGTTTTTTGACTACTTGGAAGGGAATATTGGTTTTATTTAATTTAGATAAAAAGTTATTACATTTTTAACTTGTTGCATGAATACTAGTGACAATTAATTTAAACACTCATAATGTCTATGGAGTGCCGAGACATGATATTACTGAAAAGCTTCTTACATGTGTGAATGATATGTATAGATATGTTTGCTAGCCAGGTGTCAAGTTAATGCGCACGGGTTATAAGCACAGTTAATCCACTCATTTGAGAAATGGTTTAATGAGTTGCAGTACCAAAGATTACGCTTCACATACAAGTCCACATACAATTCCTACTTGTTTCTCATAAAAAATATTTTCCTTTATTTTGTTAGATCATTGATCAGAATTTATCTTATGAAGTTAGATGTGAAAAACAGTTAAACATAATGAAAAAATATTTACTTTTTTCTGTATTTTGAGCATCATATTTAGCAGCCGTTGTGTGCAAGTTCCCGGTATGTAGAAGCTGTCGAGACAACGAGATTCCCTGTAAATGGAAATTTTGTTACACTTAATCATCTTCTTTTCGTAAATTAAGTATCAATTTAGATGAGAATAGTAATCTAAATGTGTAATCAAAAGTTCGGCATTTTATAGGTTAAGTAATAATATTGAAATTATTACGTTACCTTTACAACTCGATGCATTTTAGCAAAATATATCAAAGTATAAATCTTTCTCGAGCAATTATTATTCTAGTAGGACCAAAAATATATCAAAATTCAAAACAACCAAAATGAAAATATTACTTTGTGTTTGTTTATGATCATTTAAATTCAGGAAAAAAAACACAGAATTACAGTTACAGTTAGACCACAGAATGAAAAGGAAAGTACAGAGACCACAGAGGTAGAGACCACGTTTTAATGGTACAGACGAAACGAATGACGATATCTCACATGAGTCACTTCTTAGTCACTTTATGTTTTCATCTCGCTCAAACCTTACTCCGACTTTTAAAAAAAACGAGACAAAAGTATATGACAGACCATTGACTTATTACCTATAGACGTAGCCATGTAATTATGTTGGATGTGGGAGTGAGAAGCGTATTTACGAATTTTATGAGGAAGTTGAGACAAAAAGTATTATCTTCTGTCTCTTAGGTCGTGGAGGTTTTCTTTGTTTGGCTAACTATCAGTTAGCCAAACAATTTGCTGTCAAGTTGTGCGTTGTGCGAAATTTTCTTGTTTATTATTGTTTGTTAGATTTTTAAGATTGTTTTAATGTACTTATTAGAAAAGGACTCCATTAGTAAGATGTAGTGTTATTTATAATGGGAGAATGCAGTGTTTTAAGCTGTAAAAGCCGCAAGGAAACGGAGGCAGAGGAAGACACTCTTCACTAGTAAGTATGCAAAAAATTAAGGTTATAGTTTATAGAACAGATAAAAATATGATTGAACAAATAAATCAATAAACAATTTCCATTAAATAACGTAGATTTTAACGAAATATGGCATTTTTCCTTAAACATAACCTCGTAAAAACAACATAGAGTGTTGCCATGACTTTATAAAGATTTTCCACTAAATCAATTTTTAATTAATAAAAAAGAATATTCATTGTTTTCTTTTCTGATGACGGATCATTAGTGCAGCTCTTAAGATCTACTTTTGCTAATACTCATAACAAATGGAAACAATATATCTAATCATATTATTAATTTTATTGCAGGTTTCCCAAGGATATACATTTTAAACAAACATGGATAATGGCTACTGGTCATCAGAATTGGCAGCCTAAGAATTTTTGTTAAATTTGCTCTATTCAGTTTGAGAAGGACACAATCAATATGTAATTTGGATTCATAAAACTAATAAAACTTCTAAAATAAATTAGATTTTTTAATTAACCCAGATAGGGGGCCGAAAATTGTCCAACAGGGAGTCGAACATTTATAATTCGTTTCGGTCCATATTTACATTCTTTGGTTTCGGCTATAGATTAACCAACTAGTTTTACCAGTTAACACGTTCGATCAACCCATTGGACTATTGCTGACACAAGCTTTTTACTTTGATGAAGGGAGTTGAATTCACTACTTTAAAAAATAAATAAAAAAGAAGTCCGGGAACTTGTTTTTAAGTCATAATATTTATGTGTAAACGGTCTCAGATAAAATATTAATATAGCTTTCTCAAAATTCAAATTTAACCAAATTTAGGGAAAATTTTAAGTAATAGCAACAATTCAGTTAAGTATTGTTGTTTCATGTGCGGCTACACGGTGGTTACATCTATAGGTATTTTATCTAAGTGACAGACGTTTTAACAGTAGACAGAACAGATGTTATAAATTAAGCTCTGTGGTGGGTGGAGTTTGGTTTGGCGGGAAAATCGTAGGAATTACATGCAATACAATACAATTAGCTCTCGATTTATTAAAATTTCTTTCATATATTTTAGAGCTTTTTTGCTTACAGTATAATGTATTTTATTTAAAGTAATGTTATAAAGGTGTACAAGTGATTACTAAAACAGAAGTTTTAGGGTTGCATTATTGCGTTCGCCGTTTAAAGTGTACCTATTATCTATGCGTTCGCCTTACTAATGCATGACATGATTTAAGACCGACAATTGTATTCTATGCAGTCCACAGTGGACTATTTATATTTTGACCATTTTCGCCCTACTAGGGCAAATTAGTTAATAAAAAAATACCGGCTTTTTTAAGACCGGCTATAATCAGCGATTATATAAAATATATTACTAAGCGTACGCTACCTATATTATGAAACTACAGTTGAGACAAACTATTTTATGATTTACTTAAATTTTATTATTTTTGCTCATACAAGACTTCCCTAATTTGTGTATGTTAAAGAGGTCACTATCTACTACCTAGTACCTACAACTCCTAAGCAAGATATTCAGAGTGCTCGGGAGTATTTCCCGTATTTCTAAGGTTAAGGTTTTCTCTAAGAAATATCAATTAAAAATGTCTAAGGAACATAACTGTATTATAAAATGAATATTTTTGGAGTAAAAAATATTTCTTTTGTAAATAGATCTTAAATTGTGTCCCTTAAATCACATCCTTAAGTATATTATGACCGAACCAACGACTTGTTCACTGTTATACATACACACTACACTCCATATGGAGCCTACGGCACTTACACAATTAGAAAAAAAATAATGAAGTGTGAAGTGCCAGTTACAATATTTCGTCGATATCGACAGTATTACCACTACGATTTCGTAACACAATGCAAGGATAGATAAAGGCGTGTGATAAGGATAAGGATATAAGGATCCAGTTAGGTAGGTCTAATTTCGATAAAGAGGTAAACCGTCGAATCCAACGCGGCTGGGCGGCATTCGGGAAACTTCGCGACTTCTTTTCGTCCGAAATTCCTCAGTGCCTGAAGATAAAAGTCTTCGAACAGTGCGTGTTGCCAGTGATGATGGTTCCGAGACTTGGACGCTAACTATGGGCCTCATAAGAAGGCTCAGATTCACACAGCGGGCGATGGAACGAGCTATGTTAGGAGTATCTCTGCGTGATCGAATCAGAAATGAGGAGATCCGCAGAAGAACCAAAGTCACTGACATAGCTCAACGAGTCTCAAAGCTGAAGTGGCAATAAGCGGGGCACATAATTCCAAGATCCGATGGACTTTAGAATGGCAACCCCACACTACAAAGCGCAGTGTTGATGTGCGCAGTCCCCACCAGGTGGACTGAAGACATCAAGCGAGTCGCAGGGATTCGCTGGATGCAGGTAGCTCAGTATCGTGATGTTTGGAAGTCCCTACAAAAGGCCTATGTCCTGCAGTGGACGTCCATAGGCTGATATGATGATGATGAAAACGTAACTTTATGTTTTAGTAAACTAGAAGTTGTTGACCGTTTATTACGCCATTCAACTACACAAATCGGCATTTTTAGGGAACTCTGTACACGACGAAAACGATTACACCAATGAAATATCGATTGTGTAGAAACAGTTTTTCTAAACGCGTTAGTTCAAGGATCTTGTACTCAGACAGAGGGTAGCGTCTAGTGAGTCAGTTCCCTATAACATTCGTCTAAGATTATTGACAGCTTATACATTTTTTTATTTTTCTTCTTCATGGCATAATACAGATTAGTCAATGACAAGTTCGATGCATAGAGCATACAAAGATACGTTCCACTTAGTGATCTTTACATTCAAAATACTCCTGTAGCCTTTCCACATGATATTCACAGCGGTCACTTTGGTCGGGGCAAAAACATTACAGCTGATGTCATTTTTGGTGGGTCGGCGTGGTCGTTTATCATAGATACTAATACTTATCTGTCGGCGTTCAGAATTTCGTTAAA
Source organism: Bicyclus anynana (assembly GCF_947172395.1). Taxonomy (NCBI): domain Eukaryota; kingdom Metazoa; phylum Arthropoda; class Insecta; order Lepidoptera; family Nymphalidae; genus Bicyclus; species Bicyclus anynana. The sequence continues at coordinate 8,135,326 of NC_069088.1, forward strand.
AAAAGCAATGGGTTGCACTTCGGGAGTGCCGGTAGAAGTGAAAACTTAAATATCAATGTTGTGCATTTTTTGAATATTTTGGAATAGTTAGGGAGTAATTTTCACACGTACTGCTTCATTTTATTAGTATAAACGACCCTACTATCATTTAATTGGTAAAATACAATATTCATTTATTGCGTAGGTACCCAAACATGAAATCCCGTTTGTACTCGAATAAAATACTAAAGTAGTCCGAACCATAAAGGCCGTACAGAACTGACGCTTAGAGGCTTCTTAGTGTCAGTCGTCACAGATTCAATTTACTCTATGTTCATTGCTCATTAATCACACTCACACACAATATGAGATTGAAACTGGAGAGACCCATACCTAAAGTGACCGTTTACTTATTTATTTTTAACATTTAACTCGCCTTTTGTAAATATTGTGACCGTTTGGATCGCCAAGTGGAACGTAGCCATAGTTAATCTCTATTTGTCTCTACTACTCTATTCTCTATTCAATATATCACCATACCTACGCAATCCAGAAGAAGTTGTTGCCTGTGAAGGATGCCTTCTGCAGCGAATGCAAAGTCTGAAAAACCAGCTTCTTCGGAAGCATCGGATAACTCACCAATCCGACAAGTTATAACCATTATTGAGCACAAAATTCGCAATTTGGAAAAGCGAAAGGTACGTATAATTTAATGTGCTTACTGTGATCTCGGCATCAACAAACATTTTGTATGTTATTTTGATCTGTTATTTTTGTTATTAGATACAACGGCTTTAGTTATTTGGTTTCGTTGATTAAGTATTTGTGAAGTAGCTAAACGCCGAATGATAATTTAATCTTCAATCAGAGCATGTAAATAAAAAAGATGCGGTGTTCAAGACGCCATTTTTACACGTGCTCCAGTAATTTTGCTATCATATCGTGACGCCCAAAATTCGGCTTAACGCGCAGAAATTGTTTTAAATTAAACAAGTTTCTGCAAATGTGCGCGTTGTTCGGAGATAATTAACAGTTTAGCCGTGCCTTTAGCATCTATTGCTTTTTTAATATATCTTTAAAAATAACTTTTCTACATTCCTACAACAACCGTGATACATTTCTCTGAAACGTATTTCAATAAAGCCGATACAAAGAATTGCATGTATAGATGGAAGTTTGAATGGTTATTGAACTTGAGATAGAATAATAGTACTGATTGTTACCCAAACCCACAAAATAGTAATAGATTTACTGTATTAAGTAATCTAAACATAATTAACATTATTCGTCTACATTTATATAAACCTTTTGTTTGAACATTTAACTTGAATATAATTGTTTAATTGGTTTAAAAAGCCTGGTTTTGTCTTTCACAATGAATAATTAAAATAACTATGATTGCACCATAATAAAGCACATACAAAAGACGCTACATTAATAAAATATGAGTTTATTTAAACTTATATACAATTGATGATGAATAATAAACATTACTATTATCTGCATAGACTTATAAAGATGGTATACTGCTGTCAAACAACTGAAGCACCATAATGGTGCCAAGTATCTATGTGTGAGTGTGAAGTGAATAGTCAGATTTAGGAAATTAATGTCTGTCTGTCTTCATATCTGCATCTGTGTGTGTGTGTATGTATATAGTATATATGTGAACTGGCATCATTGTGGTGCACTTTATAATTCAGGAGATGGTGTCTGGATTTTTATTACTTCTAAGATTATCTGAAGATCTTAAGGATATATACATTTATTGTTATTGTATTTTGGTGAAATGTGCTTGCCTTGTATTTTGAAGAATCCTTTTCAATCTTGACTTGAAGATACAGATATTGTACATGCCATCAATAAAAGTGGCGTTCTAGTATAAATGTAGTATATTTGTTGTTAATGTTAGAAATCTTTAATGATTTTATTGAAAATGCTAAATGTGAGTTTATACAATTTTCTGTGCTTTTTGATGTACATATATCCAATAAACTGCAAAAAAGTCCTGGAAGGAAAATGCCAGTTCAGAAAATTGTAATTCTTCCAGAGCAAGTTGACATCGTACCGGGACCTGCAAAAAGCTGGTAAAGAACTTAATGGAGACCAGAGAGTAGCAGTAGCGAAGTACGATGAAGTTGCCCAAACATTGGAGTTTGCTCGTGACCTCTTCAAACAAATAACTACTGTAGCCACAGTAGCAGAACGTGAGGCCAAGAAGCAAGCCAAAAAGGTAAAGTACTGCAATAGAAATTTACTGTAATTTTGGTAACATGTATAACACTTTGAAGACACTGGTGTACAAAGAAAGTGATGAAAGTATTGCACTGTAGGCTTAAAAAGAGCACCACATCATAACTCGAGACAAAATATAGACAAATGTGACGACCAATAGTGGTAGAATCCAACATGTTGCTTTCTCTTTTAACTCAATGCAAGAAAAAAAGTGAGCAATGATTTTGACTCTACTGCTTTTATTGACAAATTGTCATTCACTCATCTCAAGTTGTGGCTTTTTATAGGCCTTGTTAGCTCAATGCCAAAAAGACCAGATTTATTACAGAGGGGTTGTAGTTTCATCCCCTCCCACTGAAGTATTGTACTCTTAACACTCCTGGAGGAGAATGGGTTTATTATTCACTAACGGCCGCTTGTGATGGCCTTTTCAGGGATGAAAAGATTGATTAAATTATAAATTGGAAGTATTGGTCTGTGGTACCATACAATGAGAATAATGTGTGAGTTATGGGTGGGAAAATCCACAAGTATTATGATAAATTATATTTTGATAGTTGATAATTTTTTTAATTTTCCTGAAAAACTTCATTTTCGTGTTTATTTAACACAATTCTTTTTATACTTTCTACATTTATAATAGTAGATTGCAAAATATATAGTATAATTGTTTTTCTTAGGATGCATGGGTCCGCTACACAGCGGAAACTAATAAAATACGTGAAGTACTGCTTGTCATGGATTGTCTCATGCAAATGGGAAACTCTGAGGCGAGGGAGGACTTTCTAAATGGAACTAATGGAGCAGCCAAACTTACAGAAGAAGATTTGAAAATTTTGGATGACTTGTAAGTATCTTGAATTTTATTTGAAGTTTTCGACTTTAATATTTCATGACATTATCTGACATTTATAATATCATAAGTGCTAGTGAACTATGTCTAATTGAAATAAATGAATTTCCTCCCTCCTTATATGAGGGCAGTACCATATAGCTGCTTCACTAATGCAAATTGATGATGATTTGGGGGTATAAGGGGGTATAATATCAGAAATGAGTAGATCCACAGAAGAACCAAAGTCACCGACATAGCTCAACGGGTTGCAAAGCTGAAGTGGCAATGGGTGGGCACAAAGCTGATGGACGTTGGGGTCCCAAAGTGCTGGAATGGCGACCCCGCACTAGTAAGAGCAGTGTTGGCCGACCCCCCCACCAGGTGGACTGACAACATCAAGCTACTCAGTTGGATTCGCTGGGATTCGCTGGATGCAGGTGGCTCAGTATTGTGATGTTTGGAAGTCCCTACAAAAGGCCTATGTCCAACAGTGGACGTCCATCGGCTGATATGATGATGAGGGGGTATAAAACCACCAACTCTAGAGCTGAAAATTTTTACTAAAAATTTTTTATAAGAAAGATATTTCCCAACTTAATCCAGGTCTTGAACACACAACCTTGTGATCCGAAGCCACAATGGCAATCAGGCTGAGCACTAGACTGATGAGGAAATTATGTGAATGTTTATTCATTTGGTTGATGATATGACTATCTGCTTCATTTGATTTGCAAAATTCCGCCTTAACAAATTACATACGTAATATATACCTACATTGCAAGTTAAATAGTAGCCTAAATAATGTACCATACATTATCAGCTGATAGAAATCCACGTGGCAGGTCGACCAACACTGCACTTTCCAGTGCGGGGTCGCCATTCCAGCTACTTGGGACCCCAATGTCCATCGACTTTTCGAACTATGTGGCCTGCCCATTGCCACTTCAGCTTCGTGACTTGCTAAGTGATGTCAGTGACTTTTGTTCGTCTGCGGATCGCCTCATTCCTGATTCAATCACGCAGAGAAACTCCTAATATGATTGCTCCATCGCCCGCTGAGTGACTTTGAGCCTTCTAATAAGGCCCATAGTCAGCGACTAATTCTCGGATTCGTATGTCATCTAACTGGCAACACGCACTGTTCGAAGACTTTCGTCTTCAAGCACTGAGGAATTTCGGACGAAAAGTTGTTGCGGAGTTTCCCGAACGCTGCCCAGCCGACGATGAAGTTCATACGCACAAATATTGATATTATTGTCTGGAAGTTTAGTTTCTATAATAAATAAATAATAGAAATAATAGTCTGAGACGGGTATGACGTCAGGTGGCGCGACTTGTTTCTGTAAAGAGAAGAAATATCGATCGGTCAAATATTGTGTAACCTTTGTTCGACATTGGTGTTCTTATTTTTGTAATCCACTTCCTAGTCTGCTAATAATAAACTAATTTCAACTATTTTTATATATTCCAGGTACCCAGAAGTGACCCCCAAACATGAAGTTAACGAAGATGGCCAACCTGGATTTTATTCTTACACAATCAAAGCGGCAGAACATTTGTATGCAATCATTGATGGAAAACCAAAGGATTTTTTGGGCACAACCTACGCTCACATCAAGGAAATCATAAACACAGTTTATGATTGTGGTTATTTTGATAAATCTGCTGAAGTGATGGTGGCCGCCGCGCCCGAGGAGTGTCAGGTGGTGCCGGAGCCCGAGGAGCCGGAGCCATCTCCCGAGCCGGAGGAGCTGGAGCCGCCCCCCGTGTACGCGGCCCCAGCGCCGCTGCCCGCACCCCCAGCCCCCGCCGCCGTGCCCGCGCCCGCCTACCCCTTGCGGGCGCTGCCCCCCATCACGCTGCAGGAGGTCGAGCACGCGTACTTTGCACAACAGTACCCGCAGCAGAGACCCATCTCGGAAGTAATCGGATCGCAAAACTTCTTCTTCCTCCAGGAGTCGGAAATAGACAGCCCCGTCGGTACGCCACAACCCCCTCCGATAATGAACCAGCAGGGCTCCCCGGCGCCCATCCCCACGCAGACGTTCACCAACCAACACTACGTGCTGCCCGGCGGCCGCGTGCCCGAGCCGGGCGCGATACCGATGCCGCCGCAGCCCCACTTCCCCCCGCACCCGGACCAGATGGCGTACCAGGCGGTGCCCATGCCCGCGCCCATGCACCAGATGCCCGCCCACCCGCCCATGCAGCCCATGCCGCATCAGATCCACATCGAACAACAGATCCCGATTCAGTCTGAGAGAGAAGAGAGAAAACTTTCCACTCCCGTCGAAGATCAAATCGAGGAAGATTCTAAAGATAGCAGAAGCCCCGAGCGGGACGACGGTGATCGGAAAGCTCAAGGCCAGGGCGACGGACAGAACAGGTTCAGGAGATTCCGCGGCGGAGGCCGGGGGCCGTCGAACGGGTTCCGCGGCCGCGGCTTCCAGAACAGACAGAACGACAACTACCACGGACGGCACGGCGAGTACCAGAGCAGGCCGAAGGACGGATACCGACAGTACGGCGACAACTATCAGAGCAGACACAAGGACGGCTACCAGAACAGAAGCAGCAACGACACGTACTACGGCAACGGCGACGCGGACTCGCACCACAACGAGAACGGCGGGCGCGAGCGTTACAACGACAACTCGGGCTACCAGGGCGGGTTCAAGGGCCGCGGCAGAGGAGGCCCGCGCGGAGGCCCCCGCGGCGCGCCGCGGCCCCCGCGCCAGTACGCCCGCAAGCCCGACAACGTGGAGTAGCTCGCCCCAGTCGCACGCGAGGACTAAATCATTCGTGGAAGGCAAATTTCACCGGCAACAACGCGCTGTGGTAACAACAAACAAGAGATTAAATGGTATATAAAAAATAAATTAAACAAAATGAAAAAAAAAAAGTAAAATAATAAAACATGAAACTGAATAAAAAATAAGTTACTTGAATTTAGATGTATGATATATGCGATTATTGTAAGTTACGTTAATTCTAGATTCTTGTATAGTATGAGTCACGCGTACGTGACTGAGGCGTCGCGGCGACGCCTCGTCTTCGTGATAATTTAAGTACAGGAGGAGTGCACACCGACCGCTCGCCCTCTGATGGAGACTCTACAAATCTCAATACATTACAATTTGTTTCAAAAAGAGAATTTTTAGTTTAAAAAAAATTGTATTATACGTATTCAACTCGATGGTTTTTTTTTGTGTTTGACTAAAGTACTGAATAGTTTGTAAAGTTGTGCTGGAGTTTTACATAATTTTGCTACACTTCGCTATGCTGATTTTTGAGATTTTTTCATTTTTAATTGATTTCCATATTGTCAACAATAATAATTAATTAATAATGTACTCAGCGACTTGAGCGATACATGAGATACGTACAAATTAAAGGTAACCTGTCGCTGTAATGTGATTGTTATTTTATTCCAAGCTTCTCTCTATTTGTTCACTTTGTTCTCAAGGCTGGAGAGCTGCTGGAAATTGGCGGTTTGAATGTGACACCAATGATGTTAAATACTGTTAGATGTGTTACTGGGTCATCAAGTGGAAATTTCCACATCTAAATGTTAGTTGTGGTCAACATCAACAACGAACGTTATTTTAACAAATAATACCTAAATGTCGTCTGCAATGTCGAGTTGTGTGTTCAGGAAGTGTAAAAACTATATATACATAAATATATAATGGAATTAAAAACAAAATTGTGCATGTGTGGGCTCAGTTATCACTTTTTGTGGTGGTTTTGTGGGGACGTAACCGACCTATAGTATAAAACTATCATTGTGTGACACTGAGTTTGTGATGTGGTTCTTCTATGTTATTTGAGAATGGCAAACTTTTTATAAATATTAAATGTTAGTTAAGTTCTCAAGGTTTTCTTGTGCTATTGAAAATAGATTTGAATTAAAAAAAAATTTGGAAAGATATGTTGGGAATAAATTCAGCAATATTGTTTTAGTCCTACTTTTAAACTTTTTAATTTTCGATAACCGATCCTGTCAAGGACCGGGTGGGTGAGACCTTTTTCTAGGTTAGTCGTTCCATATTCAAGAAACATTGAAAATCCAAATCACAAACTATGTTTGAATATTCCTTTTACCATCATCTCTCGAGCCATCAATAGAGGCTGTGTGCAAAAAAATTAAAAGTATTCTATGATGATAAACTGTTTTATTTTTATACCATAATCTAATATCGTCGTGATAGCCCAGTGGATATGACCTCTGCCTTCGAGTCCGAAGGGTGTGGGTTCGAATTCGGCCCGGGGTATGCACGTCCAACTTTTCAGTTGTGTGCATTTCAAGAAATTTATTATCACGTGTCTCAAACAGTGAAGGAATAAAATCGTGATTCGCGAGGAAATCTGCATAGCTGGAAATTTTCTTAATTCGTGTGTAAACTGTGAAGTCTACGTAGTACAGTTCGTTTCATGTAGGATGGTGCAGGTGAGTTCGTTTCACTCTTGAAAGTTTTCCGCGATTCACAATAATAGTATGTATTATGAACGTCATACAGGCGACTGTCATCGTACCGATGCTGTCTGAAAAACACTTAGAGGAGACTCGTGCTCAAGAGTGAGTCGACTATGGGTTGTTAATGGAATATATTATCGTGTTTTATTGGAGAAGTGAGTTAGTTTCGTAGACTTTAAAATATTTATATCCGTCTTATCCGCTGAGCCGATCTTAGCGAAGACTAGGACATAGAAAACATATGTAGATTGTAGGTACTACGATAAGATCTTGTGCGAATAACAATAGTATCATCACTCGTCGTGACAAATGTAATATGGCAAAAATGGATAACAATAGCTGAAGTGAAGTACTACCGATAATCTCATTATGAATTAAAAAAAAACTTTAGGAGCGCAACAATCTCCAACATGCTAATAGAAGTACTTGGTTCTCCTATTTTCAAGTGAAAACTTATCCACTTTGGGCACTTTTTGGTAGGGAAGAATTTCAAATTATAACACCAAGTTCTAAGTTTTCACTTCTACTGGCCATAATTTCTATAACTGCCATTTCTTTCTCTACAATAAGGCGAGGCTGTTTACTACTCTAATTAATACTGTAACAGTATTAATTAGCGTAATTAAATTAGAGGATCACTAAATAAATAAAAAAAATATTGATAAATTTGCCATTTATTATGATTCAAATAATGAAAAATTGTCAAACAAATCTGAGTAGTCCTGTCTTGTTAGCACAAAATAAATAAAGTTCCTCATTAATTATTAATATTATTAACTGACAGAACCTTGTATTTTACAATATTCATTACAAATGCGTAAGAACTACGTATTTTTCTCGGCTTATAAATAAAATAAAACTATACAACCTTCGAGCACTTATAAACAACTAAATTCACAATCGGTGACAAAAAGGAACCACCCTTAAGTGTTTCTTTTCCATAGATAGATATTATTTAATAGACACGTTTTTGCTAGCGACTGACTGCAAAGCGCCCTAAGATAAGCGATAACGCAGCTTAGGTAAAACACCTTTGGCTAGGAGATTAGGTATAAGAATTTTTTCTTAAAGTGTTCTTTAACTACCATAATATTTGTTTCTTTAAAAAAACATGCAAAATCATTATATATAATCTAAGAGTAAAAGATGAAGGTTCATATTTTAGCAAGTTTATACTGAAATTTCATACGTAATATGTAGTGGTATGTAATTTTTAATCAATTATAGAAATGAAATATTTTTGTAACCAGTTTTTAAGCCAGCAACTTTCAAGGTTAATTTAACCTATGTAGGTTGAATTTGCAGTAATCTAATGTTTAATTTAACATCACTTAACTAGGTATAGTACTAAATACTCTCGGGAGCCATTTTGTAATGTGTTTCTAGTTTTATAAGTGATCGAAGCATACAACCCAATATAATTATAGAAAATATCTTATAGGTACTGAATGTACTTATTCTGAAAAGAAAAATAATATATACCATTTTTGTTCATTGTATCACCTAATGGCAATCGAAACTTAAAATCTAAAGATCATTCTTTTATAATCAGTGTTTTTTTTGATATACAAAAGGCCGCTTTAGGAATGTGGTATATAAAGTGGGTACTCCAAAATTTACGAGTAGGTACACATGTACCTTCTTATATGTTGACACATTTGCTATAACTTGTCTTAGATCCCATCTAACATCGACAGTGCACTTCATATATGCAATAATGAATATCCAGAAATCATTACAAATCTGTTTATAAGGAATTTTCCATTTTGTAGAGTTTGTATTTACTTATAGTTCATACCCTAGTTAAAAACTTTGTGCACGCCATAGTCATAGACCACTGCACATCTACTGTTTAATGGTGAAGCTATATCAATGTTAGACTGTATCTTTTACTATCTGGCACTAAACATTATACTTGCGATTGTCAGGTCCTTCTAATAATATACAGGGTGCTCGGGAGTATTTCCCATAACTTCAAGGTGTTGACGAGTCCACACAAAGGAGCCGAACTGCATAACTGATATTCTTTTAACTAAAAAATGAAAACTTTTTATGTTTTCATACAAAGTAATTCAACTAATTCCGACTATCCATGTAACACACGCCTTTATCTATCTTTACATTTTGAAGTACGTCAAACTTGGCTACGTCATAATTGTAAGGATGCGTTTATGGGACTCAATTTAAGATCTATTTACAAAAGAAATATTATATACCCCGAAAATATTAATTTTAGAACACATGTTCCTCGAACATTTTTAATTAATTTTTGATAAAGATTATAACCCCAGAGTTATGGGAAATACTCCCGAGCACCCTGTATATTGCCCCAAATCAAAATCCAGTAAGAGCCATTATTTTTAATAGTTTATAATAATAAAATCGTTTAGGAAACGCAGTAAAACATTCAATAACTACGAGATCTTGGTACCCTTACAATAACTTCAGGTTGTGATGTCATTCATAGGACGGAGTAAGGTTTTTTTTTATTCTTTACAAGACTACAATCTCACCTGATGGTAAGTGGTGATGCAATCTAATATGGAAGTGGGCTAACTTGTTAGGAGCAGGATGAAAATCCACACCCCTATCGGTTTCTACCCAACACGCTAAATCGTTTAGCGGTACCTACGTCTTTGCCGGTAGGGTGGAAATTGGCTACGGCCGAAGCCTCCCACCAGCTAGCTAGACCTGGACCAATTAAGAAAATCTCAATCGGCTCAGCCGGGGATCGAACCCAAGCCCTCTGTCTTGTAAATCCACCGCGCAAACCACTGCTACACGGAGGCCATCAAAGGTGCACTGCTGTGATAATTTTGGAAAAATTAAAAACTTTTCACGTCAATTTCATTTGAAACTTAGCTTTAATAAAAGTAGGGGTATATTATGTGGTATAGAAATTAAAATATGTACATAATTTTTTTATTTTCATAAATAGCCAATTTTATTGTATCAATGGAATTAACTCTTCAATTCCCATGTCAAGGCTAATATAGATTTTTCGTTTTTCTTTGGATAACATAGCTTACAAACACTTAGTTATTACAAAAAAATAAATAAAATGTAAATGAACTACCCCCATTTTTTTTTATGGGCGTGTCACCCACAGGTGACACTGGGCATTGAGGCATTGTTGTTTCCTATAAGTATACTTGAGACTATACTTATAGGAAACAACATTTTTCTTATTCTTACAGTAGGAATGAAATGACAGATTCTATAATAATGTGTATAATAAATATGTAAACAAATAGAACACTCATTTACTGTGAAAGCTGCACCAACACTATATGCAAACCGATATTGCATTGGGATACATTTTATAGTGTGGTGGTTTGTATATACGCATCTTCTTTGAGTGTCGATTTGCGAGTGGTCGTCAGCTCTTCCAGCGCTCCTAACCTCAGTAGGGACTTTCAGCATCATCTGCAGAGGTAGATTCACAAATTGCCGATCGAAGGCTTGTCACATTTTTGCAAGTAGCAACATTTCACCGGAAAACTTAGTAAGGCTAGTTGTTTTTTGACCATCTCTTATCTCAGTTCAGACATTCATTTGACAAGCTGCATCTAAGCTTAAAGCAAACTAAGTCATGCTGTTGTCTTGCTACTTAGCTACAATATGTTCTTCAGAAGCTTGTCGTAAGGAAGAGCCTAGCTCTTTCTCTCGTTCTGAAGTTTTATGAATTGCAGTAGTCCAGACGATTTTCCCGACCAGTACCCGTACCCCAACATTTTGCTCTCGTAACTACTCGGAATAATAGTAAAGTATATTTTGTATTACAACATGAGAGCGAAGCATGCAACTGGGGAGATGTATAATATTAGCTTCGTTTCTTCCCTCTATCTTCACCTGTAACAACACCATCATAAGGAGAAAATAAAATAATATCTCCTCAGTTCTCCTCTGCCTGCAACTATAATCCAAGGTCTACCTGTAATACGTAATAAGTTATAAAAAAAACATCACCACATAGCGATAAGGCCAAAATGTAACAAGTTTTTGCTTAGAATGAAGTCAGGACAATTTGTTATTGCAATGCCCAGTGTCACCTACAGGTGACACTGCATACTTCCGACGTTGTAACAATGACGCTATAAGTTATTTTTAGAATAAGAAACATTTCTACTACAGCTTATTTATTCGTTTATTACATGTAATAAGTAAAAAAACAATACTTACGGTCTAGGCATTTATATTTCACTTTATATCGCAAGAGATCACACAAACTCAGACTCCTTCAATTTCGCGCTAAACAACTGAATAAATTTGACACATGACATATTGCTAGTGTTATCAAAAAAAAATAATTGATAATGTTACATATTGGCTTCGAAACAATAATATTAAATTTGAAAAATAATATCTCCTTCTGGTAGAAAAAAAATATTAAACGTCTGTCACCTCCAGGTGACACTGGGAATTGAAGAGTTAATAGATCGCTTACAAGGTTTTGTTTTGAGGCTCGTTTTACACGTATAAAAATAAAATCATCCAATTGGCTGTTGATAAGATAAATAGCACAATAACATTTAATCTAAAAAAAATGGTTAAAACATAAACGTCAAATTGCCACCGTAAATAAATAAAAACAAACAAACATCTCTTTTTTAATTTAAGAATAAATTGTGATGTAAGATTATTATTATCGTTCGTTAAAATAATTAATTAAATAATTAACAGTATAAAAAAAAAATCTTTTTACTATTTTTGTAGGGCAAAATATTTGAGTCTTCAGTTAATACTTTCACTATTAGTAATATAGTGTTTTACACGTTAATACCATCATTGTTAGTTCTCAAAATATATAAAAACTAAAAAAAAAATCATATGTTTGACAATGAAACATGATTTATCAATTCCTGCATAATATTTTTTGGATTCTTGCATAATATTTTTAGTTTTAAAGTAATTTGAAAATGATGGTATTAAAGTGCAATTTTCGCGCAAAAGAATCGACTCAGAAGGCCGCAAGATTCAAATAAAGTCCAACTACAATTCGCGTCAAATTAAGCATTATTTGCACGTCACCAGGGTTATTATGTATCTCGGTGTATCATTCAAATAATCAATTACTATATCGTTTTTCATCGTATTTTCATCGGTATAATCGAACATTGTGTTTTAATGAAATGGCACAATTATCGTCATTTTACGTAATGTGTCATTAGTATACTCGTAGTAGTGATAGTAGCAAATAGTAAGTTTATTTCAGCGAAAAACCATTATTTACGTAATTTCGTTAAAATAATCATGTTAGACTATTGGAAAAACAAAAAATCACTGCCACTTGATGTGAAATGGCGCAGTCAAGGTCATTTCGTTGACTTAACTAAGTTAGATGATAACAAAAACGAAAATACAATAAAAAACGATATAGTGACTCATTGATTGGTACACCAAGATACATAATAAGCCCTCAAGTTGCTGCATACGTAACGTACTTTATTTCGGACAGGAAGGGATTTTTTGGAAATTCCGTTTCATTGGTGTCTATAATACAATATCACGTCCCATCTCCACCCTATCGACGTCGTAACCCCGTTACGTATGCAGTGACCTTAATTTTGCCGCTAAAAGTGAGCAATAATCAAAATTAAAAATAATAGTAAAATTGATATAAGACCATTAGTGAATGCGTGAATATTCGAAAAGCACACTTAAAGCGGCAAAGTTATTTAATACGATGCAGTATTTGACTTATAGTAATAGTACAAGAATCTGGGAAACATTATTACAATTGATTACTATAGAGTTAGTTTTCGGTGAGCTTCGCCTTAATGAGACGCCACATCCAACTTTTTTATTAACATAAATTCTAGATAGTGGTAGCTATAAAGTAAGGTAAAAAAAAGGCTTCTCGGGATGCTCGACATAAATGATAACTTAAACCTGCTGCCATATGCGCGAGAAAAAGGGAAGCTACACAGAGTGGCGTTGTAACGCGTTACGTTACGAAGCCTGTTAAATCATTTAAGTATTTACGTATTAAGCAACTGAAGTGACAAACTTTGATGTCCTCGTTATCGATGCAAGTTGGGATGAGGGACGATTTTCAAAAATAGTACCTAATCAATTGTATTAATGTTCAATGGTAAAAACTTAAATTTTGTGTAAAATTTCAATTATTATTATTATTATTTAAAAAATAAATACATAGTGTAATAAAAAATATAAATAATAGCGATGCAATTTGTTTATACCTCTAAATTTAATTTTATTTCCCGCAAGTGTAATTTGTAGTTTTGAGTGAAACTATTAACTTATTTTTTTAATTTCAACTTCATGAACATAGTATGTAAAAAGATTTTATGCTGTGTCATATAAATGATAAAGTGGTTTTTTTTGGATACTGGGATTTGGACATATCAAATCTAAAGCTAATTTAGTTTATTGCTATATTCTGCTCGCATGAGCTAGCGTTTGCTTTCCATTCTGCTCCTAAATTATTTACAAAAAAATAATAACAATCTGTATTTTATCTGAAGGCCAGACAAAGAAGCAAGTTTTCCGAGCGAATTGCAAGTCACAAGTCCTTTTACCGTTATAGCTATTTTATATTTTTGTTACAGTTTTTATACCGTGATAGTTTACTATTCTTCATGGTGAAAAACCACCTTTTCTTCCTAATTTTAAACAAAATTTAAACATTCTGCTTTATTGATATAAATCATTTGCTTGAAGTTATACATTATTGTGATTGGTTACGTTAATGTGGGCGCTACGACCACAATGCATTAAGAGCTCCCGCAGACTTACAATTGTCAATTGGCCGACTAAATCGCAGAGTATTAACACGTTATATGTTAGCCCGCACATATTTTTCCAACTAAATTGGACACCGATATAGCATCACAGCCACGATTCACTACCGATTACGCACAATCAAAAAGTTGTCCAAACTAATTTATTTCGTCTGCAATTTCGTCGTTCGTCGGTCAACTTATAATTGTATGTCTGTGGGAGCTCTAAGAGCACCCGCTCACTTACAATTCTTAGTTGGCCGACTATCGAACAAATAAATTGCAAACATATACAATTTCGTTGGACAACTTTTCAATTGTACATAATTTCTGATGCGATCGGTGTCCAATGTAAAGCTAACTATTTACTATACTTGGACGATTTAGTTTGAGAAGATGTGAGGGTAAATATATTATTATCGCTATACCTGTTAGTATACTCTGCGATTTAGTGGGCCAACTTTCAATTGTAAGTCTGCGGCAGCTTTTCGTGCTTTTTGGTCGTAGCGCTCATGGTGACGTATTTTGCGTGCAACCAATCACAAGAATGTATAACTTCTAGCAAGTGTTCTATATCAGTGGAGCAAAATGTTTAATTTTGTTTAAAATTAGGAAGTAAAAGTGGTTTTTCATCTTGAAGAATAGTAATCATGGTATAAAAAACTCTAACAAAAATATAAAATAGCTCTAAAGGAGATCTCGGCCTCGCAGGGGCCGAAAGACAACTTTGCCTATAGTTGCGTCGCTTTTGTCTGGTCTTCGCCTCAGAGTTTTTGTGATCAACTGCCAGTGACTAAGTTATCAGAAAAAAAAGAAAAAGATTTTTGTTCCCCCTCGGCATTGCACATTATGACAATTTATCTAATTTATGTACATAAAAATATTAATGGTACTTTTATTTTTTTAACAATATCTGTTACCTCTTTACAGTTTCGAAATACGTATTTTACAAAGGCCTTTTTTATTGATAAACACGAGACTCACGACCTTTGAACTCGTCAACATAATATCGCCATTTTTAAACTATGCCCCAATTATACTCACAGTAGAGTTCATAATATATTTAATCTACACTATCTATATAGTAATATAAAACTGTTACGGCCCGTGTCTGTACATTTAATATACTTGTGATTGAAAACTAATTGAGAATCTAAATATAATATAAACCATATACCTATCAGTAGAATTGTAAATATAGTCAGAGGCACAATCCGCCCATTTCAATATACTCGCTTCATATTAAAGTGGGCGGATAACTGTGCCTCTGAGTATATTATGCTCTGCACATTGTAATGCAAGTCGCGAGCGAAAAGATACGATTTTAAAAACAGTTGAAACTACATATTATTGCATTACTTTTTAAGGCTGGTATAGGTAAGTCTTTTATTTTAATCGTTTGATTAGAATTTCGTATTCTTTATGGGTGCATTTTTATTGGTTTATAAAGAAGTGGAGTTTATAGACGTTGTGGGGGCGCCCCCAGGCGATCTTTTACCCGCTGAGTGTCGAATTTAAACTCTATATGTTTGAGATTTTGACAGCGGTTGAATGGTCCCCTGGGGGTGCCTTTACAACGTCTAAAAACTTCACTATTAGTTGCCTAAACACTCAATAAAGTAGATTATTAAAATAATACTGTAATATTACTTATACCATGGTTTAACTTTTCTACTTTATTGACTATATATTTTTGTGTGTACAGGAATCCTTATTACTAACACACTAATTTCAATTTTCTAATAATGAATTTAATTTTATTATATCCAATCTCAGACCAATTATAGAAGGACCTGTATCGCACTCATAGTCACAGACAAAATTGTCTGTCATTTTCTGAGGAAAACGAGCTTAAATTTGGTGTATATCTTATACTAAATCAACTACACAAAAATGTGATTTTACGGAGCTCTTTAACCGACGAACACGATAACAACTATTTAACATCGATTCTATAGAGATAGCTTTTATAATCGCATTAGATCATTGATCATATACTTTGACAGAAAAGTAACACCTAGCGAGGCAGGCCCTATACAATAGTTGGTCTGAGTATCCAATGCATTAAAGCTAAAGGTATTTTTGTATGGTTAGAGGATGTCCCTGTCAGTCAGTTGATACTTCGAATATGAACAAACATTGTATATTTTATTATGTCAAACAGTTTTTATAGTAAATACTGAAGTTATTGACATTATCGCGATGAGACATATAATTATACTAATTGACAAACCAATGAAAATGCACCCTAAACTCAAGTCTGGTAGGCCTAAGATGTGCGCCACGAGATAACAAGATAATTTTGTCTTCATATCTTTCTCTCTTTCACCTCATCGCAACGACAGAGAGAGCAATATATTATAATTATATGCTATTGTTTCAGTGATATTTATACTACATCTTTTATTGCGACGCGACGAAAGAGAGAGCAATATTTATACTACCCCTGTTATTGCGATATTTAAACTACCTCTTTTATTGCGACGCGACGAAAGAGCGATATTTATACTACCTCTTTTATTGCGACGCGACGAAAGAGCGATATTTATACTACATCTTTTATTGCGACGCGACGAAAGAGAGAGCGATATTTATACTACCCCTTTTATTGCGACGCGACGAAAGAGAGCGATATTTATACTACCTCTTTTATTGCGACGCGACGAATGAGAGAGCGATATTTACACTACCTCTTTTATTGTGACGCAACGACATATATATAGAATGCATCTCTTTTACTGCGAATTACGAAAGAATCATAGATAAAATGAAATAGTTATCTCTTAGAGCGAATTTTAGGCCTATCGGTAAAAAAAATTGTGATCTTGGATACGTAAATATATTAACAACTCCCCTGTCCCTCACCTATGTATATAATACGCTAAAATAAAAACTACTCGATCTAAATCACAAACCATAACAGACAATGTACGCCGACGGCACTACACAGGTAAACTACATACATTTTTGCGTCACATAATGCAAAAATGGCACCGCACCGATAAACACAAACCTCGAGCGTCCATCACTAGTAGGAGGAGCCTTTATATGACTTCATACATTAATTAATTAATTAATTAATAATTATTAGTGTCAGTTCATGCATTTTTAACTGACCTCAATTCGTGGGATTTTTTTTTATTGTGACTTCCTGTCTCATACATTATGTAGTACACTTTCGGGTTAGGTAGCCTGGAAGAATTACTATTAGTGATAAGGTCTCCTTTAATACTACATTTTTTTCATGTTCCATATATATATAATTATATATGTTTTGTTGTAATAAAGATATTTCAATAGATAAATTATTATTTTCAATGCAAAATGCAAATCCAATCCAAATTCGTTTGATTTTACAGCTGTTCTTTTAGTTATGCCTTTTCTTTTTGAACTACTTCCGTATTATTCCGTATTGCTGTGACAGATCACCGTTTTCGAGTTTTAGTGTTTATTTTCAAGTCAACTGCCCAATGTTTTATTAGGTGAACGGATACAAATAATAAGTAATTCGTTTATAATGGTGATATAGTCACTTGAAAATTTTACAAATTTTATTTTTTAATACTATCGAGATTTCTTAGCTTTATAAATAAGACAGTTATTGTATCCGTTATGTATTTTTTTTTTCATTTATGTATATTATATTAACAAAGTAGGTATATGTCAACCAAAGGCGCCTCCTCCAGGCTGAACACTCGAAGTACACAACTGATACTAAGTAACAGCCAAGTATAATTCGACAATTATTGGAGTAAAAAAAAGAAACTATAAATAAGTGATGTTCATCTGGTATTACAATAATAATATTAATAATAATCAACTAACAGCACAGTTCGCAACAAATAACTTCACCACTTTGAAGTTGGTTCAAATGAGTAACCAAAAACCCTGACTAGCCTTCTCTAGCCAAGTTACATAACGATACAGCCCCTGTAGCCAAGTGGCACGCCGATTCTCTTTCTACGATCGCAAACGCTTCGAAAACGAAAGAGAGAGCAATATTTATACTACCTCTTTTAATGCGACACAACGAAAACTAGAAAATGTAGGGGATTGACAGATCTTGAACACGTGACCTGTCGGTAGAAAATGTCATTTCTATACGTTTTTCTAGTTTTCGAAGCGTTTGCGATCGTAGAAAGAGAATCAACGTGCCACTTGGCTATAGTGGCTGTTTCTACAATCGCTTCTTAAACAATGTAAGGGAATGTGAAAATATTCGTTATAGATAAGGTCATGTAATAACGGTTGATTACAATCAATCAGATATAATCATTCCCATACATTTTTTTAATTTCAAAGTGTTAGCGATTGTAGAAAAATAATAAATTTGTAACATTGCTAGACCGGCTGAAATATAAACACGCTTTTATTGAAACACCATACTAATATAAGAAATGTGTTCTTTTTCCGCAACATGACGACAATTTTTATTTTTCCGCAATTTTAATACAAGTCGCGTAACTGGGTGTGAGGTCTTCAGAGTGGCAGAGCAATTTGAAACTGTAGACACATCCGTTCCGAATACAAAATATTTTAAATGCTTAAATGTAGAATTTAAAAAAATATCTTCAAAAAATGACATACATACAGCACATATTTGACATTTGACAGGTATAAAAAGGCGTTATATCATCTGGCGGGCCATGGAGTGGCGCGTCTTGCGCTCCCACGCCTCCGCGTCGGCCCAGCTGTGGCGCACGTCGCGGAATAGCTGCAACAATCGCGGATATTTTACTATGTTCATCATCATCATCATCATCATCATCATCATCATCATTACCATCATCATCATCATCATCATCATCATCATCATCATCATCATCAAATAAAATTGAGATACCTTTTTTATTCATTCTTTACAAGTTAGCCCTTGACTACAATATTGAGTCTATGCAATTATACATTAAAAGTCTATGCAAGAGGTCTATGTCCAGCTGCGGGCGTTCATCGGCTGCTAACTCAGACCAATTATTGTATAGGACCTGCCTCGCTAGACGTTACTTTTCTGTCAAAGTATATGATCAACGATCTAATGCGATTATAAAAAATGTCTCTATAGAATCAATGTTAAATAGTTGTAATCGTGTTCGTCACTTAAAGAGCTCCGTAAAAATACCTTTTTATGTAATTAATTGTGTAAAAAACGGGCAAAAACTTCTAGTTTAGTATAAGATGTATATTAAATCTAAGCTCGTTTTCCTCAGAAAATGATAGACAATTTTGTTCGTGACTATGAGTGCGATACAGGTCCTTCCATAATTGGTCTGAGGCTGCTAATGATGATGATGATGATGTCGATGAATTTATTTTTTTATTAATTTCTACAAGATAGCCTACAATCTCAACTTATGGTAAGTGATGATGCAATCTAAGATGGAAGCGGCTTGTTAGGAGGAGGATGAAAATCCATACCCCTTCCGGTTTCTACACGACATCGTACCGGAACGCTAAATCGCTTGGCGGTACGTCTTTGTCGGTAGGGTGGTAACTAGCCACGGCCAAAGCCTCTCACCAGCCAGACCTGGACCAATTAAGAAAACCTCAATCGACCCAGCCCCCCGGAGTGATACACTCGGATCGTTTTGGTCCACCCATCCCGAACGGCCCTCTAAGCCGAGGTCCGAGTCTCAGAGGAGACGCCCTTAGGGAGTCGTTCCGCCCATCTACTCTGCTTCTACCTTCGGGCCCCATCAGGCGATGCTTCTGCGCTCGCATAAGGAGCCTACGGCACTTACACAATCAGAAAAAAAAGACCCAGCCGGGGATCGAACCCAGGACCTCCGTGAAGTAAATCCACCGCGCATACCATTGCGCCACGGAGTTCGTCATAGTTCTCTGTTTTTTTTTTTTTATTCTTTACAAGTTACGAAGTTTTTTAGTCTGTGTACGAAGCAAGTCGTATTTACCTGCGACAGCCACACCTCGTCCGCCAGCAGCTCGTTGAGTATCACGGTGGTGTCTTTGCCGGGGTTCTGCATGCGCTTCTCGGTGACGCGCTTGCTGCACTCCGCGTACATGAGGTACTTCTGGTGCGATATCCGCGAGTACAGCTGCACGCGCCCGCAGCACGACGCGCACACCAGGAACTCCTGGAAACACGCGCGCTGCCATGTATAAGCCGCGTCGACTCAGTGGTGTGCTCAAGGTTTTTAACTAGGATAGGCACCATACAAATTATACAAAACAATCGGACCCGGTAGAGCTTCGATTGGACTTATGTGCGCTTCTTCCCTACCCTACTCCCACCCTACGCCTACCCTAAAAAAACCATCGTCGTACTTCATAATCCTACTAATATTATATAGGTACGCGAAAGTTTTTATGGATGTTTCTTACTTTTTAAAGATGCTACTACTGAACCGATTTGTCTGAAATTTAAGCCTAGTTCGGACTACTTTAGTATTTTAGTCGAGTACGAACGATTTTTTCCTTTCTTAGCCTGAAGATGCCTACATCATAACATCTACCTGCATGCCAAATTTCAACCCGGTCCGTCCAGTGGTTTGGGCTGTGCGTTGATAGATCACTATGTCAGTCACTCAGTCAGTCACCTTTGAGTTATATATATATATTTACATTTAGATATACATTCTCATAGGCCAGTCGTGCGTTGGCTGCACGGCTCCAGCGTGCCGGGGTTATAGGGCTGGCCGTACAACAAGCGTGCTAACAGCCAGCCGAGCCTAGCATTATTGCTTAACTGCAAGAGATTGCACATTCAAGTTAATGTCAATTACCTTCTCATAGGCCAGTCTGGCGTCCGGCTGCACGGGCTCCAGCGTGCCGGGGTTGTAGGGCTGGCCGTACAGCAGCAGGCGCGCCACGGCCGGGCGCGAGCAGGCGCGGCACACGCCCGAGCCGGCCGCCACGCTGAGGCCGGGCCACGTGCCGAGCGCCGCGTCCAGCGCGCGCGCGCCGCCGCCGCCGCCGCCCGACGACACGCGCGAGCGCATCGTCTCCGTCACCTCGTCCACCGTCTTCACGTTGGACAGGAAGTACTCGTCTGTGAAACGTCAACATTGACACAACGTTATCTACCCATATTCGGCTAACTGCTGAGCTCCTCTCTGAATGATGGGTTAGGCCAATAGTCCACCACGCTGGCCCAATGCGGATTGGCAGACTTCACACACTCACATTTCTTAATTCTCTGGTATGCAGGTTTCTTCACGATGTTTTCCTTCACCGTTTGAGACACGTGATATTTAATTTTTTAATTAACACAACGTAATATGCTAATTGACTCATATGAAAATATAAACAATATTAATTTCGCATAGTACATGGAATAAGGGTCCGAAATATGTTGATATTAATTAATAAAACTCAATTTAAATATCATGATTTTTTTATAAAACTCAATTTAAATATTATGTATTTTTCAAATTTTCCAAACGTCAAAAACGCTACGTCCATTTTGTGACGTCACAATGTCACTTGATGTACTTAACGACAAACAAATTTTTCGTTAGACGCTCCGTTTGTAATAGATTTGGTATAGTGACGTCATGAAACAGTTGAAATATGAACCATCATAGCCAACAGGCGTTTTGACTGGTATTGTCAAAAATATATTTAAAAACTAAAATTTTTATGTAATCACGTCCCAAAAAAATATGAAAAAATAAATATCTATATTATGTACTAAGTATTTAAGATCATTAAAAAATATTTAAGATCATTAAAAAGTGTCAACTAGCCTATTAACTAAAGAAACATTCATTATTAGTTGCCTAAAAGCTTGTCCAAACAGCGCGGCAATCGGGAGCGTAACGCTCGATGTCTGATATTGGCTTTTTTCTATCGCTTCATGCGAATAAATATATCGCTTAATTTTTTATAAGCGTTTTTTAAAGTACAGCGCACTACATATGAGTAAGGAATAAAAAAATAATTGAAATGAAAAATTACCTTGCTCTTGAAATATTTCCGTCAAAAAGTTGGGATCCAATGCGTGTGATATTAATGTTTGTATGTACACTTCGAAATTTTCTTGATACATTTGTGTTTCTAACATTCGTTTCTCTATAAAGTTACAGTCGTCCAAGGGTAATTCGCTTCTTACTAATTCGACTATTGTTTCTAAGTGAGATTGTGATCGGACCTTTACTGGAACTTGTGTGTATAGTTTCTTATTTTCAGGATTCCATGCTGCGTACTGAAATGAACACAAAATTTGGATCATAGAACATTGAAAGTAGCAATCAATCAAAATATCTTCAACTGGATTCTAGTTAGATAATTGCAATATTATAGAAATTATCAAGTTTTCCAGTTGTGTGAATCGAAACCACTGCCTTGAATGCGGAAGGCAGCGTCACTACCTACTGTGCCACTGGGTCATCAAATAATAGTTGCAGTCGTTATTCAATTCTTAAAATTAAAGCTATTATCATTGACCTCTTGTAATAAAAGGACACACAATCATGTAGAAAATTTTACTTAAAAACTAGCCAATTTTGCTTTAACAGTTTTAGAATTTAAGAAAAAAATTATACTTAAAGGCTTTTACATATTGTATAATATTTAATAGAATGCCAAATTCAGAGCAAATTCAACCTTAAGGATTGACTTTAAGGTTGAATTTGCAAATGCGACTACTTGGATTGAGTGCCAAGAAGTTGTGCTTGGCACTCATTGAGTGGGGACGTTTTTTGGTCGCTGATTGTGCATCTACTTTAATAGGAGGATACTATGTTAAATTTGATCCACTTCTCGGTTTCTGCTCGAGCTGAAATTTTGCATGCATGTTGTATACTCGTATATCGGATGACAATGCAATATTATTATGATGATTTAGAGCTGATTTTATGGTGGAGCTGGAAGGTGGCCATAGGAACTCTGTAAATAAACGACGCAAGCCCATCGAGTTTGGGCTCGTTTAACTCGTCTTGACGAGTACTTTGATACTAGATGTTAACCAGGCCCTGATAATGGATCTGGAAGGTGGCCATAAGAACTCCGTAAGTAAACGAGGCAACCCCATCGAGTTTGGGGTCGTTTGATTCGTCTTGACGAGTACATTAATACTAGATGTTAACCAGGCCCTGAAGATGGAGCTGGAAGGTGGCCATAGGAACTCCGTAATTAAACGACGCAAACCCTATCAAGTTTGGGCTCGTTTAACTCATCTTGACGAGTACTTCGATACTAGATGTTAACCAGGGCCTGATCATGGAGCTGGAAGGTGGCCATAGGAACTCCGTAATTAAACGACACAACCCCATCAAGTTTGGGCTTGTTTGATTCGTCTTAACGAGTACTTTCATACTAGATGGTAACAGTTTTTAACTTTTTAGAATCGATTTGGATTAACATGGAAAAATCCGCGTAAAGTGGTAAACTTTGTGGTATTGTATGAGGGTTTGTCACTATATACTTATCCATATAGGGGGGTTCTTTGGATCTACTGAACCAATATTGAAAATTCTTTTACCAATAGAAAGCCACGTTATTTGTAAGTGTCATAATAGGCTATATTTTACGAACGCGAACTAAGCTGGTGAAACCGCGAGGCGAGGCAAGTATAAAATAAAATTTTACTTACCGTTGATATATTTCTATATAATACTTTTCCGTTCTCTTCAAAAGGTTCGTACTTTTGCAACAACGCTTTGCCGTCCACTCTCCATATCGCCGGCCACATCTCGTTCAAGTCGGTTTTTATTGCGACAAACTCTCCCGACTGTAAAAATTAACACACTCTCACTGTATCAACGGTTCACTTAGATCAGTACGTCCACTTAGGTAGGTATAGCTTGGCAACATCGTTGATGACACTCCCATGATATGCTGGCGACGGGGGGAAAGACTGCGCGGGTGTGAAATCATGCGTGCGGGGAAGTGAGGTGCATTAGTCTTGTTTTACGAACGAATTTGCCAAGCTATAGTAGTAGTAGATGCACGCCATGATATCTCATATAAATAAAATATTATTTTTCTGTTTTAGTGTGTCCTAGCATAGAGACAGTCGAAGAACTTTTCCGCCTAGCCATGGACAAGGAAAAGTTTAGAAAGCTGACCGCTGACCTTCAGTAATGGAGAGTCACTCTAAGAAGGAACATAGTGAACGAAAGCGCCACAGTACGGGCATTTCGTTATTTTCATTTTAACACTAAGTTACTGAACCGATTTTCATGAAAATTAAATGGGACCAATCTGGAAGTATACTTTTTTAAAAAACAAAAAAAAATTTTTAAGAAATGACGAAGTTATGAGGTAACAAAAGATTAAAAAAAACATACGCGTCGATTGAGAACCTCCTCCTTTATATGTCGGTTAATAATAACAGAAAGAAGAGAAAAAGCCATATTGTCGACCGTTGGAAGCGAAACGGAAAATGCCGCTCGATACCGAAAACCGACATTTTCGTGACAATAGTCATCAAAAAAAATATCTACTACAGAAGTAAAATTTTGCATGAGTACGAGTTCCTATGTTATTCCTTTACGCCGAAACTTAATTTGGTAATAACGGTGAAGGAAAAACTGAAGCAAAAATAATATCTACCACAGAAACGGTGAAGGAAAAACATCGTGTGGAAACCTGCATACCTGAGAATTTTCTTTATTCTCTGCGTGTGTGAAGGCCAGCGTGGTGGACTAACCCCTTTCATTCTGAGAGGAGACTCGTGCTCAACAGTGGTCCAATATGGGTTGTCAATGATTCCCCTGCACGGTTTAAACCGCGGGGCATCTGCTAGTAAAATAGCACATTGGAAAGACAAGTACCTGATATGGCATTTCTTCAATGGATGCATTATTATCTATCTGCCCAGATCTGGAGACGTGTTGATGTGATTTGATGTGATGCAATTTCCTGTTAGAGCTAGCTTCGTTCTCTGTGGAGCCATATACGCCGTAACCCAAGCTTGTCGAGTGCGCAGAAACTAAAAGTTTAATTAGTTTTAAATTATTAATTACACTTAATTAACATATCATGAAGTGATAAAATAATAAAAAAATTACCTTTTCATTGTACAGAAAAATGAACTCTGAAGTTATTCTCTGCATATCATTATATTTAGGTATGTAAAATAATCAAAAGGTGGGATTGGTAGGGACAAGGAAAGCCAAATGGTGAAGGTTCACCTTTTGCGATAACATGTACATATTATTGATACATAAATATGACATATTCGTCTTACGGCTGTGTGCAATATATAAACAAATGATCAATATATAGCAATGAACATGTTATCCCTATTTGGCGAAGTGAGGGGTGCTACCAGGAATAATTACAAACTAAAATTATTTAACACACGTGTCAGTAATATACTCGCGTTTATTTTATGTCTCCTCCTATTATACAAAAATATTTACATAAAATATTGAGAATTGTGCATAAACAAATAACAATTAAATAGAAATACAAAAACTTATGTTCGGGGCATGGCCTTCTAATACATTACTCACACTAACTTAGCTGTCAATTTAGTATTATTATGCAATTTATTTCTCCTTATAATATAAATCACTTTCGGCTAACAGCGAAGTATATGAATACACTATCCATAAGTACCAACTAAATTCAAATACTGTAAAATACAATACATTATTTAGTATATACAACAGACAACCACTGGTATCAAACCCATAAAAAAAATATACCACACTTTTGGAATTATTAATGGTAGCACCCCTTCGAAAGCGAGTATGACAAGAGTCACAAATACTACAATTTACAATTACATGGCACTAATAATGTGTCATCAACAATCACATCAATGAAATCTTGTTACAAGCTAACCCTAAATACCACCTCCACTAACATAGGTACATCACATTTTCTTCATAGAAATTATTTACAGTAAATAATAATAGATTTCATCTAATAAACATTTACATATCACAGTTAAAGTGTAACAAGTTTTCACTGCATGCTAGTTAGCTTGCTCCTGTCATACAAGCTTCAGGGCTAGCTCTTCACCACCGCGCTCTACTTCGCAAGTGGAAATCTAGCAAATTGAACGCACCTTCCTCGGGCTGGTGTTGGTAATAGTATTGCTGCTGCGGCGCGACCTGCAGCGGCGCGGGCGGCGGCGCGCGCGGCTTCCTGGGCGCGGCCGGCAGGGGCGCCACGGCCGCGGGCGGCTTGCTGGGCGGCCGCTTCTTACCTTTGTCGCTCAGCGGCGTGCTGGGCACGTTGAGCACGGGCTTGTGCAGCCGCCGCGCCTCCTCGTCCGCGTCGTACGCGCCCTCCTCCGACCCGTCGTACTTTCGTTTCCGGTCTTTGTTGAGATTGTAGTATCGCGGGTCCTCGAGCTCCGCGCCCTTCGCCTGCGCGCCGAGGAGGTGCGCCGACGCGTGCGGCTGCCCGGCGCCCAGCAGGCCCGGCGCGCTCATGCCGGGCGCGCCCATGCCGGGGGCGCCCAGCGCCATGCCCGTGGGCGCCATGGCCCCGTTGGCGCTGTTGGCCTCGCACGGGCTCTTGTGCTCAGGGTACGCCTTGTTGTTGGCGGTACTGTTGGTGTTCGTTCGCGACCACGTCGACTTTCGGGCGCCTCTGCCGGCCGGCGGGGGGGAAGTGTCGCGCTCGCCTTGCAAGAACTTTAGATAAGAAGCCATGAATCCCGAACCGGGGCCCGTGACGGGGACATTGAACTTTTTATCCATGACTTTCGAATCTTGTGAAGTACTGTTAATGCTCGTCTGCTGAGAAGTGGGTGCTACCGTCGATGCAGTATTAGCTCGTTGTTCTGCAAGGAAACCAAGTTCTTCTTCTATATTGGGCACTACCACCTTTGGCTGTTCCTCTTCACGAGTTTCAGGCGTCGAAAAAGATGACGAGGAAGCCGAAGGTGGCGTATCGCTGAACGAAGACAACGGTGTTAACTCCACTGAAGACTGGAAGTCGGGATGAGGACCGAGGTGGAACGGCGGGAAGTAGGTGAGGGCGTGACCGTGTTGCATGGCTAGAGCTTGGTGTTGGTTGGCAAAGCTCGTCGCGTGCAATGGCGCTTGCGAGCCGAAGGCGGATGTACCAGAAAACATTTTGGGGGGCGGAGGCGGAAGATTCCAACGTTCGAAATCGAAATACCCATTTTGTTGTTGGTTACTGGTTGAACTGTGAGCTGGGGGTGGAATTCTGTTTGCCAAATAGTCAGCCATCACGGCAGCGTTTGAAAGTTCATTCATATTAGTGTGAGACGATTTCTCGGTACTTTTGCGTCTGGCGACAGACTTGGTGGGCACCGGCGGGGCGGGCGCCGGGGGTGGTGGCGCGGCAGGGGCAGGGGCAGGGGCGGGGGTAGTGGTTTTCGGTTGCTTAACTTCTTGTAATTGGCAACTTTGCTGTAAGGTTTGTAAGTTTTTTACGATACTCATTGGATCACCACGACAACTAGATAAATCTTGTAAAGCTACATTACTCCCGTCAATATAATGTTTATCAGATAAATTTCTATCGCTAGAGGTTTGTGATGTGGTTTTTTCAGTGTGAGAATTTTCGTTTAGGCCATTGTTAAAATTACTAGAGCTGTTACTATTACTATTACCATTACTATTATATTTTCTGGCAGATTGTCGTTCAGACTCCCAACAGCTTTGGTTGGTGTGACTCTGACTACGCTCATACCTATTTTCACTATACGATTTACTTTGTTCAATGCCTAAAGCTCTTGTGATGACAGAGGGATAGGCCACCTGACTATTCTGTGAAGGTGGCCTAGAAACAGAAGCATCTAGTGGTGACCTAGGAGCATTGCTATTTACTTTGCTGTAGTGATCTCCGTGTTGCTGTGGTGAGTTAGTAGAGTTCATAGGACTGTGGTACATGGGGTATGCAGGACTAGAACCGTGTCCTAACGGGGAAGTCTGTGGGGCAGATTGCAATGGACTTTGCCTCCGTGCCACAACAACACCACAATCAGGACCATTTTGAGAGCTACTACTAGAATAACCTGTGTCTGTACTAGAGCTGCTTTTAGCACGAACATGGTACTCTGAGTCCACATTGTTACCACTTTGGTAATGCCTGAAACTAGAACTTTGTGATGATGCGTACTGAGAGTTACCAATTCTGTTTGGCTTGGAAGAGCCACTGCCACTGTAATTCATTCTGCCTGGGGCGTCCATTATAGAATAACTTATGGGGGATGACTGAGGTTGAAGTTTATCTATAGATTCACAACTCTTTCTAGATTCACTACCTAACTCTGGGTATATTTTACTTTGAGCTTTAGTCTGTATTTGTGGTGCTTTAGATGTTGGAGAAACAAACCCACTACTGTTGTTGGAAGTTGCCTTCTCAATGCTAGCAGTTTTAGGTGACTGGGAGCTGTAGATTGAAGCGGAAGGTCTGGTGGAGGTGGTAGAGGATGAGCGGTAGTCTTTGCTGGGAGGGGTGGAGGCGGTTGTCACAGATGGAGTTGACACAATACAAGATTGCTGGGAAGGGTTACTTGCAGAACTTGAATATGACTTACTTCCAGCATAATCCTGCTGTGATGATAGTTGACCACTCTTTGCACTACTTGTGCTGTACGAATTATCAGCCTGGTTGCCAAAAGATGAAGGAGATTGAAAAAATGATGACGATGAAGTAGACGAGGCCGGTTGTTTGGATGCTGTCGCTGGTGAGCCCGACCTATTGCTCTGTTTACCGGCGCTAGAGATTTGTGCGTTGATGTGATTGTTGAGAGTTTGTGCAGCAGCAAAGTGAGCATTGAAGTTTTCATATGTTGCTGATGCTTTAGTTGTAGCTGGACTCGGAGAAGAAGGCACCACACTTTCATGAGGTAGGATTCCAAATGGACTAGGGAGCTGGTTATTTCCTTGCCAGCTTAATCCTGCTGTGCTACCTGGGGTCGCAGATTGATCAAAAAATGATGTTCCTTGCGTAGCTAGTGCCTGGTGCGAATAGTTTTCTCTGAGTGAAGAAATTTCAGTTTCCACTGAGGATTGTTTCGAAGCAGCAGCTTGGGCCTGAGCAGCTTGAGCCTGTGCTATCACTTGACGATGTTGGGCCTGAAGGGATGAACTATAGTGTGCAGGTTTCGGATTTGCATGATGAAACAAAGGTGAGAATACAGCATCATATCCCACGGGCGGGGGAGAGAGAAATCCACCAGGATTAAACGGTGATGCAGTCGTCGAGCCTAGCTGGCCTGCTAGTGATGCAGTGGTGTGAGCTGCCTGCAGGAGCAATTGACTCGTCGTCGACGGCACAGGCTGGCTGCCCAATCCAGTACCACCACTGGCCAGATGGTGATGAAAGTCCCCACTCGCAGCACCAGCTTGTACCCCTGCCAGTCGATTGTACGAAGCATATGCTGACCATGGTCCTACTGGATCCATTACCACCTCCGTGTTGCTTTGTGTAGTGTCAATGTATGTAATTTATCAACAGTAGTCCACACTTTCATCCATAGTTTGTAATAAACACTAATCATATATTTATTACCACTAAATCGGAGCACTTGCAGTCATAATGAATAACTAAATTATTCTTCGTCCAAATGACACCCCTGGAAAGAAAAAAAACAAGCATTTTTATATTTTATACTCATGAAAAAGCTGTCATTTAAGATGATTGTAATATGCAGCAGATAATATACGGGTCGATTTAAGTATTTTCATGTGAATTAAAGCTAAAATTAGTATTGGTTTCATGATTCCGTCATAAACACTTCGAAACAAAAATAATGCGCCGCTCGAACATAGTAGCGTCAATGTGTTTGAACAATGAAGTTAGTTATTTCACTGGAATCGGTTTTAGAGAATGAGCATTCGTTTGAAAAAACATACCATCGCATTAGTTTTGAATAACCATTTATCAATGTGGTTTCAGAGGACGCTCACACGACAGATAACATCGTAAATATGGCCTCGACGAATCTTCAGGTTCTCTTGCGACGGGTTTTGTCTATTGTGAAATTAAAAACCACTTAAACTCTGTTATTCAATACATATAACTAATCACTGAATAATATACACTTTGCAACTAAACTTCCTTTCTTAGTTTTAACTATAATTAAGTTTCATGGAAGCGAATACTTTATTTACAAGTGGAAATACGACAACGTTTCGCCTTTCACATTAATAGCCGCCATCTTACTTGTCGAATGTCGAAGTAGTACCGCGAACGAACGACCGCACAAAACAAGCGAGTTAGCGCCATCTAGAGAATAACGTAATGTTACATTATTTTTTGTAGTTATTTTTTGCTATCAAGAAACGACTATGTATTGAAAATTCTTATTTATATTATTTCTAAAATGTAAAATAAAGATTAAATCAAAAAACGTTTGATCTAATTAATATTTTATTATTTAAGAATACTTTTGGCAACAAAGTACGATAGAGTAAAGTTCAAAATCAAAAGGTCCTTTATAAACGTACCTGAGGTATTTCAAAAATAACAGGATTGGAAATAATTAATAAAGTGGATAATCTATGATAAATATTTTTTTCAATTTTTTACATCGACGGAATAACTATCTCTGTCTACAATTTTTTCCTTGTTTGTCTGTGCAGTGAATAAAATTACCACAGACAAAAAAAATATTTGCAATAAAAAATACAGCAGATACTATTTACTTATCTTTAATCTTTGATTATTTGGATTTTGGACCAATTTAGACTATTATATAAAAATGGTCAAAGTTTAGAATACATCGTCCATTTCCATCTAAATAATTCGTCTGAGAGTCCGTTGTTCGGTAATAATGATTTATTTAGCTTTTCTTTAGGTATACATGCATGCTGTACTATAAGATCTAGAACTAGATCATACATATAAATATATCATTTCCTTGGGTTAGACCAAGACTAAACTAGCAAAAGACTCCTACCTAATATTACTAGATATCATCTATTATCCTATTATTATTATAAACGCGAAAGTTTGTATGAACGTCTGTATGTATGGTTGTTTGTTGTCTTTAACGCCGCAACTACAAAACCGATTTGGCTAAAATTTGAAATGAAAATAGATTTAGCTCTGGATTAACACATGGCCTTTTCGTTCCGGAAAATTCCATGGTTCCCGAGGGATTTGTGAAAAACTAAACTTCAAACGGACGAAGTCGCGGGTATCCGCTAGTTCATTCATAATCAATGGCGTGATCGAATTAGAAATGAGCAGATCCGCAGACGAACCAAAGTCATTGGCATAGTCAATATCATTGGCCAGGCTACATAGTTCGAAGAGCCGATGGACGTTGGGGTCCCAAGGTGCTGGAATGCCCTCGCATCGGCAATTAAGCTGAATACCCCGAGTCTACATAAAGTAAAAGAAATCCGGAAGATTACTAGCAACTATTTGCCGCGAACCTCTGGAACTCCATCATATATTTAACAAAGTAACAAAACATCTTTATTTTTAAGTAATATTAATCATACTTACGATATCTAGCTTGTGGCGATAGAAATTTTTCCGTTTTCATTTGAACATCGTCTCCTATTATAAAATAAAGAAGCAGCATAAATTTAGCTATATATTTATTATTATGTGAAAAAGGTCAATAGTAAAAAATAAAACAGTATATTACGTAGTTTTACACATTTATTACATTATTTAATGTACTTTATATTAACAGCTATATTCTTTGGTACAGATGCATGTTCAAGGAAGACTATCAAAACAAAACTTAATTTAAATATATAATCCAAAAGTGCGTTGCACAGTACAATGCAAACTTTATCGGACGTTCATCGTGCGTTATGATGCGTAATACAAGGTTTTAGGTATCAGCGGTAAAGTACGGGCGCGGCGGAAGGGCATCACCCCGCGCGCGCCACCTACCCATCCGCCGTCACGTCGCCTAACGCATACTTTGCGCGTAGCTTATTTTCTTGACGTCATAAACTTTGCATCCGACTATACCTAGTTTATTAGCTACTAATCACCATACAATCTGCTATTACCGTTATGGGACATAACTTTACTTTGAATTCAATCATCATTTATTTTCCATTTTTGCAGCTGAATACACCAATATATTGTACACTGTATGAATATTTAGTGTCATTAGTATAATGTTTAAATTTTTATTAGTGTATTGATATTCTATTGTATAATGAATATTTGGCTTTGGCTATATTAGTATTTAAGTTTAATAAATTAAATATCACGTGTCTCAAACGGGGAATGAAAAACATCGTGAAGAAACCGGCATACCTGAGAATGTTCTTAATTCCCTGTGTGTGAAGTCGCATTGGGCCAACGAGGTGTACTAATTGGCCTAACCTTCTTATTCTGAGAGGTAACTCCCCATCAGCGGCACCCCCAGGGGATTATTTATACGCTCATTGTCAAATTCTTAAACAAATAGAGGATAATTCAACACAAATGATCCCCTGGGGGTGCCCCTACAACGTCTATGATTCCACTATTAGAAAAAAAATACTGACGCCCCTTTCACGAAGAAACGTCACTTGTCATAACACCATACTACTATTACAATCAAAGCCAATCATTAATTATACCTACATTAGAATATCTATACTTGTCGATAAAATCGAAATAGCTGCATAAGTTTACAAAGTTACTACCACATCTGTGTGATTGGACATCAAAACATTTATAAAGTAATTGGTAACAGAGGGTTATCTGTTATATTTTAACATCCCGAATTTATACAAATAAACATACAAATTACATAAATAAAAATCCTACTTAGTCTTACGAGACAATACATTTTTGTATGGCTCGAAAATATGTATAATTAAGGTAAGAATGAAATTAAATAAAGATCTTCAAGGACAGTGAGTTAAAATTGAACAATTTCATTGTTGTCTAACTTTGGCACAAAAACTTAATGGGCAAAGAATAGACGGCATCTATACAACGCACATGTTTACAACCGCGCAGGACGGCTTTACGAACAACCGTTTAACTATTATAATCTAAATACATAAATATGCCCTTAATAAGTTATATCTTGACCAAAAGATAAAAAACCTCGCCATTAAATGCACAACAACATTTTTTTCGTATAGGGTTAAATAAGAAAAAAGTGATTGTAGCGCCCTCTGCATTCAAGATTTTTTATAATTCTGGTGAAGCTGCACACACAAATCTCTGAAATAACCTAAAAATATATTCTCTATCCATTACAAAAAACATTTAGAAAATGATATTTTGAGACAGGTTAAATTAGATTAGAGATTTGACTACAGTGACTTACTGGTGCCAAATTAATTGTATATATTTGTCTAAGAGCTACTGAACCCTGCGAGTAACGGACTATCTGTAAGGATAATTTGTACACTTATGATTTTTAGCATCATAAGGGCAATAGCCACGACCTGGCAGGCGTCAGCCATGCACGTCATCGGTCCCTTTATATTATAGTTAAATAAATTGAAAATAAAAACTTTGTATATCTTGAATAAAAAATTGACAGGCGATTGCATTGAGCACGAGTTTAAGACAAGTGAATTTAAAAGAGCACAGTAGATGAGGTAAAATAAACATTTAGTTGAAATTTGGTTATGTTTTCAAGTAAACGTTTTGTAATGAGTACAGGCGGGTTTGAATAGAACAAGACCTTGACATCTGGAAAGGGGTAAGCTGCTATGGGCGTGTAATTTTCACAAGTAAAGCCGTTAGTGTAAGTTAAAAGTGTCAGTTTAGAATTTATATACAACTAAGTCGGCACCACTACTTTACTACCTACTTGTGCAACTAAATATATTACGACAGTTACATTTTATAAGATGACACATTTCAAGCTGGGATTGTAAAAAAATATGGCATGGGTAAGAGTAGTAAGGTACGTAGGTAAGTAGGTACGACAATAGTGTAAACGGGGCGGGGACGAACCACCACACTTCGATGATGAGCCTGACCGCTTTACCGTTGAGTTATTGACGCTCTGCTAAATCGGCATAATTATATCCTTTTACCATATATGGTTGTACCACGAGATAATAAGGTTATATTTCAAAATAACCTCCAAATAATTACATCTATTTACACTCCATTCGTAACATCCATAGACAGGGAAGTGAACGTAAACTGATTTACGTGCCGTTGTAAGTCGAAAGATAATATACGATTTGCCATAACCAAACTAAACGATACAATTTTCTCATCATTCAATTTCGAACAACTGGTTACTGGTTTCGTTTTTAATTTGTAACAACTTGATGCTACTAACTATATCATTCATAAAATATCGAATCCGTATCGCCATATTATATTGATGTTTTCTATCCGTCTATTTACTTCTCTGTCTAAGTTTACATCAGAGAATGATACGAGTAAAATAAAAAAAATGGTAAGTACATGATTTAAAAAAAAATTGTGTAAAACACCCTACATTTAATGTTTCGTTATTTTTCTTTATGGACATAAATAACTGTTTGCTTATTAAAAAAATATCTCTACTCAGGAATGCCAATTAGTTTTTCTTTTAATTTATCTTCAAAGGTATCGTTAGAGCAAAGAATAGAATAAAACACGGAACGAAATACATTAAAATTGCATGAATGTTAATGTAATGAGATATAAATAAGTAATAAAACATTCGTGGTTGCACAAATTACGAATGTCTGAACAAGAACTAATAAATAAGTGAAATTTTTTATAGTTTCACTCGCAGGACTGGTCACAGAATGTAAAACGATTGCACAGCAGTTCAACACACCAATGCTCAAGTAAGTTCGCGACAATACTAAATGCACAAAGTAACCAGAGCGAGTCTTTACAAGCAACGTACTGAAGCCAATAAAAAACTGCATCTTACTTTATTTCTTTAGCTTTTGTGAACAGTTTTTAAAATATTTAAAAACATAAGACGCCATTTTTCTTGAATAATATTGAAAGTTACTGATGCGAAGGTTCGTGTCGTACTGACTCCTGACTCGAGAATGTATTACTTTTTTGAATTTCGTATTTGGAGCGGCTACAACACCGTCGTGTTCCGTACGCTCCATCTGTATATTATTGATTAATCTGTGACTAAATGATAAAATGAATAACTTAATAGAAATCTAAAAAAAAAAATTCGTTAAGGAGATCATATTTTAAATATGTGCATTTAAAAGTTTTTGTGAACTTAAAAGTAAAACGCTATTGTATGTTAAAATATCAGATAAAAAGAATAGTAGATATTTATGGATAGTGAGATATGATGCGACAATATATAAGCAAATTATTAAGAGTAGGCATTCCTAATATAACAACAAAAAAAGAAACTACTATAGACAAATGGCAAATTCACGAGAATTTTCTTCCGAGCACGCCCTACTTACAGTACTAAAATTAATGAGTTTGTCACATAGCTCTAGAATATATACATATATCTATGCTTAAAATGTATATTAATTATAAATGTAAAATCGATATTTGGTACACATTATATTTTATCTAAAGTTATCGTCAATTCATTCATTATTGTTTTAATAAACACATAAACAGTTGTATAATTCAACTTACATGCAGTAGAAATAGATGCAATCTTTATGACGTTTCGGAAATCAGCTGCGGATGTCGCTACGCAGGTCGTAAAGTCAAAACGCGTGAGGCGACAGCGGGTGGAAGCGAAGCGTGCGGGGTGATGCCCTGCCGCCACCCCCTTATGTTACCGCTGACATCTAAAATGTTGTATTGCGCAGCCTAAGAGCGAAGGCACACGATGCGTTGCGGCGGCGGTACAACACCTTAGCGGTTTCGCTGCGTCGTCTTACATAGAAATATCTGTGGCATGTCACACGATGCGCTCCGGCACCCGACTCGCAACCACCGAGACCAGGCGGGGAGAGGTGAATGCGTCGCGACGTTGGAGCGGCACCGCTCAGTTGTCTATGTGTCACAACATTACTTTATTAACAGACTGTCCAACGCTGCTACGGTATAACAACGTTGCGGCGCCGCATCGTTCGTGTGCCCGCTGATACGATGAAATCTGGCGCCGCAACGCATCATGTGCCTCCCTCCCTCCCGCTCTAACGCACGATGTTCCGAAACGTCTTAAAGATGCTATTATATAACTGCATTCAAATTCTGAGAACTGGCCATGTCAGAGTGCAGTTAGAGGTTATAGCTTGGCAAATTCGTTCGTAACACTTTCGATGGTCCGCGGGGGCCGGGGGACGGGTAGCGGTGACAGCAAAAGACCGTGACACAACATATTAAGTTATCATCAGATATATATGAATATATTAAACATAACTTAATATTATAATATATAAGTATGTGTATCATAGGTTAATACCAATTTCATTTAATATTATAATATAATAATAATCATTGGAGGAATAAAAAGTTTCATTTGTAGGAACCGAAAGCCTAAAACGAGACAAATAAATTAAAATTTAAAAAAATACCATTAAATATTAAATAATAAATCTGTTATTATAATATTGATATCAAATGAGTTGTTTGATTGCCATAACAACCAATAATTTGGCAGATCGTTGGCCTAATTTTCGAATATGACTGGCACGACTTATGCACCTCACTTCCAGCCTCTGTCTTGCGTGCACGATTTCACACCCGCGCACTCCTTTGTCCCCCGTCGCCCGCATACCACGGGAGAATCAATTGCCAAGCTATAGTGAGTATGCATAAAACTGAATATAGACTGCTCAGTCAGCTATAAATTCATATGGAATTATTGCATTTAGTATCCATTACTTTAGTACAGATATTGCATACATTTAATACATACATGATGATTTTTTTTAATTATAATATATATTTTTTTAGTGTATGAGTTGATACAGAGTATTTACTAATTTATAGTATTACGAGATTCCATATTATAGTGTTTAATATTAATAGCCGCGAATTGGCCTTAATTGAACACATCTTACATGTTCACAAAGGAGCTAGTCCAAAATGGTTTATACAGGGTGCGCGGGAGTATTTACCATAACTTCAAGGTGTTGACAAGTCCAGTTATAGGAGCCGAACTGCATAACAAATTTTTTTTAACTAAAAAATATATTTTTGTGTTTTCATATAGACAAGTCCATTTATAGGAGCCGAACTGAATAATTAATTTTATTTAACTAAAACAAAAAAAAAATGTGTTTTCATACAAAGTAATTCTAATAATTCCGACTATCCGTGTATCACACGCCTTTATCTATTCTTGCATTTTAAAATAATCGTAAAGACGGTCTATATCGACGAGATATATTGCAACTGGCATTCCGCACTTCACTAGTAAGCTGCTTCATGATAGTTATCAATGTTGTTTGGCTAGGTCATAATATAAGGATAATAATTATATAAGGGTCACAGTCTAAGATCTGTTTACAAAAGAAATATTTTTTATTTCGTAATTATTCATTTTAGATCACACGTTCCTTAGACATTTTTAATTGATTTTTCCTTAAAGAATATTACTCTTGAGTTATGGGAAATACTCCCGAGCACCCTGTATAATGTACGTTGGCGAGGTATATTTCAAATAAGATCCCCATTTCGTCCACTCTAATGTTTGAATTGTTATATACGACAATTGCTACATTAAACTATGAAGAGATAAGGAAACCAAAATTTCAAAACAGACTTCCTAAAAGAAGGACGTCAAATGTTCCGCTGTATGTATGTATTCTTCATACATTTTTTTTCTTTTCTTCGCATTATAAGGACTGTCTCCTTTGATTCACATGAAATATCTTAACTATTTTATTATTTCTCGTAACGTTCAGAATATTATAAAATTATGCCTCAAAATATTTAAAAAACTGAAAATTTAAATGTTTAAAAATTTAAATGGTTACATACTAGCTACTATTACTTTTATAGTTATTGTATTTGTCTCCAAACTACATAATAATTATTATAGAATTTATATATTGTTAATTTTATTTGAAAAATATTTAACTTTTAAGTTTTTCGACGAATAAAAATAATATGATTCCGCATTAAAAATAATTTTTATTTCTAATTAAGCAAATATTTATCGCCTCTAATAAAAAAAAATATATTGTGCGATTTATTTATCTGAGAGACCACAAACAGAGAGCAATAGTGAATTAGCCTAACATACATAGACAGACATTTATAATAATGATATTGACTTACTAATTGATCTGTGCTGTAGTTCTACAATCGAAAACGAGCAAAATTATCTAAATTTATAGTTCAGGGCTGTTTTTAATAGCGAAAAATATTGAAATATAGCAAAATTATTCTTAGCTTAGTAACGAACGATATACCAAAGTATAGTTATGAGTAACTTACATAAAAACATAAAAAAACTTACATACAAAGTAAACTTACAAAGGTCAGTGTGCGTTTTTAAATAACAACATCTTTGGAATCAACTGGCAAGTAAAACAGTAACAACCACAAACATAAAACTTAAACTAAAAAAAACGTTCAAAAAATTATTCATAAGTATAAAAATAAATTCATAAGACTGGAAAATAATCTCTTAGTAAAATGTAAAAGTATTTTAATATCTATTGAGTATTTTATTCCTCTCAAGTATTGATATCTACATTTACTATATGTATCTGGTCAAAAATATTAAATTAATCATTAATTTTTCCTTCATATCGAACTATTCAAGGCATAAAATCTATTCACCAATTAATTCATAAATAAATCCCGAAATCTCAAGTACGAAAATATAAAGTATTTGACAGTTAAACCAATTAAATACCTTGAGTGAGAGAGTTCTCTAAAACTATATCGAATTCGTCCAACGGTTCGAGTATTTGTCTGAGGAAAGTAAGGAGACCTCGTTTGCGCAGGAAACTCTGTTCTTCATACATCTCTATGGTCACACGTGTTAATGACATCGGCACCAGCATTCTATGCAGCCAGTGTTCTCTGCGGAATACACATTTTAAAGTTATAGCCTGTGGTGTAACCAACACCTCGCAACTACTGTGGTACGGAGATGCTATTTACACCTTTGTAAATGAATGAAAAAAAAATTTAGTCATCATTGAATTATACTAAACATAATCATATAACATATTATAATTTTTTTAGAGCTACAGAGTCGACAAGTTGAGATCTCATTTTTTACGAAAATTCATCATCATATCAGCCGGTGGACGTCCACTGCTGGACATAGGCCTTTTGTAAGGACTTCCAAACATCACGATTCTGAGCCGCCTGTATCCAGCGAATCTCTGGACTCGCTTGATGTAGTCAGTCCACCTGGCGGGGGGTCGATCGACACTGCGCTTTCTGGTGGGGGGGTCGCCATTCCAGCACCTTGGGACCCCAACATCCATCGGCTCTTCGATGATTCAAAGTGGAGAGCACCAAATAATGCAGTAGTTACGACATTGATATTGAGAGAATGAGTTTATGTAAAAGAACATTACATGTATTACATCGCGTCATGAGCATATAAACGCTATCCAAATGTGCGTATTTGGAACATTGGCGTGTGTAGTGATGACAAAGCGTATATTACGAGTATTTATTGGATTACTATTTTCGCAGTCAGGCTCTTTTATTATTACATTGATTTACACATGTAGATTAGACACCTAGTTTCAGACATGGAGATTGCAGTCAACTGCAGTCGTCGGTAGCAGCTGCTGCTCGTGTAAATGAACACTTAAGCTATTGAGGCACTACCGACCACAGAGGGCGTCAAAAACTTACCTAAGACTGAGGCAAATGAAGAGTTGAAACTTTCCGTCCTTGCCTAGCGATCGGCCCACGGAACCAATCTCGTCCATGAGGTGACAGTAGCACCTCCATATAGCCCTGTGCTCCTGGTCCTGCCGGCAGTTGTATGCGACACCGCAACCCTTGTTCGATTGCGTCGCCGATTCGTCGCACAGACTCATCTTGAATTCATCTTTTACTCGCGCTGTATTGGATAATAAAGTAACTTATTGCAACAAAAATCAGTGGCGTAACAATATCACTCAGTTATTCATCCTTTACACGTGCTGCACCTATAGTAACGTAACATCTAAGGCTATTTATTTTTTAGAAGCGCTGTATTGGATAATATAGTAACATATTGCAACAGCATTCAGTGGCGTAACTATATCATCTAAGGCTATTCATCCGTAACACGAGCTGTATTGGATAGTAACGTAACATAATGCAACATCATTCAGTGGCGTAACTATATCATCTAAGGCTATTTATTTTGTACACGCACTGTATTGGATAATAAAGTAATTTGTTACAACAGCAATCAGTGGCGTAACTATATCTTCCAAGGCTATTTATCCTTTACACGCGCTGTATTGGATAGTAAAGTAACATATTGCTACAGCAATCAGTGGCGTAACTATATCATCTAAGGCTATTAATTTTTTACACGCACTGTATTGGATAATAACGTAATTTTTTGCAACAGCAATCAGTGGCGTAACTATATCCTCCAAGGCTATTTATCCTTTACACGCGCTGTATTGGATAATAACGTGATTTGTTGCAACAGCAATCAGTGGCGTAACTATATCTTCCAAGGCTATTTATCCTTTACACGCGCTGTATTGGATAGTAAAGTAACATATTGCTACAGCAATCAGTGGCGTAACTATATAATTTAAGGCTATTCATCCTTTACACGCGCTGTATTGGATAGTAAAGTATCATATTGCTACAGAAATCAGTGGTGTAATTATATCATCTAAGGATATTTATCGTTTGCACGCGTTTTTTTGGGTAGTAAAGTAACATATTGCTACATCAATCAGTGGCGTAACTATATCACCTAAGGATATTTATCGTTTACACACGCTGAAGTAACATATCGCTTCAGAAATCAGTGCCGTAACTATATCACCTAACTATATCACCTACACGCGCTGTATTGGATAGTAAAGTAACATCAGTGACTTAACTACATCTAAGGCTAGTCGTGAACGAAAAAAAATACATCTGAGGTTTTAGCCTACGGGGCCACTCTACAGCTACGCTGACAAAATTACATTTCGCGCAACTGCGTATAATTTTTTTTCATGTACAAATATTAGTCACATTAAGCTACATTTCTTACTAGAAATTGAGAAAGAAAGATCAAATACACATCACAAAAGAAAAAGAAATATGACTATGACTGACTGATTGCCAACGACAAACCATGGACCACTTTCGCCCTAATAGGGCAAATTACTTAATAAAAATTTATTACTTGATGACTGTCTAACTGTATAGCAAAGCCATGTTTAAATGAATAAAAGTGAAGTGTATTAAAAACTTACCAAAATAGTCCCAAATGAATAAATTCTTTCCAAACAAGCGAGCCGACTTAAAACCGCACAAGAACGCTTGCTCCAGACACTTCACCAAGCCATTCTCCCCGCAAAGTAACACACTCAAGGAGTTTGCATCTTTTTCGCGTTTCGATTGATAGTGCCATTTTACTATTGCGTTGACGCAATCACCTGAAAACATTGATTAATTTGCTATACTTATTACTTGCACTATTGTACGATTATTCATTCCAGTCAGTAAAATGACAAGTGCAACTGTCACTGAAATGTCATTTTACTAGTAAAATATTGCTACAGCAATCAGTGGCGTAACTATATCATCATTCTTTATACTATATCGAGTCATTTTACAAGTAAAATAACACTTCAGTGACAGTTGCACTTGTTATTTTCTTGTCATACTGACTGGAATTAATAAGCGTACTATTATATTTTTATTATTTTACTACCTATATATACAGGGTCACTGGAAATACATAGCGATCCTTTAAGGGGTGATAGGTATGCAGGTTTCCTCACGATTTATGATCCCTACACCCTTTTAGACACGTGATATTTAATTTCTTAAAATGCAAACAACTGTAAAGTTGGAGGTACCTGTGCCGGACCGGAACAAAAAAGGGCGAGTGAAATAAAAATTGCTGATTAGTGGATAAATAACTATAAATATAGTTTTACCAGCACCTTATATCGCAAGTCGTTCCCGCCAACCAATCGCTAAATTCTAAATCCCTACTCTGTACGGAAAAAAGTCGCGCCACCTAGCGTCGGCACGAGTCAAAACGAGATCGAGCGACGTCATATCCTCATAATCATGTATAAGATAAGATTAAAGAAGTATAGTTGTGACTCACACTCATACGCGCGCACGCACGCACACACACACGCACACACACACACAGACACACTCACACAATATTTCTAACTAAAATGTTTTTATTAAGTATTGTATTTTTCGATTATTTTAACAATTCTAACTATTTGGATATTTCATGTTAATTACATCATTTGTGTCACTGTACATGCATATGTACCTAGGGAAGTCACTGGCCCTTAAGACACGGGCTTACCTTAAGGGCCAGGACGTCACTGTAATTACCTACTTTGACGGCCTCCGTGGCGCAGTGGTATGCGCCGTGGATTTACAAGACGAAGGTCCTGGGTTCGATCCCCGGTTGGGCAGATTGAGATTTTCTTAATTTGTCCAGGTCTGGCTGGTGGGAGGCTTCGACCGTGGCTAGTTACCACCCTACCGGCAAAGACGTACCGCCAAGCGATTTAGCGTTCCGGTACGATGCCGTGTAGAAACCGAAAGGGGTGTGGATTTTCATCCTACTCCTAACAAATTAGCCCGCTTCCATCTTAGACTGCATCATCACTTACCATCAGGTGAGATTGTAGTTAAGGGCTAACTTGTAAAGAATAAAAAAAAAATACTGAGTTTTTTCAAATAAACTATTCTTATTCTTATTCTCCTCAGACTACTATTTCCTACAATAGAATACCTATCATATGTTGTATAGTAGAGGTGGAGAGGTGCGTCGTGGGCGACAGCGCTTGCTGCGCGGGCGCCGGCGTGCGCGGCGAGCGGTCGCGAGTGCGCGCCGCCACCACCACGCGCTCGGTCGAGCCGTCGTCCACGCCTGTGCCGAGCCAGCGGTTGCACGGGAAACTGGAATGGATCATCACATATTATGAATATAGCGCAGATAGAGCGCACGGAACACGACGGTGCGTAGCCGCTCCAAATACAAAATTCAAAA
Organism: Bicyclus anynana; assembly: GCF_947172395.1. NCBI lineage: Eukaryota > Metazoa > Arthropoda > Insecta > Lepidoptera > Nymphalidae > Bicyclus > Bicyclus anynana. The sequence continues at coordinate 8,178,465 of NC_069088.1, forward strand.
ACGGATACATTCTGGAGTCAGTACGACAAGAAGCGTCGCATCAGTAATTTTCAATATTATTCAAGAAAAATGGCGTTTTATGTTTTTAAAAACTGTTAACAAAAACTAAAAAAATAAGATGGAGTATTTTATTATTGGTAATTTCTGATTTTTAAATTCATTTGCGTAATTATTTTTAGTGTTAAATTATAAAAAAAGTGTTGTATATGAGGATGTCAAGGAGATGCGTGACGATTGTTTTTTTATGAGTTTAACCGGTCGCTGCTTGTAAAGACTCATTCTGGATCATCTTTATCATGTGGTTCATTTACTTTTTAAATATTTACGTCATCGTAGACACTGAGCTAATCTATTACCATTAATAAAAGTGCTGAGCTTTCAGCACTTTTATTAATGGTAATAGATAAAATATTGCATTCTAGAAACTCAGTTTATAGTACGAGATCCGACATATGAAATATATACCCTCATCTGTTATTTATATGGGATAAGAAATAAATGATAGAAAATATTCACATTGACAGATTGCACATAGCACATTTATTTATCCTCCCAACAAAGTATGGATATCATTGTGTAATCGAGAAAGAGGAATACTTACGTATAAGTATGTCCAGTGACTTCATTTCGTACATAAACCTGATCCAAAAGCCAACGAGGCGATAGACCGGAATTGTCGTGACCAATGCGCAATGTAGACAAGACGCCCAAGTTTTTGTGCTGCAATACAATATTGAAATTAATTACTTTAATTAATATACAGTGCGAATATATTGACAAATCGTATTTTTTTTAAGAATTACGGTGCATTAGATTTAAAACCAGCAAAATATTTCTATAATCTGCATAAAGACCTTGGCCTCACAGCAGTTTTAGATAGAACTTCAGCAAATTCTATCTAAAACTGCTCTAGTCGGATTTTACCTAATTTGCTTGGGCAGAGAATACGAAAAGAGAAGGAGAGTGATGATTCGTTGTTACAAACCTTTCTTAACCCTAAACCCGGGTCACAAGGCTCGGGAGTTTTTCTTTCTGCCACCCGGATGAATCATGTTCAACTGCAAATATTTTAGTAACAGGACTAACAAAAGGGTTAGGAGGGTAAGGAGAGTGTGAACAGAAATGTTGGAAGGCGAATGTTTCTGAACCAAGTCCAAGATATTCTCATTAAATACCAGGTCAAGAGTGCTCTAAGCCGACGAACTTGTACGAAAAGATTGATGAGAATGGAAGAAGGGAGGGATGAAAGGGAGATATAATACAAGGACAGCAAATGGAACGACGTCGTTTTTTAACCCCTATGGAATGGTATGTATTTTTATGTCTGTATGTTGAATAAAAAGTTAAAGAAACTTACATGAAATACGAACTCATTCGTGTTTCTCGGAATGGGTATTTTGGGCGTCGATTCACCATTGGCTCCGGATATCGATAGCCAGCAGTTGGCGGTAGTTTGGCTCGCTTTACGAGACGGGACAATTAATACGCGATATGGCAATTCTGTAAGAAATAGGTACATAGTAAAAAAAACTTTTTTTGAATGCTAAATTGTTTGCATTGCAGTGCCTACAATTTTCGATAAGGCAAATGCTTTGTGTATTTGAAAGAACATTATGTTATTTATTTTAATTATAACATGACAGGGCAGCGACAGTGATTGTACCACCTTTTTTGTGGTAGAGGAAACACCTCGAGTAGGTCCCAGGACTTGTGACCTTTGGTGTAGGTTTAAGGTATCATCTCTTAAGCCTACACCCAAGCCCAGCACAAACAATCAAATCATTCCACTTTATAATATTAGCATAGTTAATCAAACTTGTAAAATAGAGTAAAAGAAAATATTTAACTTACTGGTAGTGGGATACGTGTTGGTAAAGCAATGATAGTCGACAGCGTTTAAAGTCAATAAATGGTAAAGAAATTGCTCCCTCTCCTCTTCGCAGCGCAGAAATGCCGTCCTTTTGTACTGGGAGCGTAGTAAGGTCGTATCTGACAATAATTCTCGTAGATGTTTCGATAATAACTTCTTTTCTAGCGACAGTCTGACCCACGCGCGGGCGTAACCGATTTCTGTTTTTATATCGGTCATTGCTTGGACGTTCCTAAAAAAGTTAAACCAATACATAAAAATCTCGTGTCACAATATGTAATCGTATTATTACACCCTTCCGAAATAGCTTGACCTTTCAATACGCTAGTTGACACTTCTTTTATAAGGGTCTTTAATTAGTCATTATCGTTTTACTACATTACATATTTTTTCGAGACATGAATATATATAAAAAAAATATTTTTAAATGTTTTTGTGCCAATACGAGCCAAAACGCTGTCGGCCATGATGGTTATATTTTATCTGTTTCATGACGTCACGTAACCCATAACGAAAAGGTGTAGTGTTTGACGTTTATTCCTTTAGTGTCATCAAGTAACATCGTAAAGTCACAAATGGACGACAGGGTTTTTGATGTTTGGATTTTTTTTAAATAAACTTTTCTGACGTTTTCTATGAAATCCTTAATTTTTTTATTGGTTAAAATAGATATATTTCGGACCCTTATTCCATGTACTATACGAAATTAATATTGTTTTTATTAAATTTAATATCAGACATAGTTTGTTCTTTCTATCCCTGCCCTCTATTTTTTAATCGCAATTTTATTTCGCAACGTTTGCTGGGACAATTAACCTCATAAGAAAAAGTAGAAGCTTTCTTTCATAAATCAAATAATTTTATAATGAATTAGATTAAATTTTCAAGTTTCAAGCATTCATGACATTTTAACAAAAACAGTCTTTTTCTAATTATCTTCCAGATTATGACAAACTCCAAGTCTCCTAAAGTCCCAATCTTCCAAATTATCAAATTAATACAAATAGTGAGATATCTCACAAATATTATTAATTTGATAACAAAAGAACATTTAATAAAATTAAAAAGATACTCAAATAATTGACCAAGAATTTGTTACCTCATATCAAAGGTAAGGTTTTCCGGTAGAGGTCGCAGCGGATTCGGTGGTTGCGATGACTTTCGCTCCAATGTCCCGGAGTTGCTGAGACGGTCGCGCGAACTATCCCGGGACCCGCCTCGGGAACTATCTCGGGATCTACTTGAGCTTGTACTTTGTTGACTCTCGACCTCAGCCCCCACGGAGGATAAATCTGGCGAAATTACCAAATGCAATGTATTTTTATAGTAAATTGACGGACCAAGCAGATAAACCATCCTATAAACAGAGCACCTGGCCATGTCAGGACCTCCTAAATCATAGCCATCCTATGTCCATCAACCCGAGGCGTGATGGAACAACTCTTTTGTATGTGGTACCCATGTTGTTACATCGCTAGTAACGCTCTTACAAGCGGAACACAGTAATAATGATGAGCTGTCACGAAATCTACTAATAAATCTCAGACGAATTATATAAGGACCTGCTGTCCTTGGACTACACTGTCCTGCTGGCTGATCTGAGGCAGTCACTAGACGTTACCCTTCTGTTTCAGACCATCTGGACTTGTATCGTAGGTACCAAAATTGTTACTAACGTAAACGAAATTGTCTATCGCTTTTTGAGGGGGACGAGGTAAACGAGGAACATTGAAAATAATTAACAGCAATAAATATATTCTAAATAAAGAGCAGTGATAGCCCAGTGGATATGACCTCTGCCTCCGATTCCGGAGGGTGTGGGTTCGAATCCGGTTCAGGGCATGCACCACCACCATTTCAGTTGTGTGCATTTTAAGAAATTTAATATCACGTGTCTCAATCGGTGAAGGAAAACATCGTGAGGAAACCTGCATACCAGAGAATTATATTCATTCTCTGCGTGTGTGAAGTCTGCCAATCCGCATTGGGCCAGCGTGGTGGACTATTGGCCTAACCCCTCTCATTCTGAGAGGAGACTCGAGCTCAGCAGTGAGCCGAATATGGGTTGATGACGAAATGTCCTTAGACTACACACAACTATAAATTTGATTCGCAATACACACACGTGTAATTTTCACACAGATTAACAAATACATCGCCTAGACTCATTAGCTGTTCCGGCTGAAGAATTTAATTTAATTAAGTTAAAAATACTTACATATGAAACGTTACTTCATCTTTTAGTAAACTAGAAGTTGTTAACTGTTTTTCATGCCATTCAAGTATAAAAGTCAGCATTTTGAGGGAGCTCTTTACACACGAAAACGTTTAAAATAATGAAACATATATTCTGCAAAAACTGTTTTTATAAACGCGTTAGATCATTAATCTTATACTTTGACAGACGTCTAGCAATTCTATATAATTCTTCTGAGCCCTTTGTCAAAGAATAAGATTAATGATTTAACGCGTTCATAAAAACTGTTTTTATTGTACTCTCGGTAATAGAATACCGAGAGTATATATCATAATAACAACATATGTTGTATCATATCATAAAAACAACATTCAAAAGTAAATAAACTATATCTATTACTTTTGATACTTACAATCCAAACGTTTACGTAAAACACACCAAGCCAGTGCTGCATGGGTAAACACAAACAAACGTATATAAGCATAATACGTGAGTGTAAGAGAAATAAATTTTAGCAAATTTGTTAAACTGTATATTGAAGCAGGATTAGAATTACTTTCAAATCTTTTGGCACTCGTTTTTACGCTGTAACATTATATCTTGATCATGGAAATATTCAAATCGTTAAGAACTCTTATTCCGACTATATTCGATACCTAACATTAGGGCCGGAGAATCGTTTGTCGCTGTGTACTAATCGATTTTAGCTTTCTCAATGTACGTATGTATATTGTATACATCATTGAATACTAAAGTGGTCTAGGTGGACCCCCAGGGGTCTATAGAAGTCTCTACGGCGATTCTATTGAAATTAGTTTACGAGAAAAAAGTTTGGGAACCTTTGGTATACATCAAAGTGACACCAGCAAAACACACCATCCCACATTGAACAAACTATAAAAGGTGTCGAAAATTTGAGTTAGTAAAACAACATACCAGGAGTAAGGTAATTAGGGTCGATAGGCTTAGTAGAGTTGCTACACTGTTCCAACTCTTGGTAATTCGTTAGATGCATCCATAGAGCAGATTTTCCCATCTTGTGTTGAAGGCCATGTGACCACAGACGTTCTAGAAGATCGCAAAGGGACGCGATCATTGTGCTTTCTTCTACTCCAGTTATAGACACCTCACATCCTAGACCCAAGTCGGTCTCTTCTGTACCCATTTTCTCGAGCAGCATTCTCTTGGTTTTGCTTTTGCATTCCTGTAGTATGTAAAGTAAATTATGAAGATTGCAAAAATGAGCATGAGAACCGAAACAACTTCAGAAACTTTTCTTTCTTTTTCTTATTGGTATGTTTTCATACTTTTTTAGTTGTTGTTGTTGTGAGTTTTTTAGTGGACTCATTTTAAAATAAGAAATTAAGTTATTAAAAAGTATATAAAATGTTTGTTGACATTCATGACGTCATGGTACTCGATTGGACAAATGATGGTTTTTTTGAATGCTTAAAATATGACAGATGTTTTTTCATTCATTATTAACAAATAATTTTACTACTCGATATTCATACTTTTACGAAATCGTTAAAAATACAATGCATTTCTATTTCTTAGCGTAAACGAAGTAATTTTAGTGCGTAAAATAAAAGCCGAGTTATGAAACGTATTTCGCGCTGCATGCAGTGGCGTAACTATATCATTTCAGGCCCATGGCGAATTCTTTGTATTTTAGTAGAGTTCGGAGATTTTTCTGGGTCACCTAATATTTTCTTAATTGTTAGATACATTTCGAGCTCAAGACCTTGCGGGCCAAGAGCACCTTCGAACCGTGGGCTCGTAGTATTTTGCAGTTACGTCACTGGCTGTATGTTACACTAAAATAAGTAAGAAAGACAGCTTTATGAGCTTATCTCCTTGCAGATCGGGTCTCTTTGAACCGTGGTATTTTGCAGTTACACCACTGGCCGTATGTTATACTAAAATAAGTAAGAAAGCCGGCTTTATGAGCTTATGGCATCGCGGGCCGGGGCCCCTTCGGAACGTGGGCCCGTAGTATTTTGCAGTTACACCACTGGCCGTATAAACTAAAATAAGTAACAAAGTAAGCTTTACCTTTAGCAGTTTCTCGACAAAGGCCCTGTTGTTCTGAGCTATAGCTGCTGGAGTGACCTCGGTCGACAGTCGCCTACCGATATCGCCAAGCAATAACTCCGGCGGACAGTCTTTCACTTGCCACTTGGCGTTCTTTATACGCTTCAAGCTATTAGTTCTGTAACATAAAAGTATTTGTCATACGAGTGTAGTTAATTTATTTCTATGAGACAATACAAAAAGCTCAAGCGTGTAGCTATTTACTTTTACATTACACAACTAACAACTATTATATATAATTTTCGATGACTAAGAAACTTTATATAAATTTATGTACTAAAAAAATAGTAATTCATTACTTTTGTTTTGTATCATACTTTATTTTTATTTTGGTAAAATTTGGTGTGGATATATTCAAAAGACACAATTAATTGAATGAAACATCTTTATTTAAATAATATTTCTGGATATCCACATACTATACATTATAATATAACAGTTGTCTTATTCATTTTCTATAACTATATTTCTATGATATATTATTTAAAGTGTATATGAAAAAATCTATAAATTACGGAATCTCTATTATGGGAGAATAACATAAACGTATTCATGCGATGTTAACAAAAGCTACATAAACTATATATTAATTCACTAATTTTATATACATAATAGCTATTTATATAAATTTTACCACAATATATTATAATTATCTTATACGTTATAACAATATTGATGCATTGTAAATGTAAACACATACAATAAACATGCCAAACAGCACATGACATAGTTTCCCAAAAATATATAAAAATAACCATTCACAAGAATCACAATTTAAGGATGGAAATATACTGTCGAAAGGATGCCAAACTACAATACAATTACTAATTCAATTTCAATTGTCTATAATAGTAATTATGAAACAATTGAATAAGTGGTTCGACAATGAATTATGACTTGTTAAAGTGGTAAAAACCTGAAGTTTTTCATGACTTTCTTCATGTACATGTTTTTCGGCTTATACCCTATTATTTCGTTTAAGCTAATATACAATACATATAAAATATTTAGCAATTAAAATACAAAAAAAAAGTTTAACTAAACAATTTATTTAATCAGGTAATGGTATTAAAAAAGAACAGCTTGACTGGTTTGACCATTCAAGTAATAAATAAGACATTAGTATAAATAATAATCATAAAATTAATAACTTTATGCTTTTAGCAAAATTAAATAACATTTTTTATACACAATATAGCGTCATTATTATGCGTCAAATAAATAGAGATTCAATATAAATGTCGCTATTATAATCTAGGCACCAAAAGTCAATGGTTTATTATTATTAATATTAGTGGAGTAGTCTAAAAATAAATCTACTTAAGGTCCCCGAGTTAACAAATTTCGCCAGTAATTTTCTCCTGGTCCAAATTTGGTACAGTCCTTGACAGTGTAGTTATATGCAGCCAAAAAATAGTCAATTTGAGGGGTTACTCAGCTTCAACCCATTAACGGAACTGCCGCTGACTGTTTTAGGCCGTATACAAAACAACATTGTCATGGGCTATACATGTTCTCATGGGAGGGAATGACTGAGGAATTTGTTCCTAACTAGGGGACTATTATGATTAATTAATAAAATTATGCAAAATAACATTATCAAATCTACGACCGGTTCACACGCACGTGTTAAATAAAATACACACGCACGTGATAAAAGCGCTTGGAGGCCATTGGATCAGCTTCCACCTTCACACAGGAAATAAAACTATAAGAAATTGTAATTGTTATCAATTGTAAATTATAATACTGTATGACTTTTTCAAAAGAGCAACTGTTGAGTTTCTTGCCGGTATCTTCTCAGCAGAACCTGCCTTCCGAACCGGTGGTAGAATCTTTACAAATAGTCAACTGACGTGTCAAAAGTGCTTGTAAACTGAGCCTACTTGAAATAAATGATTTTTGATTTTGATTTTTGATTTGAAATTCGTAGCATCGTGTCTATGAACAGTACTTATACACGACAGTAGTCCCTGCGTCAGTTATGTTCGACGAATTCTATTAAGATGTAGTTACAGGAGGATGTTAAATAATATTGTACTAAAAGGCAAGGAACGTAAGAAAATAACTATCAAAAATATTGTACACAAAAAAGAAATATAAAAATAGCTGCTTCATTTTTTACTCCACGCTCGAATGGAATACTTTGCGCATATTTCACAACAAAATAACATTTTTTAGACAATACAGTTCGCATCAAGTAACTTTTACACTCTGAATTCAGGTATCCGAAAATCCGCGCAGCTTCATTTATGACGATATTTTTTCCAATCAACCAACTTCAAAGCGGCAAACCTATTTGATGCAAACTATACATGGCATTTAATTAAACTAATGATGTCAGATAACATTTTATAGACAACTTGCATTTTAGTATAGACATGCTAAATGAGTAAAAGTCAAAGTTAACTATTTGACTAAAAAATTATACTGAAAGCGTAAGTTTCCAAGTATTCACAATTTCTATAACATTCTACAGACACATATAATAGTGCTATTACTATAAATATTACAGCTGGTATAGATTTTTTCAATATTTGTGTATAGGTATACTATTTTTCAATATACACGTTTCTTTTAAGACATATAGAAAGGTATGAGTGTTATTCCAAATTATCTATAAAAATTGCTAGTATTATGCCAATGGACTAGCTGCTGTTTCATTTAATACAAATAAAAATTTACGCTCGCAGTATACGTTGGGTTGCATGAACAAAATTTAAGTTTCACTTAAATAAAAAAAAGTAAGTTTCATTTCGATTAAAAAAACTCGAAAATAAATGAAGAACAAATATTACACAGAATGTAACGATTAAATTACTTTTAAGTTCTATGTACATTTTTAGACGCTTCGCTGAGTGCAAGCGATTCAAGCCTTGATGTGAGAATGAAACATAAGGCTTTTGTTTTAAAGAAAACGTCTATAGACTGGATATGATAATTATGATGAAATTTTAAAATTTAGTTCATGCAACGCAGCGTTAATTTGTATAAGCTTACGTCGTATAAGCTCCTTTACATACACAAATACAAATAAATAAACACTAAACACACAGGTCAAGCACATTCGCATGCTGAATCACAATAAGCAAGCTTTGATGTCTTCTTACGGTACATAACATTTAGGCAGTGGCGTAACTACAAGAATGGAAAAATGCGTTTATTTCGACGATTATATGTTTACTTCATTACATTGATTGGTTTTAAACAAATTTATTTGTACGCTCTCTTACTTTGCAATGAACAGGTGTCAGTTACGCCACTGAGTTAAGGGTGAAACAATACATTCGATTCACCGAGTTAACAATATTTATAAATGCTCATTAAATTCGAGTATTATATCGAGACCAAAAAGTAATACTAATAGTAATTTATATAAAAAAAAATTAACTTTATCAATAACATTAGTTTTGTCATTGGTAACAAACTAGTCGCAAAAGTTGATGTTAAATTTCCTAGACTAATAATATCTACTATAAACCACTGCATGTCAAGTCAACAATCTACGGTACTGACATCTATGTGTAATTGGGTAGAGATTCTAAATTCGATGCCTTTTTTTAATGTTTATTACATAACTAGATTATTAGTTAAATTATTTGTTATCTCGGTGTATTTCAATACATGCAAGTGACAAATATTTGTGTGACTTAAGAGTACAAGTTAAAATTTCTTTCTATGAATGTTGGAAAAACGATTGTCTTATTACCATAGCTGGGCACCGTTAATCAAATAGTTAACTTCGTTAATCGTTAAACCGCTACAAAAAAAGTTAGCTTCGTTAAACGTTAAAGCGTTACATTCCGGAAGAATTAACGCAAGTTAACGTTAATCGTTAATCCGTTAATATTGCATTGGTAGTGGACTGGTTGCATTGCATTTTTATATCATTGTGTGAGATCCCCATTGGAAAAATAAGGGTGAGCACTGGGGAAAAGTGTCATAAATTGTTTTTAGTTGATGTTATCTATAATTTTAACATAGAAATCAACAAATTACTAATTTGTTGATTTCTTTGAAAAAAAAATCATAATTTCTTACTTGTCTAAACCTGTTAATCGCGTCACGCGGTAAATAGTAGGCATTGGATTAACGATTAACGGGCTTCTGCATATTAACGGAAGTTAACGGGTCCGTTAACATTTTTAAAGTTAACTTAAAAGTTAATCCGTTAAGCAAAATGTTAACTTCGTTAATTAACGATTAACGGATTAACGAGTTAATGCCCAGCTATGCTTATTACCTCTACGTAAAATATGAATAATTGAATATTAATATAATCAAACAACACAGATATACATACAAAATGGTAATGATACAAGTTCACCCGATCGTAAGGGCTTTAAAAAGTTTGTGCACTAACTTTAGTATAATAACTTTAGTTGAATCTATTGATCTGAATAATATATTTGTAAAGAAGTACTAATTGTACCTACCCAAATTATCTAGAGTTTTGCAACAGTAATATATTTTAATTAAACTATAAATATTATTTATGATCCAATAATATAATCCTATTTCAACAATAAATAATAGTAATTTATAAATCCTTCAACAAAAAATATTTAATTATATTTTATTTAAAGTGTTGCGTTGCTTTAAGCAATCCATATCCATAATTTAATACAATATAAATATTTTCATTATATCCATCGATATATATAGTTGTGCAAATTATTTAAATAATTATTTCATAGTCAAATACTGAAGGATGTCTTAAATTAATTAAATATCTCAATGAAGTATTCGAGTTTCATAATAAAGCTTCTATAGGAAGTATTAGTGTACATTTATTTTATTTCTTATTTACTATTAGTGAAGGTTATAGGGTATCCTTTTTAGAAAAGCTTCGCTCGACGACGATATTACGCGATACGCGTTTAGCTAAGATGCAACTCGCTTGCTTAGAAATTGCCTAACTTTTGTTTTAAAGATGCCCAAGTTGTAAGTAGTTACGTCACTACAATGTTATTGCGAGTGCAAGCGGGCAGGGGAATCGCACCTGCGGTCTGAGGGTGGGGGAGGCGCGAGCGCGGTGGCGTCGAGACGCGCGGGGAAGGCGCGGTAGTACGCCGCTCTGTGGGGCAGTCTCTCCCCTGGCGCGCCCACCTCCACCTCGCAGGCGGCCCATATACCCCCTGGACCCGGCGCTCCCCCCGCCCACACGCTGTATACGCGCGTCGCCAGCCCCCCTTCACCCAACCGGCCTCTGCAACAACACCCCCTAGTTCCTCACAAGTCAAACTCACACCCGATATCGCTAAAAGAGCTATCTAATCTATCTAAGAATATACTACATTAGGCCTTTCTGATTTATTATGTATAGTTTGTCTACTTTTGGATGTCTGTTTTGGCTTTAGTCCACAAATCTGCATCGTACTGATCTCATCGAACGGATTTTATCAATCGTAAAATAAAAATCAGTTTGACGTGGATATATACGATATACGATGTGGATATGTGGACGCTTACGTTAAAACTGAGAGTTTTTTAATAAAACATACCTCCTCAAATACTTCCTCAAAAAAATTGACTACACACATATAACAGTTTCATTGTTTTAAATGCCATAAAAGTCACACAGTCACACATGTTTTAAGGGTTAGTGGATTCGGCCTTTTAGATGTCTGGACACATTCGTATATAGAGATTTTATTCTCAATTCTTTCTCTGGTTTTTCTAATAAAGTTTGTTTAAGTTAAATCAATAAAACGACGAAAGTCAATAGGAGTTAATGTTAATATAGCCATTATTCATTCAACATACTTGTACACATGTCCATTAATGCATTATTAGTATATCACATTTGTAACATGCTCATTGACGTGCCAGACCTGATAACGTTCTTGTAAAATTGTTATTGTAACATCTTGATATGATTTTTGTTGTGAAATCCAAGGTCGTTGTCAGTTTTTGATGAACCTTGATTGCTGATATACTAGGCTATTATGTGTTACATTGAACCCGGTAAATTTACTATCAATATCCCAAAATTTGTAATTCTAATTTTGAGAACAAAATTGTACAACTTTGAGCAATTAACTCACTACTAAAAAATATCGGCTCAAAATTATTGTTCTTACGTTTTCTTTTAAAACAAGGTAAAAAAAGTTTGATTTCTTTGTTCACTTTGTGTCAGTGTGAAAGACCTGCTCAAAATTAGTCACACCGAGTAACTCCCATAAAAACCCCACAAAGTGCATAACTACATGCATAATTTAAAAAAAAACTCACCTAACAGCTCTGATCCTGTGTTCAAAAACCTGGAGGTTAGCGTCATATTCGCCCCAGTTGGCCATTATCTTGTTGTCTATGAGCGTCGCGAACATCTGCGTCTCGAGGAACCGCGAAAGGAACGGCCGGTGCCTCTGCGGCTGGTCCGATAGAAAGGACGCTTTGTCGAAGTTCACCATTGACTCGCGCGAGGATAACCAAGAATCACGGTCCTTGAAAACGGAATATTATTATGATATTAACGTTTAGATTTAATTTAATCATTATAAATGTATATTTTTGATGTAAAATTTATTAGGAAATAAATATCATAGACGGTAGATCTGCCAAAGATGTCCTGTAAATAAAACTTATTTGGAGCAGAGATCGGAATAGTGAATAAGAATTTTCAGAGATTTTTATATCTATACTAGCTGACGCCGCGCAGTTTCACCCGCGTGGTTCCTGTATGTATACGGGTATAAAATATAGTCTATAGCCTTCCTCGATAAATGGGCTATCTAACACTGAAAGAATTTCTCAAATCGGACAAGTAGTTCCTGAGATTAGCACGTTCAATCAAACAAACAAACTCTTTAGCTTTATAATATTAGTATATATTTTCAAGGATTTAGATCAAATTCATTGCATAACCGCCCTGCGTTACAGCTAAAATATTTCTAACATTTTATCTGTAACGCAGTAGCCAATAATTTGTTGTGTTCACAGTTTGCCAGGGTTTAGGATTTGAAGAAAGTGTCTAGATGTAAAACTGTAACTAAGAATAACAGCTTAACAATTCAGCAGAGTAGCCTAACGAACGTAAAGGTGTACGTAATTTTTAGACTGATTCCACACTTTTGACAATAATATTTTTAGGGGGGAAATTTTTAAACTCGTTAAAGTTACAAGTTTAAAAATTCAATATTTAGGCTAGAAGGGCACTTTAAAAACTTTAGCCGCTTTCTAACACCATTGCTACTTAGGACTGCCTTATCTACCCTAGTAATCCATTCAATTAAAAATTAAATAAATAAATAAAAAAAAAATATACTTTTCTAAAAATGAAATTTATATCTTACCTGGTCCGGCATAATGACAAAATTTTCATACATGAGGAACATATGAACGAATCTGTTGAGGAATGTTTCTCGTATGGCAATGTTGAAGCGAATGTCCTCGTTGTATTGCTCCTCGTCGTTGAGCACTTTCTTTTTTGCTGTTGGCATCACTGTGTCGGCATCTACATCGTCTATGTTCACTCCTGGAATATCACACAATGTTTCACTTTAAGTTGTTACAATGGAAACAGATATAGAGAGTGAAACTATACTATTGCCGAATTCGATATGGACTCATTGTAAACAAACGACAAATAAAAAATAGATGATGATGATGATGATGATGATGACCTGTGCGCTTCACAACGTCGTGGCGGCGAGGGGCGCGGGGCGGGGAGCCGGGCGGGGACGCGTTCAGCTCAAAGCGGGATGTATGTTTTCAGTATCAATATCCTATTTCCTTTAAGGAGGCCTAACTCTAAATTAGATAAAGCCTTGATAACTCAGACTAATTAGATAAAGACCTGCCTCGCAAGATATTATTTTTCTGTCAAAGTACATGATCAACGATCTTATGCGATTATAAACACTGTCTCTACAGAATCGATGTTTCATAGTGTACAATCGTGTCCGTCGGTTAAAAACCTCCGTAAAAATACATTTTTGTGTAGTTATATGGTGTAAAAAACGAACAAAAACTAGGTAGTTTAGTATAAGATATGTATGAAATCTAAGCTCGTTTTCCTTCGAAAATGGCAGAAAATTTTGTTCGTGAATTTGGGTGCGATACTAGTCCTTATGTATTTAGTCTGAGCTTGATAATGATGATGATGATGAGGACCTGTGCGCTTCACTATGTCCACGATGCGCTGCAGCGCGTCGAGGCGGTGAGGGGCAAGGCGCGGGGAGCCGGGCGGGGACGCGTTCTGATCAAAGTGGGATGTATGTTTACGGTATCAATATCCTATCTCCTTTATGGAGATCTAACTCTACATTAGGAAATTAAAAAGTCTTGATAATGATGACGATGATGATGATGATGATGATGATGATGATGATGATGATGATGATGATGATGATGATGACCTGTGCGCTTCACAATGTCCACGATGCGCTGCAACGCGTCGAGGCGGCGAGGGGCGCGGCGCGGGGAGCCGGGCGGGGACGCGTTGAGCGGGCGACTCTCGTCCCACTCTAACACGTCGTGGAACGAGTGCTTGCGACGGAGACCGCCTGTAACACACAAACAACATTCCAAAATAGCATCACAAATCGTTCGCATGCAATTTAGTTTTTCATAAATCCCTCGGAAACCACGGATTCGTTAAAATGAAGCCTATGTGTTAATATATCTGAATACCAAATTTCAGCTAATTCGGTTCAGTAGTTGAGGCGTGATAGAGTAACAATTATCAGTTTTCGCAAATCTCGGGAAACCGTGTATTTTGGCGGGATAAAAAGCCTATGTGTTAATTCAGAGTAAAATCTATTTCAATTCCAAATTTCAACCAAATCGCTTCAGTAGTAGCGGCGTTAAAGGGTAACAAACATACAATCTTTGCGTTTATAATATTAGTAGGAATAGGATTAGTAGGATGGACTACATAGGATCAGGTATGATCACATGTTTAAACGAAATTGAAAGACAAGTAGACCTAGAGCAACAAAAATTACCTGAGGGCAATGTACAACTGCTACTCATTCCGTCGCCCACGTTGTTATGTTTATATGAGGACCCGTTCAATGCGGCCCCCAGTTTTGTTGGCTCTGTTTCTGGTCTTTGGATCTACAACAAATATACTATATTATAATTTATGCACAAGAAACAAAACATAAAAGGGAAACTTGTTCTACCAATAGCGCGCAAAGGTGATACTATCGCTAAAGGGACCATCACCAATAAATAAATAAATAAATATTATTAAAAGCATTGATGCGACGTATTTGAACTGTATTTTATATGTTGCTCAATAACCTATACCATCTTCATATAAATTAATATTAAAAACGGTTCAGCCAGACAAACAAACATTTTAAAAAAGTCTGTTCAATATTTAGACAGAGAAAACACGGTTATTTTTAAATCACAGACAGTCACTTCAATTTTATTATTACGTATTGACAATACACAACAAACATTATTTGCAATATTCTGCAAATATAATTTTTAAAATAGATATAAATATAATAAATATATTACCTGATGCTTATCTAATACATGATTCAGTTCCTCAATAAACGGTGTCCTATGCGGTAGTATTGGCAATTCCTCAGGAAGTTGTATATCTGGTTTGTCTATATCTACCAAGCACAGTGCAGCTTCTGAACCTAAAGCAATATTCCTTGGACCATTGCTCCCGATTGTGATCGCCGCGCTGTCTGCGTGAAGACCTATACAAATAATAGCCAAGTTTAAATATCTGCTTTTTATAGTAAGAGTTGGTGGGACAAGCAAAAATAATTCTTTGAGACAGGAAAAGATTTTCATGAGCAATGGGGTAGTTGACTTAGGGATGGGCATGTAGATAAAATATATCAATATATATCGTATCGATTTTTTTCAAATGTATCGATACATAATTTCTAAAAATATCGATATTTCGATATATCGATATACTTTGCCTAAAAGAAGACTACCTATTTATTAAGCACTGTCAAAAGTACGTACGTAGTAAGTACTACCTATATATCAAGCACTGGCTTCTAAGACCTTCAGTCTTCACTGCACAGACCACAAACGGGGTTAAAGACTATAGATAATTTTCATTAGTACATATTAATTCCATGATTTTTATTAATTTGTTCGTTTTTGATACTCAAAAATAAATATCGAAACGAAAAAAATCGCTGATATATATCGATATTTTGATATATCGATTTTTTTTTGCCCAAGCCTAAGTTGACTCATATCAAATTTAATAAAAACCATATTAATTTCGTGTAGTACATGTCATAAGGGTCCGAAATATATCGATATCAATTAATAAAAGTTAAGGATTTCTTAGAAAACTTAATTTGAATATCACGAACTTTTTCAAATTTTTCAAACGTCAAAAACGCTGTCGTCCATTTTGTGACGTCACTAACACACTTGATGTACTAAACTGAATACTTAAGTATTGAACTTAACAATTAGTACATTACCCATAACAAACGGGACAGGTGCATCCAAGAAGTGGTAGAGAGGCGCCGGCAAAATAGGCACGTACACATGTGCCCACGAGAACGGAAGCAAGAGAGATACTATGCATTCAGCAACTAACATTAGTTTATTAAAATCTGAAAGGTCAGAAAGATTATTTCATTATGTATCAGATTCGTAGCTCCTTAGTACATACAACTTTTCTCATGTAAGGACAAATACACTTGATGGGATGGGTCTGCTAAATATCAGCTCTCCGCATTAGACTCAGTTGATCGTCGCGCTAGACGTATCATTGATGATGAATCTCTAACTGGAAAGAATCTACAAAGTCTTCAACACCGACGTAACGTTGCCAGTCTTTCGGTTTTTTATCGAATATATTTTGGAGAGTGCTCAAAATAAAAAAATACAAATAAGCCTCTTTTGGTTTCAAAAATGTCAATCATAGGGCTAATTAACCCTTAACTATAGTCGTGGGTCTACTGGACCTATGTTGAATTTATGAATGTGTGTAAAAATCACGACGTGTGTCTCATTGCCTCCCGCTCCTTCCAAAAATACGCCAAAGTATGTTGAGAAAAACGGACATGTTTTACTCTCTACTAAAAAGTTGAGTATTGTTGTCTGTGTGGGTCCATGGAATCCACCACTATAGTTGCGTAACCTTTTTCGACAACGACAATGAACAGACAATAAGTTTGTGATAACGACGATATTATATATACACATACTATCTTAAGGATGTACACGTGTGCCCTAAGCCTAAAAGGCTAATAATAGGCAGTCTACACCTATTGCATGACCTGTGCAAAAGTGTGCTATATAAGTGTGATTTTTTTTCACCACTACATTTACAGGTTAATATAAAATAATGGATATGCAAAATCAAGTTAAACCTTTCCAGGAAGCAGTACCACCCATTGTTAACATTTAGCCGAAGTATCAATATTAGATTTCAGAAAAAAAATTGAGTCAACTTACCACTAGATCGCAAAAGAACCTGATGCTCTAGTAGCACACAAGTAAACAATTGCACTACACACTCCACGCCTAAAATAGAAAACATCACGCGTAGAGGATAATCTAACAGAGGTAACTCCTCAGGAGGATTTGGCATTCTTATCACCTGCAAATAATATTAAATTTATAACCATCATCAAATTTAAGGTTCAAATAATGATTTAATTTTTTGAGCTTAGATAAGCTCAAAAAATTAAATCATTATTTGTGGCTCTATATGACAGAAATCATTTAGAGAAAATAATACTGTATTGGTTTATTCACTAATTAAAATAAACATCATATCAACTTCACAAAGGGTTGTCAATAGGCAGGCACTGGATAACATTTGTTACATAAAATCTCAATTTAGTGTATGTCAACTAACATATGTCAAAGTTAGTAAATTACCCAGAAAAAAAATATTGAATTTTTCATATCTGTATTGTTATGGTTGCATTTCAAGGTAAAATTCAAAATCTAACTTGGTCTTGCTTTAATATTAATATGATGGATCATTTTATGTTCCAAAGAAAGGTGGTGGTCTAACACTGACCATTAATTTCTGGTCGTAATTCTGACCTGTTATCATTGCAGACCCACTATGCTGTATCATGGTAGGCACACAAAATCTATCTCTCATAAAACAGACCAAAGATTTGACGCTGACATTACAAATAGGCTGATGATTATAACAATGACTTAATAGTAATAGAATGTTAGTTATTTCAATCAACTTACAACAGGAATAGGATCAAGATGTGGCTCAGATGGCGGTACATAGAGACGTAAAGCTTGGCCGGGCAATGGCACTGGAACTTCATACAAAAGATTGTACACATAGGACTCTGGACTGAGACCTGGACCGGGTTGTCTGGGCAAAGACCTAAAATAAACGAACTTTATACTAATACATAAATTACTACATCATAGACGCAAGCTGAAATATAATAATAAAATATTTTTACATAATATCTACTATTCAGTTCTATACAAATATTGATTTAAAAGAGTATAAGTCAATAAATGTACATCAAATTAAATTACCAAGAAATGTCATATGGTTATACAAGATAAATCAAAACACAAATAAACCGTTGTGTTGTTGTTTTACGCACAACGGCCAAACACTTGGCTAAGTGCGGAAACAGCCCAGAAGAAAGAAAAGAAGAAGAACCATTGTGTTTTTGAGCTCTGATTGTGTTAAATGTTCTGTTCACACTTATTTTCAAAATTATCGAACTTATGCTGTTTTATATAATATCAATCTCACTAAAAAGTCAGCAGTGAAAAACTAATTGATAAGTTTACTATGTGTATTATCAGGCTGTTGTAAGAAAAACTAGCAAATAGGAAGGTCAATTGTGGATTTTTAAAAAGAAAGATGATATTTTTAGAGAGATATTTCTAAACTATGTTCAATGGCTGTAATTCAAATGTAAAGATATGCTTTCCTTTTTAAAAGATAAAAATTATTGTTAACATTAAAAAAATTACAGTAAATTAAAGCACATACCTAAATAAATTTTCTAAGAATAATTGTGCTACCCTAACATAAGGGTATTGGCATATAAGTGCTATACTTTTGGCTACATAGAGTTTATCTTTGGTTATATCATAATATGTAAGAGCCGCCCCTGCGTGTGGAGCCAGTTTAAAAGATCTGGGCAATGAACGAGAGCTCTCCTTTCCAGATCCCTTCCGGTGGCCAGGAGGGGTTTGTCCACTGGAGAGTTCTGTGATATACATAGCCTGTAATAGAAATATATAAATACACAAACAAAGACATTTTTTTTTTCATTCTTTACAAGTTAGCCCCTGACTTTAATTTCACCTGATGGTAAGTGGTGATGCAATGTAGGATGGACGCAGGTTAACTTGATAGGTGTAGGAAGAAAAATCCACACTTTCTAAACAAGATTGTAATACATTGTTGTACTTAAATACAGATATACTTACTTATGAATTTTAATTCACCTTAAGTAATATAAAATAACTAATTGAATTACTGCGACTTTGTATACCTAAATTAATTATAACTGCAAATGCAAGTCTGTCTGTCTGTTAACCTTTTACAGCTAAACCACTAAACCAATTAAGATAAAATTTGGCATACATATAAATTACATCTCAGAGCAGAACTTGTGCTACTTTTTTCCCAGAAAAATCCATAGTTCTGACTGAATTTGTAAGAAACAGAATTTCACATGTAAGGAAGTGTATGCTTCCTCTAGTTTCTCCTGATTCCCATGTATAAAAGCTGAAAGCTGTGGCTAAAAGCATCTTGTCATCAAGAAATAAATTTAGAAATTCACACATAAAGTTGGCTATTTTGCTTAACAATCAATAGTATATACCTGTAGTGTGTGCATAGCACTACAAATGTTCCTATTTCTAACTTCTTCATAGAATATAAGGCTGTATCCATAATATCGAGATGCATTTTCTCTAGTCACTACAAAACTGTGGAATTTTGGTTCTAGTATATGTTTTTGGGTTCTAAATTGAAGACCGGCAGGGAGACAGAGCTGTAAACAGATAAAATGGAAAACATTTTCATTAAAGACAATAAAATCACCAAAAAACAACCAACATCAAAACCTATGGTTTTGTCAGCTAGTTTATTAGCTTAAGACCAATTTGGAGACTAGACTAAAAATTAAAAATGTGTAAACAAATACAAATTTGTAACATAAAATTATATTACAAAACTGATATTACAGTATACATTAATATACTTAAGTTTATTTACAGTACATATACAATTCTAACAATACATAGTTTGATTTATATATATATGATTATCGTTCAAAATAAAATAAATTAAAGCTAATGAAAAATAATTGACACAACTTACCAATAAAACTGCATGTTCATCAAAGGGGTTGCTGTGCACATTGTCAGGGTAATGAGCTAAAACCTTCCCTTTATACGAACGGTCAAGTGGAGATACATGTAAGTTATCACCTAAAATAAAATAAACACCACATGAGAGTCCATCTCCACTTCAAATTCACTTACGACAAAGAACGTTTTATATTCACCACTAAGCCTATCTGCTTCTAGTCCTGAATCAAAGTCCAGGCCACATATTAGAAAATAATCCGCGAATCGACATCCCACAGATAAATCCGAGACAGACATATTCATATCGACCCGTTATTTATTATTTGAGACACTTTCTCTTCCAGCTATAGATTTCCAGGGTTTGTCTCAGCATTGTTTACTCGTTCGTAGCTTGCAAAGCAAAATTGAATGCAGTATGTACTTCATACCGTCTTGTATATCAATATTTGCTCAAGGCAAATATAATTTAAGTTTTATAATATGAAATAAACATGTTTTTCCTAATTTATCACAAACTAATTCCTAAATCACGACACAGCAGTACACTCTACAAAATGAAAATGTCACTATTGTCATTGTCATTTGATGTCATGTCATTGAAAAATTATTAAAACCATAGATTTGACATTTCACAATGTTATCGTTAGTAATCTATGGTGCTAATCTACTAAGAGGAATCGAAAATCTAAGAAACAGAAAGGTTAGTATTACCGCTCAGATGTAGTTTTTGGTTTAAATTGAGATATACCTATGCAAACAATATACGCATGAAAGTCTTCTTACAGTTGGGTGGTAATAAAAAAGCAAAAGTTGGAAAGGTGTGGTTCACGGAATGAAAGTGATGTGAATAACTTTTGACGTTAAAGGAAAAAAAAATCTAAAAACTTTGAGAAACTGTTTATTTGTGTCCTCTATATTGTCCTCATGTCTATGAAATAAATCTACTCTTTGGATTGGTTAAATTCAACCTCATGACAAATCTAATGTCTGACGTCTGTCTCTGTACTCTGTGGTCTGTCTGTGTGGTGGGGTGTGTGCTTATTTTACAAAGTTCAATAATTTGAAGTGTTAAAAAAATATTTTAGAAAATCTTTGCATGTTTGCATTGTTATACGTTTGAAATAATTATAATAAACAAATATTTTATGTGATAAATTATTGACATTTAAAAATTTCGAAGAATTGTCAGTGTTTTCAGTGAAACTATTACAGTGGTCTTTGATATTTTTTGGATTTTTCAAAAGCGAAAAGGTATATAATATTTTGCTGTAAAACAACAAAGTCGATTTAGTGACCATTTTGCCATTGAAGCTATTTTTCAAGTGGCTACTTGAAAATAACGAAGCATATATTTTCTGCTGTCTATTTATTTATGACGCCTGGCCTGATACTTTGCTTGCTTAAAATTTACGACTTCTCGTGAGTTATATAAAATATATAAAATTACCACAGAGGTTTAATTGTAGAACTTCAATATATTTCAGGCATATAGTTCTTGAGGAACTAACTCTAAATTAGACTCATCATCAGTGTGGAATTTGTTTGTTTTATTATCTTTACATACACTATCATCTAAATTTTCACACTCTAGATTTGAACTAAAGATTATAAATTATCTTTATACCAAAAATTATCAAAATTGGTTTAGCAGTTTTATGTGTAATAGTAGATAATACATATTGTTACTGATATGTATGTGATGAGTAATGTTATTGTCCTTCAACACATCTATGTTTGTTTCAGAATGATTAGAGGAAGAGTACAACACTTATTACATTGTACATTTTTTATATCATTTATATTTTTATTTCTGGTGTTTGCGGGGGCCATAATTCTAGATGACAAGGAAAAGCCATATATTGACCCATGGGAAACATATGGCATCTACGGAACTCTAATATTGTACATATTAAGGCTTCTAACATTACTCACTATACCTCAAGTCCTCTGCAATTTTGGTGGGCTAACATTATTCAATGCATTCCCAGGAAAAGTTAAATTAAAGGGATCCCCACTTTTATCACCGTTTATCTGTATTAGAGTTGTGACTAGAGGTGATTTCCCTAAGTTAGTGAAAGATAATGTGACCAAAAATATGAATACATGTTTAGATGTTGGAATGGAGAACTTTATGATAGAGGTTGTGACAGACAAAGCTATAAACCTGCCGAAGCACAGGAGAGTGAGAGAGGTTGTTGTACCAGCTGAGTACAAAACCAAAACAGGTGCTCTTTTCAAATCGAGAGCACTGCAGTACTGTTTAGAAGATAAGGTCAATATATTGGCGGACACAGATTGGATTGTACATTTAGATGAAGAAACTTTATTAACAGAGAACTCTGTTCGTGGCATATTAAACTTTGTACTTGATGGCCAACACCAATTTGGGCAAGGTCTTATTACTTATGCCAATGATCACATAGTTAATTGGCTAACAACATTGGCTGATAGCTTCCGTGTTGCTGATGATATGGGGAAACTCAGATTTCAGTTCTACATATTTCACAAGCCACTGTTCAGTTGGAAAGGGTCTTATGTGGTAACTCAAGTAAGTTTTTTTTAATTTGGTATAACTTTGTAGTTACTTATTTTTTTAATTAAATGCTTTTGTAAACCTAATGTCTTGATGTAACAAAAGAGTCATGTTATGTGCATTTATGGAAGGTGTTGAAAGAACGTTCTTTGAAATCTGATAAAATAGCTGATAACTTATTGTAGTGTATATAACAATATTCCTTCTATTTCTAGGTGTGTGCAGAAAAGAAAGTTTCATTTGATAATGGACTTGATGGTTCAGTAGCAGAGGACTGTTATTTTGCCATGAAAGCATATGTTGAAGGCTATACCTTTAACTTTATTGAGGGAGAGATGTGGGAAAAATCCCCATTTACTCTATGGGACTTTATGCAACAAAGAAAACGGTGGATTCAAGGTATTCTTTTAGTTGTACATTCGAAAGAGATACCCCTTGTTTATAAGGTTTTCCTAGCAATATCTTGTTATTCTTGGGTCACACTGCCTTTATCTACCAGCAATATTTTGCTTGCAGCATTTTGTCCTATACCTTGCCCACATCTTCTAGATTTAGTATGTGGGTTTATAGGTGCTGTAAATATTTACATGTACATATTTGGTGTTATTAAGTCATTTCCAATACACAGATTTGGACCACTAAAGTTTTTCATGTTTGTCGGTGGTGCTTTAGCGACCATCCCATTCAATATTGTTATTGAAAATATTGCAGTTATATGGGGTGTATTAGGCAAAAAGCACAAATTTTACATAGTAAATAAAGAAGTAAAAATTCCAACAACAGTATGATTTTTAATAAGAAAGCGAATACACAAAGCATTTGCATTGCACAAATTACTTAATATTATTATTCATTGTTTGACATTTGAATGTTGAGTGTATTACAAATGAGAATGTGATATATTATATCATCAAGTGAACAATTTTAAACATGAACAAGTGATCAGTCACCTATTCTTTGTTACCAAAGACTTAAATTTTGTATTAAGAAGTAATATTTTTTTTTAGTTATGTCTGAAACCCATCCTTAGAAATTGTTGTTTATTTTTTATACTTAAAGAATATTGTGTGAAAACTTTGTATGTGTATTTTCTGTTCAATGTTTGGGTTTATAAAGAAGACATATTTTTGATAAGTTTGTTATTGTTATGTTTCTATCTTATATTTTATATGTGGGTGAGTATTTTTGTAAGTGTCAGTAATGTTACATAGTTTTATAACACCCAAAACGCAATTGAACTAGCTAATTAAATAAATATGAAAGTATTATAAGATAGCACAAAATCTACTATAATAATATTATAATTGTATCATAATTTGTAATAACAATAGTATAAAAAGTTTGTCAGTTTAGTGACCAGAATAATTTTCCTCAAAGTAATAGAATTTGAACATCAAGTCAGTTTTTAGAATCTTTACATTTTTATTACGTATTTTTTTTAATTTCTGAAGTACTTAACTACCTAATATAAACACAATTTACAATCTTGTGAGATTTTTAATAGCACAAAAATAAAAATTACGCATTTCTTTCGTAATAACTAAGCATCATGATTTGTTAGTTTTTAAACAACCCTACAATTGTTTTTTTGTAATTTGTGAATCAAGTGATGTCACTCATATTAATATTGAATAGGTTCATTAATTGGTACTTATCATAGTTACTCCACCTATGGTATGCAAGGTTAACGTAATAATTAACGGGCGTTTTCAAGGCTGGTATTATTGTATAATGGTGAAATATTTTTTTTTTTTGAAAAAGTAACAAAACGACATAATATATACATACAGGATGTCCCGTAAATAGTACGATATAATCTACAGAATGATAGCCGACATCAAGGCCTATTAAAATAACGTAATATATGTTAGACGAAATTATACGGTTTTCAAGTTATATTGTATTTTGTACAAAATACAAAATGAAGTTTAGTCATCCTTTTTTTTTCTAAAGAGAAGAGAGAGAGAGAGAAATTTTCACTCAAAAATGTCATTAATGATCATAACGAAAAAACGAAATGTCGAATTTGTACCAGGAAAATATTTTTTTAACATTATTCTCAAACATAAATTCACATTTTATCATTTGACTATTATTGTCAAATTGTCATCACATATTAAAATAAAATTAGGTAAATAGTACGCTTTCCTTTCGTTATACTTAGTTCCAGTGTTATAGCTTGTCGCGTGTATTGTCCGTAGCCATTTTCAACTATCTATTTATCTATAAATTTGTCATATATCTGAACCGATAGTAACGATATCTTTATTAATAAAAATATATATTGGGCATGACGTTATTGCGTAGTCAAATCAAAGATATAATTAACTAGCAGAGGCCGCGCGGTTTCACGTGCGTATTTCCCGTTCCCGCAGGAATACGGGGATAAAATATAGCCTATAGCACTCGGGGATAGTGCAGCTACCCAACAGTGAAATATTTTTTCAAATCGGTTCAGTAGTTTCAGATCCTATTCAATGCAAACAAATATTTCCACTTTTTAATATTATTAGTTTAAATTATTTTAATCTAGCACACAACACAATCAAACACACTGGGTGTAGTATCTGTATGTAGTTTACATTGTAAGTTTGTGAATTTATTATATGTCTATGGCTATTATATTCAACACATAGTAGGTACGACTAAATTGCACTGAGAGTATTGGGTTGCGATTTTTGGATTTCGTAGGAAAATCAATTAACTTAAAAACCGTAAAATTTTGGCTAACATATTATATTGCTTTATTTTCGTAGGCCTAGGTTAGTTATCAGCCTATAGAGTATGTCGTGCTATTTACGGGACACCCTGTATATACATATATAAAACATACAGATATGTTGAAAATGGCAGTATGCATATCCACAAGATTACCATTTACCTATGTTATGCATCATTCGAGATATTTTAAGAAATTCCTTGCTCCCGCAAAGCACCACACTAACCGCATCGCAAGATACGTACGCCTGCGGTAGACCAATATTGTGTAATGAAGTATACTTAGTATCTGTAACTAATATTTCTATGTCTGCTTCTAATATTATAAGGTTTTTAAAAAAAATATTACCCATCTTCTAAACCAATGACCAATACCTACTAATATTTTGGAGTCACACTAATATTATAAAGGCGAAAATTTGCGTGTAAGTGTGTATAATATTGTTTGTTTCTACTTTGCGCTGCGGCTACTGCGATTTGGCTGAAATTTGGAATGGAAATAGATATTACTCTAAATTAACACATAGGTTACTTTTCATTCCATGGTTCCCGCGGGATTTGTAAAAAACACGCGGACGAAATCGCTGGCGTCCGCTAGTATAAAATATTCCGATAACTACCTCGTTGATCCAATGGATATGTGGGTTTGTATCACGAGGTCCGGGGTTCGAGACATGAGTTCGAGCTGGGAAATGTGGATATTTGTTTTTTCCAAGAAATTCTTAGTAAAAACCCCCAGCATAGAGTTGAGAGAACTTTAAAGGTACCGTTACAGATGCTCTAAAATAGCATGCTAAAAACGTGCTATTAAGTATGCTCCATTCGAGCATTTTCTTTGGATCATTCAGATTTGAGCCCCGTTGAGCTAAGCTATTGAGATTTCAATTCCTTGAAATTCATTGAAATTTATCGCGGCAAATAGTTCATATTTTATTCAGTCAATTACAGTAATAGTTAATGTGATATCACTAGCTAATGCGTAAGGCAATAAGCAGTATCTATCTGATATACATAAACATTAACAACCCAATGAAACATAGGTTTTACCTAGATTCGATATGCAATTACAGGAAATTCTCGTTTTATCTCCCGTATTATCATCTGAAATATTTTCGAGATAATATATTCCAACAATGATGTTATAGTTAAAAATAAATAGATAAAGAGTCCTATAAGCTATGTTGCTAAGATTTGCGCTTTTGTATTGCCGGTCAAAGCTTACGCTCAAAAAGTCGACAAATTAGGGAGACAGGGCAGGACGAGTAACTTGGCCATATTTCGTCTCCTTTCCTGGCTACTTCCCATGTCACTTGTCGAGTGTGTGGCAGGCCCGTTAGGTTTATTGAAAATGGTAATAAACTACTAAAAAAATGCATTTATACAATGCTTTAAGCAATGTTACCGCATGACGTCATTTTGATAGTAATCAATGACACTTACCTCTGAAAGTTCAATGCAGTGACTCATTTATGATACGCGTCGTTTGTCAATTTCTTCCATACAATTTTGGTATTCAAGCTACAGTTACACATGCTCATTTCAAGCACTAAAGCATTCTACTATTGAGCAGTTACTACTTATTAGCATGTGTATCGCAACATGGCTAATAATAAGCATGCTTATTTCGAGCTTGTTCAAAAATCAACAGTCGTGCGATTTATGAGCACGCTACTTACTGCGCGGTTGGATGAGGACGTGCTTTTAGCGCGTCTGAACAGGTTTGCTTATTGAGTATGCTATTCAAACAGCATTGCTATTCTGTATTCTCTCCACCTTCATCTCTCCCTGTCTAACACGATACTATAGACAGAGAGCGACAGATACAAATTAGCATTTGTAATTGGAATGCTTATTCAGGAGCATACTTAAAAATAGCATGCTTATTGGTACCAAATGTAAACTGATAAACATGCCCTTATGGAGCATACTTAATAGCACGTTTTTAGCATGTGTAACAGTACCTTCATTCTCCGCAAACTATGCGACTGACGCGTTTATTGTGAGTCGCACGCTTTGGATTGACCCCAGTCAAATGAGACATTAACCTTGGAATGAGAGATAATAAGTTGTAAATTCGTATGCACCTTTATTTTATTGCTACAAAAGTTGTCTAAAAATCTCATGTGCAAAATGTAGAAAACACACATGGTATAATACCTATTTATTTGTTCTTTTTGCATATTTATCTGTTTCTTGTACTTTTAACCTCATTGCACCTAATACTCGATATTAAAGTTTATTTAGCTACTTATATATAATATTTTTTATCTACTTTTTTATACAAACGATCTCACAAAGTACTGGCAAACTATAGTTAGAATAGATGTATAAAAAGTATTACAAATTGTAACAAATACAATGTTCAAAATAAACATAAGCACGTAACGGATGTAAGGTAGTTGGTAATATTGTCTAAAATTTAAAAGACCGTTTGATTTTCGACTCTATTTTCAATGGCAACATTGTCAAAAATAGATTGATAGTTAAATAAACCCGACTCGTCAAGTATGTGCTGGCCTTTACGCCGGCTACAGACGGTCGAAATATGGTCTTATTGGTGTTGTTACGATATTTTTTTCACTGACAGCATCCCAAGTCGCGTTGCTGACAACTTAAGGTTCGTTTATATCTGACAGACATTTAGCGTGCCAGACACGTGCCGTGGCAGACAAAATAATATTCTTCTATACAGTGTTTATTAACGTATTTATATCTAACGCGGTTGCGCAGACGTTGACAGACACGGGCCGCGCCCGGCCAGTATTCGCGGAAAGAATATTTTGTCTGTAGAGACCTTTTCATGAAACCTAAACTAATATTGACAGCGCCTTACACAAATGACAATAAGACCGCCATTACCAAACTTCAAGTGTCTCTAGCTACCTGCTGGACAGTGTGAATTGACGGTGTCTGTGGGTGTCTGCCACGCTGCTTGTCTGTGACGCACTGTGTCTGTAGATATAAACGGACCTTTATACTTGACCGTCTGTGGACGTCATTACGCACACTGCCGGAATAACACTAAAAGCCTCCGTCACGTTTTGTTAGATATAATTTTAGTGATCGGTATCAGTGTGAGAAGTATACATGTTACATGAGCTTGTAATTTGTATATTTTACATACAGCGTTGTAATTATTAGGTAATAATTTTTCCTCAACAACCTTACAACTTTATCCTGTTGGATTACAAATGTAATCAATTTACATTTTATGAACGCCATTGACGATCAATTATTCTCACGTTTCTGTAGCACCCACGACTAAAACTGATCGTGTATTGATCACTGCGTGCATGACGGCTCGATTTATGAAACGTCTTCGCTGCCGTTTGCGCTCTATAAATGTGAGAATAATTGACCGTCAATGGCTGACTTCAGTGATAAAACGTTCGGTAATGTTAATGTTTTAAACACAATTGACTAGTCATAAATGTAATAATAATATTTATAATTGTAATTTAAAGTACCGAGGTAGACCAGTGATGTTAAGTTTGTATATTTCTATGTCTCCCATGCCTAATGTAAGAGGTCAAATTCAGGGATCAAAGATGATGTCAATTGTTGCACTTTGCGTTATGTGCTTAAGTAATTGCTTCAATTTACTGCCATATGAAACGACTAATTAAAAAAAATCATACATTAAGGTTACTAATTGTCATTGTAGCTATTACGAGTAATGCCGTGTATTCACTGAGAAACATTTGTTTATGGACACTGTTTCAGACATAAACAAAATTTACGTTTTTTTTTTGTTACGAATACAAAATTTAAAAAATAAATGATGAAAAATTACTCTTACGTGATTTTGTTTTTTCAGCAGTTATTTTAAATAAGTAGTTGAAATTGTTGTTATCACAAATTTTTCAACTGTTTAAAATAACACCGTTTATAATAATGCGATTGGCATGTTTCTGTTGAAACACAAACATCGCAACACAATGTTTATAGATGTGGTTGCGCGTTCACTAGATTCAATACGAATACAATATTTCTATTAATTTTCAAATTAATAGAAATATTGCATTAGGAACCACGAATATTATGGGATTGATCCCAGAAGATGACAAATACTATGACGATACATTCTTGACTTGATTACGATAATATTTAATTGTAAATTAATAATACATTTTTTTAATTAATAGACGTAGTAATAGGAGACACAAATAAGGGATTGTTTCCAGATTATGTCAAATATTATGGTCTAAGGTCCGGCATAAGGAATATATAAACTCATCTGTGATTTATTTGGGTTAAGAAATAAATGATAGAAGATATTCACGTTGACACATTGCAAATATAGCCTAGTTAAATTGCGACCAAACACATTTTTCATACAAAATTTAGGAAATCATGAACTAGATCAAAGACGACTTAATACAGTAAAATTAAGCATTACATATGTTTTCATTTGATATAGTCGACTAAATATGATGCAGGTATTTGTCTAACATTAATTAACTGTTTATAACTAACTAGAAACCCCACAGTTGCAGTGTGAAGGCAAGCATCTTTACGTTTTCAATTCTGTTGAGTATATTGTTTTAACTATTGTTATATTTTTATAACTTAAGCAAATAGGAAAGTAGATTAAATAAAAATAAACCATTTAGTCATTTAATACTCACCGGGCGCAACTTCACAATGTGTCGATGTAAATATTTCCTAACATTTATTTCTTATCAAAATAAATAACAGATGAGGGTGTATATTCATTATATCGGATCTCATACTATTATGTCAGCATTGTGATCTGGGTGGCAAACGTAACACTGTTTCTGTTAACATCTACTTGGTTTTTCTAAAACATTGTATCTTAGTGAATCATCATTATCAGCCGATGGACGTCCACTGCAGGATATAGGCCTCTCGCATGGACTTCCAAACAAAACGGTCTCGAGCCGCCTGCATCCAGCGGCTTCCTGCAACCTGCTTGATGTCTTCAGTCCACCTAGTGGGGGGTCGACCAACACTGCGCTTTCCGGTGCGGGGTCGCCATTCCAGCACCTTGGGACCCCAACGTCAATCGGCTCTTCGAACTATGTGGCCTGCCCACTGCCACTTCAGCTTCGCGACTCGCTGAGCTATATCAGTGACTTATAAGGCCCATAGTTAGCGACCAAGTCTCGGATCCGTAAGTCATCACTGGCAATACGCACTGTTCGAAGACTTTCGTCTTCAGGCACTGAGGAATTTCGAATTTCTAAGTGAATACATGGCTTAAAATTGGCATTTTTGTTGTTTATGTGTAACTGAAAGGAACATTTTATAATGCCATCTAAATCTACAGACGATTAGATACAAAGTAATAAACGTGATAATAATGTGTGTAAAGCATATTGTCGGTTAAATTGGTACCTGAATGTGATACGTATCTAATTTGAGACTTACGTAGGTACCTGTAGTTATGTAAAATTAGTTAAGTATTTATTGCGGTCCTCATAGTAAACAATGCTTTTATATTATTATGTATAAATATACCTAAATAGTATGTAATGTGCGTGGTTGTAACTGATTATAATTATTATTCGGCACCTCATTATGATAGGTAGAAAATAATTTCTTGTATCGAATAAAAGTGATTGCTAATTGAGTATTATGATAGATTGTGTTTTATTTTTACTCCAGAAGATGCCCTCGATTTCGTGATAATAAACAAGTGAAATTCCACGTTGATAACGTCACAAGTCTAAATAGTGTATTTAACAATACCTAACTACCTTGTCTGTCTGTTACCTTTTCACGGCTAAACAGTTACACCGATTATGATAAATTTTGGTACGTAGAGATAAAAAGAACCTATAAGTACAGCCTTTCTTGATGAATATTCTTAAAGGTCGCCATTGACGGTCAATTATTCTCACGTTTCTGAAAAACAAACGGCAGTACCCACGCGGCATACTATACAAATCATATACGCAGTGACCAACACACTATCAATTATAGTCGTGAGTGCTACAGAAACGTGAGAATAATTGACCGTTTGTGGCTAGCATTACAAACAAAGAAATTATTATTAGAAATGGAGATAGAAGACGCATGTCATTTTGTAAATTATTTTAAAATATGCATGGTTTGTTTATAAAATGATGTATAAAATATTCATCATCATTCCACCAACCCGTATTCATTATTAACCCATATTCGGCTAACTGCTGAGCTCGAGTCTCCTCTCAGAATTAGAGGTGTTAGGCAAATAGTCCACCACGCTGGCCCAATGCGGATTGGCAGAATCCACACATGTAGAATTAAGAAAATTCTCTGGTAAGCAGGTTTCCTCACGATGTTTTTCCTTCATCGTTTTCATATTTAATTTCTTAAAATTCTTCAACTGAAAAGTTAAAGGTGCATGCCCCGGACATGATTCAAACACACACACCCTCCGGAATCGGAAGTAGAGGTCATATCCACTAGACTACTTATCAAGGCTCAAATATATTAACATATCTAATAATTGTTGTTGTAGAAAAACAACAATTATTAGATCTTATCAATCAAATTTATTTTCATTAATTTAACAACAATTTAATTATAATAATTATAATTAGGCATGAAATGACTAGTGATTTATACCCTCATTTTTAATTTGTTTGTTAGTAAACAGTACCCATCACGAAAGGCTTGCAGTATAGGTACTTGGGCTTACTTACAAACTTTTTTTTAAAAAGGGGTCTTTATTGTTTTAACAATTTTCAAATTCTACAAAGGATCACTGGACTCAAATATTGACTGGAGCGGATTAAAAATTTACCATTACCTTGGTAGGTACTTCACTACATAAAGCTTGAAGAAAATGTTCTTGGATCGAGCAATAATTTACTTCTCTGTTTCTGTTTGTTGACTGTTTCGATATTTTGATAAGAAGTAGATGGAGGCAGGCAGGTACCTATCTAGTATCCTACCTACTCGTATAGGTGATAAAGTTTTCATTTAAAAAAAAATTTATTTTATTACTCGTGTGTGGACAAATAAAGATATATTCTATTCTATTGTATTCTATTTAAAAGGTATTCGTTATCAAATAATGTCTTAAGATACGAGTAATGACTCATACATTGTTCTTTGAGATCTCATGAACTTGGAATATCTAACGTCTTTCCTTATTGAAGTCTACAGTCGATGAGGTCAATCGTGACAGCAAAAATAATATTACTTATCAAGTTATTGGTCACTTTTATGGCTTCTTCATGTTATTGATTCTAGAATATCTAATGTTGCCTGCTTACCTATCTATTTACATAAGGAGATTGGCATAGCTCTCTTACTTACCTTTACCTACCTATCTTCTAAATATAAAAACCGGCCAAGTGCGTGTCGGGTCACGCGCATTGTAGGGTTCCGTATATTAAATTAGCACTTTAATTTCTGTGTAAATGACAAAAATTCCAATAACGATACCCCTACAACATGGTGTAGACGATAAAAATTCATCCTCACTTTGGATGTAGGGCAGAAACCCCAAAAAAAAAAAATATTTTCGCCACACCACAATTCATCGTCACTTTACATGTAGGGGAGGTACCTTAAAAAATATTTTTCAAAATTTTATTTTACGTCTTAGTTCACATTTTTATATACTCATGCTAAATCACGGACAGACGGACAGACAGACGACCATAGCGAAACTGTAAGGGTTCCTTGTAAATTACGGAACCCTAATAAAAGAGAAAGGTCACTCATCACGAAATCGCGAAAACTGCTATATATCTTTACTCTGGCTTGACGTAGAAAGATGGAATTTTGGAGGGAGATAGGTTAGTAGACGCCCGCTAAGAATGGATTTTGCGACAGGGCTTAATTAGATAGAAACCTACCTATCTACTAACCGATACCATATACTCACACTTGCAAGAACACTTAAAAACTTTTGTTTTTATCTTATCTAGGTAGATAATCGAATCTGCAGTTATTTGAAGCGTTTATCAAAACAAATGTGTAATATTATATAATACCTATATAGATAGGTTGGTAATTTCCATTCATATTACTTCACAGAGTAAAGATCATAATAGAGTGAGTCTTTACAAGCAGCGTGGTGAAGGCGGTGAATGAAACCCATAAAAAAACCAAATGTCACGCGTCTCCTTGACATCCACTTATAAAAACTTTTTTTCCATAATTTGTATTTCAAAATTGAACAGTAACAACGATTACGTAAATTATTATAATAATCAATAATTACTAATAAAAAATACTCCATCTTATTTCTTAAGATTTTGTGAAAAGTTTCTAAAATATTCAAAAACATAAAACGCCATTTTTCTTGAATAATATTGAATGTTACTGATGCGACGCTTCGTGTCGTATTCTCTCTCTCTGACTCGTTATTGTATTAGTTTTTGTATTTTGTATTTGGAGCGGCTACGACACCGTCGTGTTCCGTGTGCTCCATCTGCCTATTATTCTTAATCTGTGTATTACTTATTTTAATTGTCCTGTATGCGTATTTCCTTATTTAATAGGTGGGAAGTTCGCAGTGTTACACATCTATGCTTCAGAGAGCACGTTAAGCCGCCGGTTCCGGTCATTATCTATAACATCTAGTAGTGATCGTTGCTATTTAAAACATTCGCTCAACTCGCCCAACCGGTCGCATTTGGTGTAATTATCACCAGCTTGAATCATTGAACGAAGCGCTATCTAACCCGGCCGCCACACTATGCTCCTTACTCCTGCCGTGATGTTGCCCTGCCTATGTACTGCTCTACTCGCTATTATATCGAATATCGAAATATCGAATATTCGTGGCAGGACGAGAAACGGTCACAACTTCCCTGCTCGTTTTCCTCGCTACTTCTCACTCCACTCGTGGAGTGTGTGGCGGTAAAATAGCAAGTTAGAACGCTGGAGCATCACCGAAAGATTGCTTGATTGCGAATTTTATAGATACAAGATTTATTTCAGAGAGTTACATAATAGGCACTTATGTTCTGGAAAAGGGACGTCCCATTCCTGGCCCTGGCCTACCCTAACCATAAGGCATTTCACTTTTTTCCTTTTTAAAAAACTTGATAATTCATGTAGGTACCTACCTATTTAATAATAAAATCATAATTTTATCAAGAAAAGTTTGCTACAACGTTTTAAGACATTTTTAAGCCAATTGTTTAACAAGATCTATATTTATACATCATATTATCATCTACATATAAATAATGTTTCCTAAAAAACAACTTCTTGCTGCCTTTATACTCGATTTTCTAAAATGCTTGCAAAGTAAACCAGGTACAAACGAATTTTAGTGTAATTTTTTATTTTGACTCAGTCCCATAGAAATAGAATGTGAATAAGTTGGTAAATATGTATGAATAAAAAATCAAAGCTTATCATACATATCGTAGTCACGTTAGGGCTATCTAAAACACCTTCCTGATAACTGCTTGGATGACTCTTCAGTACGTTCAGTGCACTACTTGGAACTCAGTCGACGAAGTAAATATATCTAACAAGTAGATAGATATCTGTGGAACACTAAATATTACTCATTATATAGTCATACCTATTTTGATGGCCTCCGTGGCGCAGTGATGTGCGCGATGGATTTACATGGGATGTGTTCGAACCCCGGCTGGGCCGATTGAGGTTTTCTTATTGGTCCAGGTCTGGCTGGTGGGAGGCTTCAGCCGTGGCTAGTTACCACCCTACCGGCAAAGACGTACCGCCAAGCGATTTAGCGTTCCGATACGATGCCGTGTAGAAACCGAAAGGGGTGTGGATTTTCATCCTCCTCTTAACAAGTTAGCCCGCTTCCATCTTAGATTGCATCATCACTTCCCATCAGGTGAGATTGTAGTCAAGGGCTAACTTGTAAAGTTTATAAAAAAAAAACCTGAAAAGAACCCACGGCCGTGCATACAGAAAATAGAGTCACTACCCACTACGCCACACGGTCATGTTATTAAACAAATTTCACTAATAGCACATTAAAGATAGGTACTACCTAACAAAAATAAAACATTTGTAGGTATAAAAAATATTGGAAAAATATCAATCTCGATAAGTTATTAGGGTAAGTGCAGATTCTATTCTATCGAAGGCAATCTATTAAAACTTTGTGGACAACTAGCGGCTTAGATTGATTGAATAGCTTACCTATTTTATTTGCACTACGCTCACAAGGGAGTGATGGTACTGTGGATGATTTAATACCTTGTGTTCTCTATCGGGAAAATATTACAAGATGACGTACCTGTATTATTTTTTAAATGTGATTAGTTTTAGTTATGAAAGATACCGACTTATATTTGGTATTTGGAATACCTGGAAACAGTCGGGAAACTCAACAAAATATTTCCACTACGCAATATTTACTATAGCTATTTACTTATTAGGGTAGGTACTTCAAATAGGTACCTATACTTAATATATAATACATCTAATCTATACTTATAATAAATCTGTAGAGAGGTTCATTCTGTACGTAAAATATATTTCCAAAATAACTATCAGGTGATTAGTGATCGATACTGATGCCAAAAATGCAATCAGTAAAATTTTCGTCTGTCTGTCTGTCTGTATGTTCGTTATAGAAACAAAAACTACTCGACGGATTTTAACGAAACTTGGTACAATTATTCTTCATACTCCTGGGCAGGTTATAGTGTAATTTTCATCACGCTACGATCAATAGGAGCAGGGCAGTGAAGGGAAATGTTGGGAAAACGGGAGAAGTTACTCCATTTTTACAGCGATACTACTGTAAGGGCTGGATTAAAGAGGTCTAAGGGCGGACGAAGTCGCGGGCGTCCGCTAGAACTAAATAATACTGTGAGATAGTTATAACTAAAATATTAAAAACTTGAAAAAACTTCCGACTTTATAAACACACAAATGTCCTAGTTACACGCAAACGATTTAGGAAAAATAAAATACGTTTCCCAACAATGTTGTAAATCTTCAACAATACCGACCTACTAAGTACCAAGTATCTACCATTAACTAGGTATGTAGGTATCTAAGTATTCCAGGTACTTTGGAATACACAATACACAATAGGTGATTTAGCAAGATATTAAACCCTTCTAAGTGCTTATAAAATTAATGAGTTTCTGTTACTATGTAGGAAGGCACCTCTACCTATGTCATACCTTTTGATTTCCAGTGTTTGTTTTGAGGGGATTGTGGTAGAGCATTATGTATTACGCTGGCAAGCTTTAAAGCTTATAAAGCAAAAGTTCGTACAATTCAAAACATTATAATCTTACTAGCTGACGCCGCGCGGTTTCACCTGCGTGGTTACCGTTCCCGTAGGAATACGGGGATAATATAGTCTATAGCCTTTCTCGATAAATGGACTATCTAACACTGAAAGAATTTTTCAAATCGGGCCAGTAGTTCCTGAGATTAGCGCGTTCAATTAAACAAACAAACAAACTCTTCAGCTTTATAATATTAGTATAGATTTGTATGACTATCTCAAAGTCAATACTATTCATTCAATAAAAACGGTGAAGGTTATTTTGAAAATATGTATATAGATACATACTGAAGTGACAATGGGTAGGCCACATAGTTTGAAGAGCCGGTGGACGTTGATGCTGGAATGGCGACCCCGCACCGGAAAGCGCGGTGTTGGTCGACCTCCCACTTGGTGGAGCGAGGACATTAAGCGGATTGCAGAAATCCGCTGGATGCTGGCGGCTCGAGACCGTTGTGCTTCGAGGTCCATGCAAGAGGCCTATGTCCATCGGCTGCAAATGATGATAATGATGATGAGATACATATACGATACATACGAGTTACAGTCGTATGTATAAGTAACAAGATATGTCAGAAAGCAGTACGCACAGCAAACGATCACTATCTAGCCACTTTATTGTAAGTACCTAATCATTCAAGAAAAAATATCAGTTAAAACGATAAAATGAGAAGTTTCCACACTCCATATATTTATTACCTTACCTCCTAACCTTACAGTAAGAACAGGAGTATCTGACTATTTAGGTAATTCCTGCTAACAGCATCGCGCCACAGATTTTTCGGAGGGCCATGCTGCCTTCTTGAATGACCTAAGCCATTCCTCCCTCCTTATAGGAGCAGGGAGCACCAGGTGATAATATTTGATTATATAGACTATCTACCAATGACGATAAGAATTTATCTAACAGTAACAGGTCAAATTATGTACATTGATGATATATTGAAATTTTTGGTTTTGGAAAAAAATATGCGTATTTTCACCCCCTTCTGATTTAATTTTCGCGACTAAAAGTGTCCTTATAACCTTCTAAGTCTATAATTGTACCAAGTTTCATTTAAATTCATTTAGTAGTTCCAGCGTGATGACCGGTCAACATTCAGACAGACAGATTAAAAAATATATATTTTCGGCTTCAGTATCAATTATAAATAAAAAAATAAAAAGTTCAAAATATCTTCAATGTACAGAATTTTACCTGTTGTTTGTTGTAAGTTTTATAAAGATAATTTTATATAAAGAAATCTTATAACTACAAAATAAATTATTAACCTATTACCTTTTATCTAATGTTTGTCTTTTATAGCATACTTATGAACATCCAAAGGTTTCACAGGCTTTGATTTATGTAAACACTGTAGAAGGTGTTTATTACTTTTAAAAATAGAACCGTTGCATAATATTACGATGCGAGTATGCACGATAGATGATATATCGTGCTCTAACACCTATGTATGGATTCATTTATTTTTATGCGTTCTTAGGAATTGAACTAACTGACCTCTTGAACACCCGAAGTAGACTATCTAGAACAAAAAAAGAACTCTCGAAAATGTCATTTTATTGCCGAAATTTCTACTCAAGATGAGTTGAAAGTACATTGTTTTACTTAACCGTAGTTTAATAGTGGTTTTATACGTATGGGTTGGCACAATATTCCTACATATAATATAGTTAAGTAGGTACTTACTCACTATACTTTACGAAAGCCTACAAATTACCTACACAAAAAATATAACTTCTGAGTTTATTCAAAACAACATTGTTAGGGTTCCGTAGTAAACCTTGAATTACACGAACTGTCAGAAAATTAAATTTTTTTAACAGACTTGTCCTTCGAGATTTGAATTTTTATGTCGTTGCTACCATGATAGAAGATTGTTGTACTTTGACGTTCGAGTAAATTAGGAATTTGAAAAATTGTGAACTTTTTTCAAACAGTTTGTCAGTATCAGCAAAAAGAAAAATAGGTTGTAACTATATGTTATAACAATTAAAAGCCTAACAAGGTACATTCAAAACTAAAATATTATAAATATATATATATATTTAAAATTTTGAATAGCCCCCAATATCATGAAAATATTAATTACACTCTCGATCGAGTCTCTTTCAGTGCTCTTTCATTTGAGACTACTAGGCTACAAAACTGAGCGCACACATGCACAATTTTGTCTTTAATGCCATTATTAATATAAGTATATATAGTTTTTACACTTGCTGATCACACAACTCGACTTTGTAGACGATA
The DNA here is from genome assembly GCF_947172395.1 of Bicyclus anynana. Classification (NCBI taxonomy): domain Eukaryota; kingdom Metazoa; phylum Arthropoda; class Insecta; order Lepidoptera; family Nymphalidae; genus Bicyclus; species Bicyclus anynana. Next base: position 8,217,590 of record NC_069088.1, read on the forward strand.
TTGAGGTATTATTTGTTTAAATAACGTTCGTTGTTGACCAAAACTAACATTCAGATGTGGAAATTTCCTCTTTGGAGCGCCTATTTTTCATGACCTAGTAACACATCTAACAGTATTTAACACCATTGCCTTTAATAAAAAAAAACGAAACTGAAATCGCTTCATCCGTTCGGGAGTTTTGGTGCCACTGACAGACTGACAGACAGACAGACACGTCAAACTTGTAACACCAACTTTGCGTCGGGGGTTAATTATATATAACACATTTTGTCCCTTATAGTTTACCCCAAAAACATTGAATATCTATTATCTATCTATTTGAATGGTGACTACAAGTGATTTTGTATCTTTGTAACTTAGTATGGGAAGAGACCTTTAATGTCGTCCCTACTCACATTACAGAACCCAACCTTATCATCGTACGGAAGCACACTTGATAGTTCGTAAAGAGATTACGCGTTGGAAGCCTTAAGTGTGCGTTCGTGACCCAAGTGTGTAGCTAGTAGCTACCCAATATACCCAATAGTAATATCGATGTATGGCGCATGCTTGGCCACAAGTTAACTTCACTTAATTTAATAATATAGCTTGCAGTGTAGGTAATCTTTTACCAAGGGCAAATGATGGCACTGTTCGGTATTGTCACGGAAAGATTCGGTCGGACGCCCGGTATACCGGGGCTGCTTGGAAAATGAGTGAAGGGGAAAATTGCAATGGTGTTGATGACAGTGATGGTGAAGGGGAAGGGTACGTTGACAGTGTAACGTGACTATTTAGTTGGTGCTAGTTCAGTTTTGATTGTAAGGTGTCTCAAAGGAAGTTGCGTAGGTAGACTATAGCCTTAGGAATTTATAGCTTTCGTCCCATACTTTAATGATAACAGTTTTATTATCTCTCGGTATTCGCTAAACTATGTCTTGTAGCAAATTTTACGCCTTATAGTCAATTCCCATTATAATTTTCTACATTATTGGCATAAGTAGCAGTTTCAGATAAGGCATTTTTAGCATATTGATTGTCATGTAACTAAATATTTTAGATAATATGAACCTATTAAAGTAGATTAAATGTAGTAATGCAATTCAATAATAATTACCGACTCATATCTAGAATATCTACATTTCTAATTAAATGAACATGAATGACAGAACATACTGAAAGCACGTAATATTTAGCGTAGCGTGCAAAATTTTGTAAGTATAACTAAAGGTAAAGATAAATCCATACTAAGATAATTATAAATCCATACTAAGAACTACAGTATAACCCTTAATGGGAATGATGACTAGGTTTCAATATATTAATTTTTAAGATACATTCGGGTAAATAAGGTAATGTTAACTCATTTATACATAAAAAGCAAAGATTGACTGGATATTTGCAAAATAAATAAGATTATAAAATTTCAAAATCTATTAAAAATCTTTTATCGTAATTAGATAAAAATTCATACAGTTTTAGCTTCCTTACATTAAATGTGACATTTTTTAATACATGAACTATAAACATAAACGCAGAAATAACAAAGATATTAGTAATTTTGTTTAAAAGCCCATACAAATCTAACGATAATTGCCTACGACGTCATAAGTTCGTACCATTTTGTATAGGGCGTTTTTCAAGGAGCGCCGCAAATCTGACCCTTTAAATCCCTGTGGTCCGAAAGTAATGATCGCAGATACCCTGTTACTTTTACAAAATTGCTTTACTATTAGCCTACTCTTAATTTATATACAATTTAAAAAACTGTCATCATCCCCATTAATCTTTTAAGTTTTTAAGGTTCTAGTGTAATCTCTGGATATGCTTAACCGATTTTGAAAATTCTTTTAAATAAAATACCTACTTTAGCCACGTTATTTGTGGCTAATGTAGGTATTTTATCCCCGTACTCCCACGGGATCGGGGACTCGGAGGGTGAAACCGCGGGGCGTCTGATAGTTTAAATAGAAAACATAATAGGTAATTTTGATAATCATAATCATCACTGTTGAGCACGAGTCTCCTCTCAAAATGAGAGGGGTTAGGCCAATAGTCCATCACGCTGGCCGAATGCGGATTGGCCGACTTCACGTAGAGAATTATCAAAATTCTCAGGCATGTAGGTTTCCTCATGATGTTTTTTGTGTATAATATCCAAATTGATGAAATTAATAACCATGGATAGGTATAGATAACTATTTTAAATCTAATTTATCTTAGCTACCCACTTAGGTAGGTAGGTACTTGATACCATGTATGATATGTTGTAAATGAACCAACGATTATAAGTTCTTCGATGTATAGGTACCTAGCTTGTCTTGAAAAATATATTTTTAACATGAAAATTTAACCGACACTTTTTTTAAACTAAACCGATTTTCATGAAAATTAAACGGGAGCAATCTGGAAGTATTAAACTCTGTCAAACAAAAAAATAATTTTTAAAATTGGTTAATAAATGACAAAGTTATGAAGTAACATTAATAAATAAACATACGCGTAGAATTGAAAAGCTCCTCCTTTTTTTGAAGTCGGTAAAATTGGAATAAAGGTCGATCGATTGGAATCTCAGTTAAAGAGTAAAGTTGTCCCTCTTATTACTTAAAATTTCGCAGACAGACATTAAATAAATTAACAGACATACACAGACAAAATTAAAAAAAAAATCCTTTTTTTTATTAGACGTCATATAGGTACGTCTAATCTGTAATTGTGTTTTAATTACAAGCGTTGTTCATGACGTAATATGAATATGGTAATAATTAAGTTCTCTGGTGATGAAAACCGTACATAAATAACTACTTTTGGGACACCTTTTTATATAGATATGCTAATTATACATAATTAAGTATTATAGTTAGTGTATAATAAGAAACATTCATAAGTATTAATAAAATGTGTAGTTACCTACTGCAGTTTCATAAAGATTTTTTATTTTATTTTAAAGATTTGAAATTACACATACCTAATAATACTAATTGCGTGAATATTCCAGCTAATTCAAATGGTGTTTCCTAAATAATTTACAGACCTACAGTTCTCGAGCAATTGAGTCACTGAGGAGTGACTAATTAAAGCTGCTTTAATATAGTTAAGAACATTCACGAAATATGATTTAATGTTTGGAATACGGGTAGCTCGCAAAATGCGATGATAAGTTTAAATTGGATGTTTTCTATTTGTAGATTGGCCATTGACCCTAAACTGGGATGCCGGGTTCATTTTCCTAGTGACGTCATACGAGAAACGTGAGTTACGCGCCAGTCTCGTCCGCCGACGTCATAATTACGTGACGTCATTATTACGTGACGGCATTAATTGTTGCTTCTCTAAGCGTATGTGCACGAAAAACATTGCAGCGCTTGCTTCCAAAGCTTTGCTTATTGGCTTGACCTTATCATCACATAACTATAAAATAATTATTTAATTTAAAGTAAAATAAATTGAGTTATTTTTTATTAAAATAATAAAAAAATTGTCAAAAATATAAATTTTTTTTTTTTCATGTTTTTGTGTTCTTGCTTATTTTTATCTATACTTAGATGAAGAAATGGATTTTTATTAGCACACAGTTTTCTATTTATGAAACACCTAATTGCGTAGAATACACATTAATATAGTTATTCCTTTCAAATAGCATCGCTTTTCAAAGTTTTTATTTTGGCTTTTTTTTTCGCTATTTCATGGGACATAGGTAACTTTCAAATTTCTTCCATTATTTCATTAGTAAGTAAAAACTCTTTGCATAGCATTGTTCCAAAAATAAAGAGTAAACGTAGGCGTCCTCTTATCCGCATCGTACGTATCGGACGATTGCATCAAACGGATTTTTAATTTGAGGGTAGATAGAATCCATTCGATGCCGATCAGCGGACGCACTTGACTTTTATACAAAGAATACTAAAATCCATTTGATGTGATGCGTTATGCGTCCGATACGTACAATGCGGATCTGTGGACGCCTACCTAAGGCGCCGTGCTCACGAGCGCGCATACCACTGCGCCACGGAGGTCGTCAACGAGCTGTAAACCGTTTAAAAATCAGAATGGTACAAGTCGTCTGATCTGAGTACCAGAGTACCAGACAGTACGAGGGTGGTACCATAGCTATAAACTCGCTCGTTGAGATGACGCCTAAGGAACAGTAAAATTTTAATCGTGTTCCATCTCTCACGTCAGCAACATTGCAACAATGCTATGTCAGTAATTTCATTGCCTCGTAACTTTGTTAAGACGCGTAATTTGGCTCTTTGAGTTGCCTATCCGAGTGAGTCTTTGTATAATATGAGTAGATCTCACACGTAGCCTGTGTCTGAGCGCTCGTTAAACGCTTGTTACAGGCGTCACGTAAAAAGAGAGCTGATGGTCATAGTGCGTGCTGGGCGATGATTTTTTAGTTAATTAATTTAAAAAATATTTATGAAAACGTACATTATTAATTTTATTTTAGTTTTTTCGGAATAATTATCTAATGTCTAAAGCTCTCTCAAAAGTCTCTCTTATTTTTAAAAGTAAAAAAGTTAAGCTATACCTATGTAAAGTATTGAATGTCTATGTACTTGATAACCAAGAAATGTGTACTAATGTGTACCAATAAAGTACGGTACACACTTTTTATTATTAATGTAAGCCTTTCAAAGAAATAAATAATAAGGTGTATGTACAGTGTAAATAAATATAGGAGGCGAGAAGATTACCGCGGAAAACGTTTTATTCTCACGGGAAATCAAAAGAAATATTTACTCGGACGTTGCGGGCAATTGTTAGACAGTTAATATTATTGCATTCATTCGTATGTAAATTAACAAATGCCCACTGCCCAGGACGATCATCAGTGTTCTTTTTACGTGACACCTACGTATACATAGTACGAGAGTCAACGTATGAAATCTTTTGCACCAAAACGTTACTAACAACTATTTAGTATATTTATACTTTTATACATGGAGGTATACTTTCAAGTAGGTAAATAATTAAAGCAGGTTAATAAATAATAATGATATTTATGAGTACTTGCGTACAATTATGAAATCTAAAGTATAATGTGAAATGTCTTAAGTAAAATTATTTTAGTCTATATTATTTTAATGAGACCCGACTGTTTTCTAATTTCTATCTACAATTCTGGTTAGAACTTGTTTTTTTTTGGCAGTCGGGTAAAAAGGATATGTATTCTTCCATGCCTATTACTTTAGTTAGTATTTAATAATGTAATGAAGAGTATTTTATTTGTATTAAGTCTTAGTAGTTTCGTGGTAAAGGAACCGGACTCAATACCGAGTTATTATGGATTCGATCTCCGCCCGATATCGTATCCACTAATACAGTCTTTGCGACTATAGCGAATATTTCCGACGTAAGGAAACGGAATATTTGTCATATTTAGAAAATATTTTTAAACAAAAATAAGTAAAAGAGTTCAAGAATGAAGAACCTTTTATAAGCACAAGCTCTACATAGTGGCGCCGTAACGCGTTACGTTACCAAGCAATTTACGGTTAATAAATAACACTTGATTGATTTTTTACAAAAATTTTACATGTTAACGGACTTTTTAATAAATTATATCACTTCAATAAAGTTCAGATATTTTTTTTTTTAAGTTTTCATACGTTGACTCCTATACTAATATATATATCTTTCCCAAGAGCGACAGCGTTTATTACCAATTCTAAACGAATGACAACATGCAGACGTATAGCGTTCTGCTATTTTAAATATTCCAGGAAATTCATATAGCTCCGTCAACGCTAACCAGGAAAATACGTTGGAAGTTATTTTTCTTTTGTTGCATTATGGAAACGTAATGAGAGTGAGTTTTTATTATACGCGTACAAAGCGATATGAAAAAGCACGAGTAAATAAGAGTTGAAACGCTAATAGCGCCCCTGGCAATACTCATCTGCAAAGGAGTCTCGATTTTGCGGAAATTCGAATTTTCAGTTTTTCGGATTCGTGATTATCCGGATAGAATCCGGAAAAGAAGAATGATTAGTAGGTTATTCATTATTCTTTTTCGGATTTTTAGTTGTATTGCAATATTTTTTATTGATATTGATATGACATAGGTATCATATCAATATCAAAAAAGAATATAGCAATACAACTAAAATATGACAATGACATATGAGGTTTACAAAAATACACTTTGGGAAATTTGGTATTTAATATTCACATATTATGCGGCCTTCAGTTTTAATTGTGCAGTTTTAACTTTGAAGTGTTATTTAGTGGAAATTTTAATTAAAATCTATAGAAAAAACTGTACAGTTGTAACTGTACAGTTCTTACAGTCAAATCTTCAGCTTTTATGTATTTTAAGTTCTATAATCTATAGTAATTGGCACCCACATATCATTTCTTTTTTTGGCATAATCAATAACGACACATATTTGTGTTGAATTTGGCTCCAATTTTCACAAATATGTTTCGATATGATTACACGATACATGTATATTACAATTGCAGATGAAAAAAAATGTATAATACAAAATCAATAAAAAATAAAGAAAGAATATTATTTAGAATGCGATATATTCACTTCAAATGATCATGAACTTCAATTATCTACTAGTACTTGTCGATAATTTTATTTTTATACTAATTTCAACATTTCCTTTTCAGGTAAGTCTGTCCTCGCTCGAATGATGTTTGATATTACTTATGATTGATGATGAAGTAACAATGTACTTAAATGTTTGTATTACCCACGTATTGTTTACAAGAAAATACTATTAATATTAATTTGATGCCCAGATGATAGCAGTCAAGCAAATGGTTTATTGGTAAGTACATTCAATTTAATAAAAATAATTTAATAATTTTACAGACTAAAATATTTTATCATTTAAATATGATAATAAATTAGAGTCTTCTTAAGCAGACATCCTTATTAATAGATGAGTTAAAAGATTCATGCTGAGTGTGCCAAAAATCAGTTTTTGCGTTTGGGCTTATCGCATTGCAACTACCCACACTTATCCTTTGCTACGAGTATAGTCGGACTGTTCAGTTAAATCGTACGTATCCGTCAGTTTTATCGGTACAGGGCCTATAGCCATGTGGCATGTCGATTTTCTTTGTAGAAACGCTAACGCTTCGAAAAGTAAAAAATATATGGGAATGACAGATCCGATCGACAATTTGATCACGTGACCATATAATGAATGCAATTCCCATACATTTTTTAAAGTTCGAAGCGTTAGCATTTGTAGAACGAGAATCGACGAACTACATGGCTACAGGCGCAGTATTTTCAGACGATTTCGATTAAAGAAAACTGTACAGATAAAACTGCACAATAAAAACAGAACGTCTGTAGCGCGCTTATGTAACTTTTACAACATTTTGTCACTGACTGAAAACAGTTATGGAAAATATTTACTGTACTCATACCGTCTAATATCAGAGTGAAAACAGATTTTATTTGTGATTGTGCTATATCGAAAATGAAATTCGGCTAGGCCCTTTAAGTTACGAGAAAGAATTGTTGTTGTATAAAGAATTGTTCAGGTGAGTACACGTATATATCTACAAATAAAATTCACTGAAGAGAAAACTATTTCGTTACTTTTCCCTATTTGTAATCGTTCTCGTTAGCGGGGACCTCCTTTGTCGGCCTTATAATAGGCAGCCGACTGGGAGCAATAAAACCCAAAGGAAAATTTAAACCATACTCTGTTTTCTTTTGTACATTTGTATTACCGGTGTATTGGTACCATGTTCTGGGGAAACTAAATATTATTGAAGTAAAATTCATAGTTCTTTCTCTGAATTTATCTTCATATCTATTTATTGAGAATTTTTAACTTAAATTTAATGTACTAGTTTGTGATATTATTTAAAGGTTAATAAAGTTTTAAATAATACATTTTAGGTTTTCAATAAACAAAAATTTCGCATTCATTAATTTGTTATTTATTACTACATAAATAACATATAATGTGCAGTTTGTCGTATACTAATAGCAGTTTTTGGGTGGCTATAATTTTATAGTGTGTTTATGTGAAAATTACCGTCGTGTATATTATTTTATCCTATCAAAGCAAGGTATATCATCATCATCATTAACAAGCCATATTCGGCTCACTGTTAAGCACGAGTCTCCTCTCAGCTTGAGAGGGGGGTCTACCACGCAGGCCCAATGCGGATTAGCAGACTTCACACACGCAGAGAATTAAGGAAATTCTCAGGTATGCAGGTTTCCTCACGATGTTTTTCCTTCACCGTTTGAGACACGTAATATTTAATTTCTTAAAATGCACATAACTTGAAAAATTAGAGGTGCATGCCACTGACCGGATTCGAACCTACGCCCGAATCGAAGTCAGAGGTTGAGACGTGAGCCCAGAGCAAGCTATATTTACACCATGATAAGTACACTTTAGTGCTGTTGCTACAGTAAACTCATATTTACAAAAAAAAATCGTTTTTTTTGTATTTATAGTAATTCTAAAATAAAATCTTTATTAACTGAAAGGCATATTTATAGTAGGTAGTGTTTAAATATCCTAATTAGACTAGGCGCAATTAAGAGGGGCATTGAGCGGGTATATACCTAATTACCGCTTCGACTTTAACGACATTTGTGTCAGAAATAACTATTATTCTACGCTATTTGCCAAGCCAAGTGAGGTCCCTGAATTTACTTAGCGAATTTACTTGACCGTTCATCTTGTATGTACTTATGTCTAGCTCTAACGTGTCCGACTATCCTGTATTTATCTTCTGAATTAGGTCGCATAATTGCCTTACATTCACAGAATATATAATAATAAAATAATAAGCTATATTTTGGTGTGCGTATAAAAGTGGAGATGTTATGAGCGAATATCTATTAAACCAGCCTATATTTTATTTTGTGTGGCTAAATCATTTAAGGTCACAACATTGGTCTTAAGAAATCATATACGGTACAAAAACATACAACGCAACAGGCAACAGGGCAGCATCTACGAATATAGGAGTGAAGTAATGAAGTATTACGGTCAGTCTTGAAGTACCACTCACAGAACGAATATCTATATATATATTCGTATAGATGCATTTTTTTCCTAGCCTTCTATACTTTTTAACCGACTTCAAAAAGGAGGAGGTTCTCAATTCGGTCGGTATTTTTTTTTTTTTTATGTATGTACACCGATTACTCAAAGACGCCTGGACTGATTTCAAAAATTCTTTTTTTGTTTGAAACGGTATAGTCCCCATTTGGTCCCATTGCCATCTTCTTATTAATTACTGACGCAAAACGAGGGGTGTTATAAGTTTGACGTGTCTGTCTGTCTGTCTGAAGAATAACCGATTGTCTGCAAATATACTCGAGTGGGCTCTCAAATGAAAGAGAAAATTGATGACTTGATCATGAGTGTCATTAATAATTTCATGACATTCGGAGGTTTTTCAAAATTTTTAATTTTATATCTTATATATAACTGATGTACGTATTTACTTCCCGCGGTAAAAGTTCTTTGTGTACTTAGTTTTAAATGAATTATTTAACAACTTTAATCAATACGGTTAAACAATTCTTCTATGCTGGTGGTTCAGAATGAATAGTTAAAACTATAACACAACAACTACGTACTACGTAGGTACATTATAAAGTTTATGAAGTTGACTGCAGTGCATGCCAGCCATTATGTGTTATGTAGCTACTTTACTTATTTATTTAAAAGTTCGTAGCATGAATACGTAGCACCTCGTTGCAGAGGTGTGAAATAATAAATAGCGTGATAAAACATAGTAACATTTTTTTTAGTAACTTGCTGGTCTAGTCTATGTTGCTTAACTACGGTCCTAGGTTTGAATCCGAGCTGTGAAATACTAAGATCGGGTTGCAAAGTAGCTCTGCGGATCTCCTCATTTCTGATTCGATCACGCAGAGATACTCCGTGCATAGCTCATTCCATCGCCCACTGTATGACAATGGGTGGGGCATTTTGTTCAAAGAGACGAGTCAACCAATGCCGAGCCGTGGTCGCCTTTGTGGTTATGACCTCTGCCTCCGATACCGGAGGGTGTGGGTTCGAATCCGGTCCGTGGCATACAACTCCAACTTTCAGTTGTGAGCATTTTAAGAAATTAAATATCACGTGTCTCAAACGGTGAAGAAAAAACATAGTGGAAAAACCTGCATACCATAGAATTTTCTCACTTCTCTGCGTGTGTGAAGTCTGCCAATCCGCATTGGGCCAGCGTGGTGGACTATTGGCCTATCCCCTCTCATTCTGAGAGGAAACTCAAGCTCAGCAGTGAGCCGAATATGGGTGGATAATGATGATAATGAACAGCGTACCCAATGTTGTAGGTAAATAAACTGTAGCACAAACGTAGACAATATCTATGTCTGTCTATCAAAAATCTGTCCAACAGTTTAACGTGATTGAGTAACAAGCATCCAAACATACAAACTTTTATTCTTTAAATCTAGAGCTACTCGTATATTAAGGCTTTGTTTCATCAAGACCGGATCCAAAGAAAAAACATAGCTGAAAAGAAAATACAGCAGAAGTGAAACAAAGAACATTTGCCTTTTTTTGAAGTTGGGCAAAAAACTGGAGCTTCGTCAATTCGTTCCAACTTTAGCATACAAAAATGATTGCCATAGTACCTTAATAAAATTTTTGAAGTCTGAAAGAATATTATGTAAAGTCCTTTTCATGAAAGAAGTCCCCCAGACGTGGCGCTTATGTCTTAATGGCGCTCATTATCATTTGGTAATGGCAGTCTTATTGTTATTTGTGTAAGGCGGGACTTATTTCATGAAAAGGACTCTGTATTGTAGGTATATCTACCCATTTTTCACTTTCACGTCTCAACCCATGTAAATCCCGTTTCAGTTGCAGATTTGACAATCCAGACTATCTATATCCAATCAATCTTTGTGCCAAATCAAATCCTTTCAGTCGTTCTGGAATTATACATTGTGTAAACCATCTTTGTTCTGTTTATCAAATCTAACAAATCCAACAATCGATAGAATAACCAAGTTGCTCTATATAGAGTTTCGAGAGATATATTCGTGGAACGTCTATAATATTTATACGTGTTTCCAATGTAGGCTACCTACCCACCTATTTGATATTCCTTTGATTAATATTTATCTATGCCCGGCATGCGTCAACGAAATATCTCGTGTAGAGCTAGCGATAGCCAGACATACCTTTTTTTAAACACATAAAATGGGGTGTTATAAGTTTGACGTGTCTTTCTGTTTGTCAGTCTGTGGCACCATGGCTCCTGAACGGATGAAGCGATTTCTTTTTGTATTAAAGGTGAGTCGAGTATTCTTAGATATTTTTGATGAAAATCGGTTGAGCCGTTTAAAAGTTGAGGGGCTTGAAAGTGGTGAAGATTAACCGAATGTCTGCAAATATACTCGAGTGGAGTCTCAAATGTAAGCGTAGTTAAAGAGAATATTGATAACTTAATCGAGAGTGTAATTTATTATAAATATTATGTTATATTTTTATATTCTTTACAAGTTGATTACAATCTACCCTTGACTACAATCTCACCTGGTGGTAAATGATGAAGCAAACTAAGATGGAAGCGGACTAACTTGTTAGGAGGAGGATGAACTACCACACCCCTTTCGGTTTCTACACGACATCGTACCGGAAAGCTAAATCGCTTGGCGATACGTCTTTGCCGGTGGTAACTAGCCAAAGCCTCCCGGCTTTGACCGTGGTTAGTTACTACCAGCCAGACCTAGCCCAGTTAAAAAGTTTTGATCGGCCCAGTCGGGCATCGAACCCAGGACTTCCGTCTTGTAAATCCACCGCGCATACCACTGCGCCACAGAGGCCGTCAAAATATAATACCTTAATAAATGAAGGCTGAAATAGCATCTCATAGGGATAAAAACACAGTCATAATTAATATATGTATTATACTAACTGATAGGTACCTAAAAATCTACGAAGTGGTATTGCAATTAAAAAAAATGTTAAAAAATATATTGTTTTGTTACTAAGCAAGTCGCCCAAAATTATTTAGAAAAATAAAAATGGATGGAAGTCGATTAGTCATTGAGAAATTCGAATTTAGCTCAAGCGAATTCGTGGACTCCCTTAGTTTATAAACCGATTATCGATTAAAACACGAAAATTTCTGGTTGAAAATGGTTGATTGATCTTCTACTATCCATAATAGATTCCAATTTCATCACAAAAATAATGTCATAACGGAACGTTACGTAATTAAATTGCTTTTTAATCCTTTTACTTACTAGTGAGGCCCTTCGCTGATAAGTAAATTTTCTACCATTAATTTATTTACAACAAACTTTGTACATGATATAGACAATTTTAAAAATAATAAAAAAAATCTGCTTTTCCTCTTGAGGAGCTTGAACCGTCGGTCAGGACTTCGGAGTGAGGAACCTCTTCACAATATCCTTTAAGCTGTTAAGGCGATGGTCGCGTAACACGTCATATCAAGGACTAGCTGAAGCCGCGCGGTTTCACTCGCGTGGTTCCCGATCCCGTAGGAATACGGGGATAATATATAACCTATAGCCTTCCTCGATAAATGGGCTATCTAACACTGAAAGAATTTTTCAAATCGGACCAGTAGTTCCTGATATTAGCGCGTTCAATCAAACAAACAAACAAACTCTTCAGCTTTATAAATTAGTATATTAGTATAGATTACCTACAGCTTATGCTTTCTACGACTTACTTAACAGCCAAGCCAAAGATATAATATAATAGTAGAGGAGCCGAAGAGGGGATTTTTGCAGTTACTCGAGCGCAGCAGATGAACTTAATAGAGTATACCTTGCACGTTGTTCAGTTCTTCCACCAAGTATGAGTCCTTAATATTGGTGGGTACGTTTAGGGCAACTAACAAAAAAAACTAACTTTAGAAATACTCAACCAACACGTCAGATTAAGATAAGGTAGGTAAGTTGATAGCTAAAAGATGTGTATTTCTAAAATCTGACAGTATAAAATAAAACTCTTTTATTTTTGATATCGAGGCTTGAGCCCGGTTAACTTTTTACTTATTTAGAATGAACTAATCTCCTGAATAATCGCTCATTATTTCTGATTATCTGTAAGCCGAAGTACCCTTATTAAAATTGTCTTTAAAGTCTGTAGTTTTTTCCCCACCGCTGAAAGCGAAAAAAGGATATAACCATTTATTCTTTTTATCATCTAATCTACCAAATCTAATCGATTCCAATAACGCTTTAGTAACTGCAAATTTGGCATCCCGTTCTCCCCTACTATAAGGTAGGTAGGGAGACCAATGATTGAAACGAATATCGATATAATAACGATTAACTCAACATCGTACTGGTTTTTATTGTGTTGAACGCAATTTTCATTAATCAGAGAATCAAAAGCTAAATTTTAATAATCTGTGGTTATGATAGCCTGTTATGGAATGTCATTTCGATGATTAAACGCATAAATTGGTGCAGTATTCTGGCTTAATCATATCAATACATAGGTTAACCACACGTTAAAACCTACATATTTATTTAGTTAATCCTATTAGTATTAGCTAATGTTATAAAATGTGAAAGTTTGGATGGATAGGTAGGTACTCGTATTTGCTAAAACTAAATGTATTAATACTAAAACATGCCAGATCTGCTGAACCAATTTGGATAAATTTTGGCATATAGATACTTACATTATAGTCTGGAACAGCACGTAGATTAATTTTATTAAAAAAAATTACTCCTCCGTAACACAGTGGTATGCGCGGCGGTTTACAAAACGGAGGTCTTGATTCCGATCTCCGATTGTGCCGATTGAGATTTTCTTAATTAGGCTTCGGCTGACGCTAGTTACCACTCTACCGGCAAAGACGTACTGCCAAGCGATTTAAGGTTCCGGTACGATGTCGTGTAGAAACCGAAAAGGGGTGTGGATTTTCATCCTCCTCCTAACAAGTTAGCCCGCTTCCATCTTATTGCTTCATCACTTACCATCAGGTGAGATTGTAGTCAAGGGTTAACTTTGTAAAGAATATAATAATATAACATAGAATTTAAAATGAAAATATTAATTACATTCTCGATCAAGTTATCAATATTCACTTTCAGTGCGCTTACATTTGAGACTCCACTCAAATATATTTGCAGACATTCGGATTCTTCCCCACTTTCACTCCACACAACTTTTAAACGGCTCAACTGATTTTCATCAAACATATCTAAGAACACACGCACATCTGTCACCTTTAATAGAAAAAAACAAATTGAAATCATCATTATCACTTATGTGAGTAGTCAATTTCAGATTGTAGTCAACGGCTAACTTGTGAAGAATAAAAAACAAATAGAAAAGTTGCCACAGGAAAGAGATTTATGTGCTAACCGCAGGGCATAGCTAGTGTTCAATATATTTTTGTCATTTGGCAGTCCACGAGTCTCAGTCGTACCTATAGAATAACTGAAGCACTCACAGTCCCGAGAGTCTGTTTATATTATCTCTTCTTACATTATTCACGAAGGCACTTTTAAACGTAGATAGGTATTCGAAATTCTTCCGTTTATACGGTGTAAAAGTTCGATCTAGCGTAGCATCGCGGATGTGATATACCTAAGAAAATCGCATTTGAACAACTAAATCTGCATGTGAATTTCAAAGCTTTGTAAACCTAGCTGCTCTGAGTAGGTACTTATGCGTATATTACAATAATATAAATAAAATAAATCACCATGATAGCCCAGTGGATATGACCTCTGCCTCCGATTCCGGAGGGTGTGGGTTCGAATCCGGTCCGGGGCATGCACCTCCAACTATACAGTTGTGTGCATTTTCAGGAATTAAATATCACGTGTCTCAATCGGTGAAGGAAAACATCGTGAGGAAACCTGCATACCAGAGAATTATCTTAATTGTCTGCGTGTGTGAAGTCTGCCAATCCGCATTGGGCCAGCGTGGTGGACTACTGGCCTTATCTACCCCTCTCATTCTGAGAGGAGACTCGAGCTCAGCAGTGAGCCGAATATGGGTTGATGACGACGATATTACAATAGAAATATATATTACACTATAATTATATTGAAAAAAAAACTCAAATAAAAAATTAAGATTTTAAAATCAATATCTTTGTTTTGTTATGCCTATTATCGTAAATTTTTTGTCAATTTTTTAAGATTTTCAGAGAAAGGAGCAAGTTCAGCAGTGTGCCGAATTTGAGTTGTTATTGATGAAGTATAGGTAGGTTAATAAACCATAACTAATAAAAACCATAATAAACCTACCAATAGTGGTTGCCAAAAATTTTTTTACTGAAAAATACCTACCATATATTTTGATAATAAATAATCAGACATACAGTGTCCCGAAGTTATACCTAGCTAAATCTTATCTGATAACTCATTAAAACTTTTTTAACTTGACCACTAAAACTTCGGAAAAGTCTGGCCCCTACCATAACTGGTACAAGTAAATAAATACCTGAAGCATCGGCATCAAAACAGGGACTTAATTAAATATTCCTAAACTAAGCTTCTTGAATTTCGAACTCATTTCCATAACCGAGTCCCGATTCGTAAAATTAATTATAATCTTAATAAATGCGCCAAAATCTGAATATTTAGAGACTCTATTGTGGCATTCTCGATGCGACGTGAATTTTAAAACTCCTAAAACATAAAAAGTTATTTCTTACAAGTAGGTCATGAACATGATCCAATAGGATCAATAGAACATTATTATATTCATAAATAAATTACGAAAAGGATAATATGCTTTGTTTAATAATTTTCTTGTTATTTGAGTACGGGAAAGTTTGAGGAGTCCCGTCGCGATTGATTAAACAGGCTTCAATGGAGCTGAAGAGACTTGTAACGGTGTTTGAAAGTGTGTGGATGAATTTGAAGAATTTTAAGGGCAATGTTGGTAGGCGAGGGGCGAAGTGTAGGGGTGCCGCCGCCCGCCCAAAGTAAAGCTCACGCCAGTCGGCTTTTGCCTCGTGGGCGCTGTACGCGGCTCCTACCGCCGCGCCGCTTCCCAAGATAAACATTGAACATTTGATCGCGCGTATTCGTTTACCATTTTGAAATTTGAATTTCGAATTATCTGGGATATATTTTCTCGTGATAAATTATTTAAGTGAGTGACTTTTGACTCAGTTTTCTCATGTTTGAGACCATGTGCGGCGGTCAGTATGCGGCCGCCGCCGCCGGCTAATCTTCGGCATATGAAAACTTTGTCATCTTGTGCAGTGGTAAGTACATAATTGTTATATATTTATTTATATTTAGTTTTATTATATATATGCTCAAAAGTAAGTTTAATTTATTATTATTTAATGTGCAACCAATCACTGCTATTATCAATAAATAATTCAAGCGGAAATAGGAGTAGCTACTTTTTTAGTACTTATAAGTAGGTAAACCATTGATAGATAATTGATAGTTTATTTCTAGGAATAAAACTTCTAAAAAAAGTAGATTTCTATTCCAAATTCTACTATTCCAAAAACTAAATTTAAACTTCCAAATAAAACTATTCCAAAGGTATATACGTAAAATATAATTGTATAAGAAAGTTCTGTTATTTTATTTATTTCGAAGGACACTTTATGAATGTACGTTTTGTGATACAATTTTTTTCGTTTGTAAGACACCTTACTCGTATGTAAAAAAAATATACTGATTAGGTAGGTAGCAAAACATTTGAATTCTGATCAGAATTAATTTTCTATTATTTTATTTATTTTATAATAACGAAAAATAATCAATAGTTTTCGTTCTATTTTGTTTTTTGTTTCTTACAAATAGGATATCTTACCTACTTAACGTCTTTCTGAATTTAAATAAATTATAATAAAATCTATTAAATAAAAGAAATATTATTAAATTAAAGCTTTGGAATTTCTAGCACTTATCAGTACAACATCATCATTCAGCATTTATTAGTAATTGTTGACATGAGTAAGTGGGCCTAAACCATACCCAGGCTGTACAGATTTTTCAGTAGTAGTGGGAATCGAACCTACGACCTTGGATACAGAAGCACATTTCCGAGAGAATAAGGGGATAAAATATAGCCTACGTAACTTTCTAATAAAGTAGCCCGTTTAAAAAAAAATATTTCATTTCATATCGGTCCGTTAGTTTTGTTTTTATTCTTTACATACAAAAATATAAATCTTTCCTCTTTATAATAGTAATTAGCGTGGACTAAAGGACACCCGCGATCTTTAAACCCTTATGCTTATTAGTACAATTGATAAATTCTTGAAACATAATAATCAATAAATATAAAACATATTTTATATTTAATCGTATAAGAGCCGTGATATCCCAGTGGATATGACCTCTGCCTCCGATTTCGGAGGGTGTGGGTTCGAATCCGGTCCGGGGCATGCACTTGTAACTTTTCAGTTGTGTGCATTTTAAGAAATTAAATATCACGTGTCTAAATCGGTAAAGGAAAACATCATGAGGAAACCTGCATACCAGAGAATTTCTTAATTCTCTGCGTGTGTGAAGTCTGCCAATCCGCATTGGTGGACTATCGGCCTAACCCCTTTCATTCTGAGAGGAGACTCGAGCTCAGATCCGATTTTAAAAATTCTATCACCAGTAGGATGATACGTTATAGGGGAGTGCTATAGATTATATTTCATCCTCGTATTTCTACGGGAATGGGAACCACGCGGGCGAAACCGCACGACATCTGCTAGTAATGAGATATGGCTTTTATCCACCAGTTTCTCAATTAAATGGTTACCGGTTAGAAGTACCGGTGAAATAAACATAGCTAATAGGTACCTTTACCTAATAAATCTCTACTTTGCTTTATTTTAAAACAAAACACAATTTTAATTTAGCGGCAGGCTTACGTGGCTTTGTATGTTATAAATTTAATACGTCAGTGACTTCATGATCAAAGTAATTAAACCAAGCCCGCAAACTTTCTGCTCGAACTTACATGAGTTTGTATGTAGCTTTCTATTAATAATATTATTGTACGCACATTTCTCTCGTTCTTTGAGGAATGGTACACGTTTTACTACGATCGTTAATTAATAATAATAACTAAAGGCAAAGAAGATAATCAAAACTTTTTTTATTCAACTGCTGAAATGACTTCTTATTTCATCTCTACCCTTGAGGGTAGATAGGTTGGTTTTTTTCAAGCATAATACGTGTGTATGTACCTACTTACGTTTATCTAGTATGTCATCATCCTCATCAAGAGATGAGAATGAGAGGGGTTAGGCCAATAGAGAATTAGGATAATTCTCAGGTATGCAGGTTTCTTTACCGTTTAAGACACGAGATACCTATTTAATTTTTTAAATGCACATTAACTGAAAAGTTGGAGGTGCATGCCCCGAACCGGATTCGAACCTACACCTTACGAATCTAATATGTATGTAAGTTGAATGTTTAATTTCTTGACACGCTGTACACCAACAAGTACAGCTTCTTTTCTGATTGTGTAAGTAAAGTGGGCTCCTTGATGGGATCTCTGTGGCATTACCGGGAGGTTTGGGCGAGCGCAGAAGCATCGGGGCCTAATGGGGCCCGAAGGCATAGTTATTTTCCCCCATACGTCTGATCCCAATAGAAGAATAAAATAAACAAAACCTTACATAATCCAGGCCATTTTATTTTTATTAGTTCAGTAGTTTCGGAGATAAGTATAAACATACATACATCATCACAATCATTATCAACCCATATTCGGCTCACTGCAGAGCTCGAGTCTCCTTTCAGAATGAGAGGGGTTAGGCCAATAGTCCACCACGCTGGCCTAATGCGGATTGGCAGACTTCACATTCGCAGAGAATTATGATAATTTTCTGGTATGCAGGTTTCATCGCGATGTTTTTCCTTCACCGTTTGAGACACGTGATATTTAATTTCTTAAAATGCACATAATATACATTTACATAGGCACATACAATCAATATATATTTTTAACGTGGCTCCCGTTTACTTTTATCGCATTCTGACATTTTTTTATTAATTTTATTCAATATCATCTCTAATAGGTATCGATTGCAAAATTCTAAATCAATTTTCTGCTGAATGGGTAAACACGATCGTAATATTATAGCAAATATTTTTCCGAACGCTTAGGGAAACACTTATCTGCGTCGGATATAATTTCCGCCATGATCTGGCTTCGTTTATTATTATTTACCGGCCGAAAATATCTGTTGACATGTAACATTGCATGGGCTGTTTGTTGTATTACGTAGTTTAAGTGCATGCGGTTTAGTAATTACGAATGTTTGACTTCAAAAATGTGTAGTTGGTTCGTTTGCAATTTGACCTACATTTACTAAAAGTTCCATGTTTGAGAACCGACGAAAAGTTATTTAAAAAAATTTCTCTCGTCTAAAGTTTGTATTTACACAACGTTGGGTACATGAAAAAAGAAAAAAATGTTTAAAAAACGAATTTTGATGTTTCTGCTGGCAGTTTAAAAAATCAAGTGAAAGAAAAATAGACGTTTATTTTCCTTTATTGCCTGTGTAAACAGTTGGATATACCTACTATAGGGTTTTTCAGATGGCATGGGTACGGTGACAGTTCCTTTCACTCTTGAATATTGTATTATGAACGTCATGTGGCAACTGTCACTTTATATTGGTCGCAATCGGTATGATGTCATGCAAATTGCGACCAACACAGCATCAGTTTTATCGGCCTTTACGTCAAGCCTTTAGCACTGCAGGCATGTGAGTTTACTTGATCGTCAGTGGCTAGCATTAAGAAGATCACCTATTCAGAGAGTTTACAATTAAATAATAAATTTATTTTTAATGCAAGTACAATTATTTATCTGAAGATTATTGTCGACGGTAACAGGAAGGACTTCCTTTTTCGTTGTTGATCTTAAATAACTACTTTAGAATTCGAAAAATGAAATGTTAATTCAATTATGTCTCTCTGTAAAAGCTAATTAATTTAGTATAGTCGGTTCTTTGTCATCCATTGTTTTATCGTAACGAAAAATACCCAAAAAATGTTTGGATTAATTCTATCTTCATAGTGTTAATGTACTCAAAGCCATTTTTTTTCCACTACGTTGGAAGTCAAAAATGGAAAAATGAATATGCGAATGAAAACCAATATTGAGTTCTGTCAACAGTTGTAATTTCGAATTGTTTTGGTATTTTCAGGTAGATAGTTTGGGCTGAAATTTTTGTTCATTTTATTATTTTTTTTTAACATAAGCTTAGCCACTCGAGGTCCGTAGCGAATTCATTAAATGGGTCCAGAAAAATATACTTTCTGATGAATGAGAGGGGTTAGAATAATGGTATAGATACACCGCTCAGGTCCAATAAAATTTAAACGTAAAATATTTTTACGCCATTGGCTTATCTTAGAGGCTGTTGATATACTTATAAGCCCCGCCTACCCGCATTGGATTGGCGTGGTAGGTCTAAGCTCCATATTTCTCTCTTATAAAGAGGTAGTCCTCGCTTTGTAGATACCTGTTAACCTAGGCTGATAATCAGGGGCGTAGCTACCCCCGAATCAGCCGTATCAATGATACGGGGCACCCGCACTACAGATGTCCCTTATCCACAATCTCTTGATCTGGTGCTTCCCGAAAAAAAAAACGTATAAAAAGCTGCCTATAGAATTATACCTCGGAAATGACGTCGAAAACTATTTCTTTATTTCCGGGTTTTATGCGCCCAAAAGTTGGAAACATCCTACTTATGTTAGGTCGGTGTCATATTTATTTTAGGCAATTTTTTTTCTGTTGTTAGATATTTTTACACTTTATTTGGGCCCTCAACTAGTTTTGATAGCCCCTCCAAGGCACTCTACGCCACTGCTGATAATGATAATGATGATCTAATAGACTAACTATTGATTACTATAGAAAAAAAATCAAGATGTTTATAGAAGATAGAACTTTTTTTTATATTATATAAGCTAGCTTGCCTAGAAGATGCCTATTCACTCTTGACTTGAATATACCCATGTTAATGGTGGTAGGAAAAACGGAAAAACTGTTCTAGTAAAAACTTCACGATAGAACTGTTATCTACTAAAACTTCACAAAACTTTTAGGTACAATACCCGATCTTTTACAAAATATCTAACATGACCAGAAGCCCGCAGTTTATAGACGCAAAATTAATTGTCTACCCTGCTCATTAGGAAATAAATTGGAGGAGATTTCCATTTCTTACAATTTATACGTTTACTGCTTACCCCAGTTGCGCACCTTGTGCACGCCACTGAAAATGTGTATATGTTTGACTAACTAAAGCCCATAAGCGCATAATTCAGGTTAAAGTAACGTTACATGGTCATCGAGTGCCGTTTAATTTTGGAAAATTTAATAATAGAACACCGCAAACAATATTGCAGTTGTTGCAAACATTGTTTCAATGTTAGATGTTTGCTTTTGCGAACAGTTTTACCTGACCTTAAATAACACTGATTTAAATACGGAATACCGTATAGCTCCACGGTATACGGACGCATCACCGAGAGGTCCTGGTTCGATTTCCGCCCGCTGGTCTACAAGTGTCGTCGAACCCACTCCTAGGAATCTTTTCCGACTCGTTGGAGGGGAACAGGAACATGATAGAAAAGGGCGCTTCTTTTTTAACCGACTTCCAAAAAGGAGGAGGAACGACGTCCTCCGTGGCGCGGTGGTATGCGCGGTGGATTTACATGACCGAGGTCCTGGGTTCGATCCCCGGCTGGGCCTATTGAGGTTTTCTTAATTGGTCCAGGTCTGGCTGGTGGGAGGCTTCGGCAGTGGCTAGTTACCACCCTACCGACAAAAACGTACCGCTAAGCGATTTCGTTTTCCGGTACTATATCGTGTAGAAACCGAAAGGGGTGTGCATTTTCATTCTCCTGCTAACAAGTTAGCCCGCTTCCATCTTAGACTGCATCATCACTTATCAGGTGAGATTGTAGTCAAGGGCTAACTTGTAAAGAATAATAATAACATGGTACATAACATGGTTTTGTATAAAAACTGCGTTTTTCTGCAACTTAACTAGGCAACCTCTCTGCTATGTGTCTCTGTGAACATTATCTATCAATTATTTTATAGCATTAATGAATAACAGATGAGGGTATATATTTCTAATGCCGGATCTTAGACCATAACTGAATAACCGAAAAGAGGATGGCGAAAGTGGGAGCCACACTTAGAAGTGTCGTACACTCATAGATTTCTATTAATTAAAACTATTATTTTATAAGATGCTTGTAAAAAAGAATATTGAGATTTTACAGAACGGGAATCCAGATTACTTCTATACTTAGCAATCACGCAGTTGTATGTCAGCGGTGGTGTTTTTCAGTATAAAATTCATATTTATTCATATGCATAGATAGGGTACCTTCTAATTTTAAGGTATATCTTTTTTCTCCCTGCTTTTCAAGATTGGTTACCATTTGCTTTTATCTTAGTTTAATCACGATTAATAACTATTAATGGGTTTCCATTATGTACGCTACTTCTATCTGCTAGTCCCAAAATTCATGCAATCTCACCATTCTCCTTTACTTTGACTTTGGTAATTTGTCGCCATACAATAGTCCAAATGTGTAGCTACATTTGGAACTTTGTACAAACATTCTCCAATATTGAATTAATTAATCCATCCTGAAATCCAATATTTGAAAGGGATTTTATATCGTTTACGCGAGTTTACGTGCCATAATCTATTGAAAGCTGACGTAATCTAACAACAGGCTGAAATAACGCTGTTATTTTGAGTTTAACATCACATAGTATAAAGATAAATGTTTTACGACTTAAGCCCCAGTCGAGCACATCAAGGTGGCCGAGTAAAGTATAATGTGTAATTAAATGTTAGTACTCGTATTTAGGCCGTGATAGCCCAGTGGATATGACCTCTGCCTCCGATTCCGGAGGGTGTGGGTTCGAATCCGGTCCGGGGCATGCACCTCCTACTTTTTAGTAGGTCGTAGTCGGAGGCAGAGGTCATATCCACTGGGCTATCATGGCTACGTAAACTTCAAACACCTAAACAGTATTATCTTATAACTAGCTGACGCCGCGCGGTTTTACCCGCGTGGTTCCCGTTCCCGTAGGAATACCGGGATAATATATAGCCTATAGCCTTCCTCGATAAATAGGCTATCTAACACTGAAAGAATTTTTCAAATCGGACCAGTACTACCTGAGATTAGCGAGTTCAATCAAACAAACAAACAAACAAACAAATAATCTATACTAAATCTATACTAATATTATAAAGCTGAAGCTTTATAATATTAGTATAGATTTTAGTACAGCTAAATGTTTTTAAAAACCTAATAATTTATTTATTTATCAGAGAATAGGAAAAAGTGCAGCATCACCAACTTTCTATCAGCATAAAATTATTAACCCACCTTCTATTGTTTTCCGTTTATATCGAGAGGCAGATCAATGAACCGGACGGTTCAAGAGATTCTTCAACATATCTGAGTATATCTACTTGAGCATGAGTTCCCATGTGAGGTGAAGGCTGATACGCAAGTTTATTTTAAAGTAGTAGGTAAATAATATTTCTCATTTATACTTATAATAAATCTGTAGAGAGGTCAATTCTGTACATGAAATATATTTCCAAAATAACTATCAGGGGGTGATTAGTGATCGATACTGATGCCAAAAATGCAATCAGTAAAATTTTTGTATGTTTGTTTGTATGTTCGTTATAGAAACAAAAACCACTCGACCGATTTTAACGAAACTTGGTACAATTGTTCTTCATACTCCTGGGCAGGTTATAGTATACTTTTCATCACGCTACGATCAGTGAGGCAGAGCAGTGAAGGGAAATGTTGGGAAAACGGCAGAATTTCTTTTTATTTTTTTATTCGGTATTTTTCTTTTTTGTCGTCGGGGGTTAAAAAGACGTAGTATATTATACCAGGTAATGTTTTGCCGTATACATTTATTTTATACAAACATATTAATAGGATGCGTGGGGTGGGTAGAAGGGTGAAAATACTTTATGACCTATTCTCATATTATAAAATCAATAAAATCAATTTCGGAGTAGTGCGACCATAGACACGTGACACGAGATTTTGATATCTTAAATTAGATTAGATATACCCTGAAGTTTAAACAATATTAAATAAAACACATTTAGTATGTTCATATTTACTTAACATCCATGCACTTACAAACTAATACAAAACCTAAGCATGCATGTCACATGAGGCCCTGTCAGGGCATTGCTAATAATAATAATGTTACATTTTAATAATATATATTACATTTGATTGGACAAAATTAAAAATAAAAGTAAAATTAAAGTAGAAATTTTAGTTGAACATTTATAGAATTAAATTGCAATGTTCAAAATTTTAAATGTTCAAATGACATCAGACGATTGATGAATTCATGATAAATAGGTACGCCTGGATTCAATCTGGTTGCCTTTCATCTTCATAAGAGAGTTAATACTCGTACATGTGTTGTAAATGATAATGTGTTTACATATGATAAGACTTGCTGAGTTTCTTGCCGACTCTTTCAGATTCTGCTCTACGAACCTTTAGTACCTAAAGTCAACGAACAATATCTCCTTCCGACGCTCTGAAATTTTCATTTGCTGGTAACTCAGTTAGCAGCCAGAATCAAGAATTTTGGTAAATAAAAAAGTTGATCGTCTCATCGAGATGAAGCTACTCACGAAAAATTAGCGTGTTAGTGATCAGGTGAACAAAATGTTCTAGGGATCCCTGACTATAACAGATATCTCGGCGCCCAATATGAATTCGTCCCGTTTGGCGTCGAGACACTAGAGCGCCCAGGCTCTCCACAAGGATATTTGCAAACGCCTCAGGGAGACAACAGGCGTCCCTTAGGCAGGCAGCTTTCTCGCGCAACGAATTTCTATCGCGGGAATACTGCCTGCTGTGTTATGGGCACTCTATCATGGGTGGCAAATTTTCAAGTATAAATTTAATTTTAATTTTATAGATTTAGCTATTTTAATATATGCCAATTTTATTTGTTTAGTTGTAATTTTTGCGTTTCAAACTGTAATAAATAGAAAATTTATGATCTTTTTGTAATCTTTGCTTATGTGTATAAAAAAAGTTTTTTCCATTTAATATAAATTGAAATGTTGGTACCAACTTCTCTTACAAAAGAGAAAATCGATTCCCAATGCATGTACGTACGGGTAGGTAATCAATTCACGAAGAATGTGTCCTTATTCTATTTGAAAGCTTCGGAAAGATCTAAACAGTGTAAACAACTTACGAAAGTTTAGATACTTGTAAAGTGCTCGTGCTTTTTACTATTTTCTAAAAGACTTTTAGAAATCAACTGATAAAAAATTTAAAACTTATTATAAATTAGCTATTTAGTATTATCAAAATGGCCAAGATAGTATGTATATTATACTCCTATTAAGTATGTAAAGGACATATTATTAAATTTTTTCCATTAGTTAGTTAGTAATAACCTAATAGCCCTTTTACAAACTATTATAGCGTACTTAGCCAACGCTTTTCCATCAATTATTTATGTTCGATGGGATATGTATTTATCATCATCATCGTCATTAACAGCCAATGGACGTCCACTGCTGGACATAGGCCTCTTGCATGGACATTCTCGAGCCGCCAGCATCCAGCGGCTTCCTGCAACCAGCTTGATGTCCTCAGTCCACCTAGTGAGAAGTCAACCAACACTGCGCTTTCCGGTGCGGTGTAGCCATTCCAGCACCTTGCACAATTGGATGTTATTTATGCTTCGTCGTCATCAACCCATATTCGGCTCACTGCTGAGTTCGAGTCTCCTCTCAGAATGAGAGGGGCCAATAGTCCACCACGCTGGCCCAATGCGGATTGGCAGACTTCAAACACGCAGAACACGCTGGTATGCAGGTTTCCTCACGATGTTTTCCTTCACCGATTGAGACACGTGATATTTAATTTCTTAAAATGCACACACCTGAAAAGTTGGAGGTGCATGCCCCGGACCGGATTCGAACCCACACCCTCCGAAATCGAAGGCAGAGGTCATATCCACTGGGCTATCACGGCTCTCTATTGTTATTTATGCTTAACCACGGTTAATTGTACGCTCGGCTTTCTAAATTATAATCTAACCACTAATGAAAAACATTCAACCCGATTTGAAAATAATTTGTTGTTAATAGAATACAACTGGTACGATTATACTAACAAATATAGTTACTATAACTAAATGCCTAATGAATTATTTGAATATGTCCGATAAACATTTAAATTTCAGGAAAAATAATGGTGATAAAATGTCAGTATTATACAATTCTGACAACCGTGATGATAATGATATGATTAATAAAGTGATTCTTAATATTTTGATAAGCAAATTATAGGTATTTAAATCTTTTTCATTTCTTTATCTGTTGCAAGTAGTTCTCCGTGAAGTATGGATAAAATTATATCTATAATCATCGGTTATTTCTAATATTGCTATCTTTGTATACGAAATGACTGTGTTCCGGTTCCTGTATGAAAAATACCAGAAGGTCTATAGTGGCCGAATTTGTTATAGCTTGGCAATTTCGTTCGTAGCACTCCCGATGGTCATGGTCATGGGGCGTGTAGCGATGAATGAAAAACCCACGACTGATGCACCTCACTTCCCCGCGCGCACGATTTCACACCCGCGCAGTCTTTCCCCTCGTCGCCCGCGTATCGTGGGAGTGTCATCAACGAACTTGCCAGACTATATATAGTATTTAAACACAAAATCAGCGCAGTATGTAGCTAATTTAGCATTAGGCACGTAGTATATATATAGTATAAAATGTCGTTGGGAACTTATCCTATTAACTATACAAAACATGCCCAAGTGGATTGATGGCAAGAATAATAAAAAAAAAATAAGAATGGAACTGTTTTAAATACATTATTGTTGTTTCTATGCCACGTCAAAGATAAGGTGGCATTGTCGCAAGGTTAGCCAGCTGATACCATTACAAAGCGAATGTGGGTATCAATATCTAGTTTTCTTCATAACGAGCGTTTGACGTCATTGTATTTGTTTACAATAGAGCTTAGAAAATGTAGGTTGATACAGCATGGTTCTGTATCAAAGGCTTTTATGGCTCGAATCTAATACATTTTAATACTTTTAGCGTGTTTACTTTAATTATTTAACTAATTAAATAAAAAATGGTAGTTTTGTTGCAAAAATTGTAACCTATCTTTTAAGTAATAAAGCAAAACGTGATAAAATCTGCTCTTATGTAATTGAACTACTTAAAAAAAGCATTCAACTTAAATATGGATTTTTTTCCTACCACTAATCGATGTCAATTGATCTAACCTAGAAAAAAATCTTAAAAACGTTAAAAACAGTAACTTTGTTCTCCAGAAACTGAAGTTTTTTATGGTATTTTTTTGAAAACATTTAGTTTAGACAATATTAGTTTACAATATGTTTTAAAGTTATTAGTATTTTAGCTTTACGTGGCCCCTTAACAAACAAGAGGGAATAGGCACCTTCTAGGCAAGCGTGTTCCATCTTAGACTTACCACCAGGTTAGATCATAGTCAAACGCGAGCCTATTTGTATTAAAAAAAAACAATCCTTAACAATTGACCTACTTCTATGGTACCTAGTCTACTAGAGTTTTGACATCAAAATAATTTACACACTTAAAATGAATTGCTCAAGTTGTTAAGCTCTACTTGAGCTTATAAATTACGAACAAACAAGGAAAGTTCTACAACAATAACCATTTATGTATTTAAGAAATATCTCCAGGGAGACATTGCAATTGCCCAATTCCTCCAGGCTAATAAAATTAATTGCAATAATTATCATAAATTATCGGTATACTTATCTAGCAGCGGCGAAGAGTCTATTCAGGCCGATTTCCGCCGGGTTACCTTTAAAAATCCATAATTGTAATGGATACGAGTAGGTGTGTATGAGGAACCGGAGCTTATATCAAGCAGGAATTTTCATTTCTTTGGGACGGCTTACCTTCGTCAAAATTCCATCTTTCGTCACTGTTATCTAGGTATACGAATATTAACTGAAAATGTATTCGTAATTAACCTGTAAATCTGAATTTTAAGCCCGAATAATTGAAATGGTGGAAAGTACTTCTATTAGTAGTCTCTTTATTTTCCGGAAATATTGATTATAATTTAAAATCAAAACTCGGTTTCGTAAAGCTCCATTCTGAAACGATCGCGACTAGTTGACTGGATTTATTTCCGGCATTGCTGCGATGGACATTGCAGCGTTAATCCCGAAGAGAAAGTATTGATTTTGATATTTGGTTTATTTTACGGTAAGTACTCGTATAGGTATACATATTTTTCAATGATTTCGTTTATGTATATGTACTTGAATATCTATGTGTATTATTATTAATTTTAATTACATTCTAGAGTTACTTTTTGTTTTTGTAATCATCAACATTAACAGCCGATGGACGTCCACAGCTGGACATAGACCTCTTGCATGGATTAGGCTGGTAGGCTTCGGCCGTGGCTAGTTACCACCCTACCGACAAAGACGTACCGCCAAGCGATTTAGCGTTCCAGTACGATGTCGATGTGAACAAGTTGGCCCGCTTCCATCATAGATTGCATCATTACTTACCATCAGGTGATAACTTGTCAAGGGCTAACTTGTAAAAATAAAAAAAAGGATTTGTCAAACACAACGGTCTCGAGCCTACAGCATCCAGCGGCTCCCTGCAACCCGCTTGATGTCCACAGTTTAGTTTTAGTATAATCATCTGACTGCCTTGTTGGTCCAGTGATCGATATGTGGCTCTGGATCATGTGGTTCTGGGTTCGGGTTCGAAAAAAAAAAATTGAAAAAAAAAAGGAAATTTCAGTACTGATTCTCAGCTCGGAGTTGGGAAGTTGGAAACTTATACCCTCGTGTCTCGGTGAGCACGTTAAGCTGTCGCTGCCGGTCATTATCATTAAAATCCGATAGTGGCCGTGGCCGGAAGGTGCGAGAAGTGCAACCTCTTGATACTACACAACTGAGACAATTGATGAGTAGGTATTTACAAAAAAACGTATGCGTCTCGGGATGCTCGACAACAGTAATAACTTAAACTTGCTGATAGAAAGGGAAGCCAGACACAGTAGCGTCGTAACGCGTTACGTTACGAAGTGGTTTACCCTCCCATAAGAAGTTATCATTTCAAAACAATTCAACTTTCCTCAACAACTAAATTCAAAATTCATTTATTTCAAGTAGGCTCAGTTTACAAGCACTTTTGAACCGTCAGTTGACTATTTGTAAGGATTCTACCACCGGTTCGGAAGGTAGGTTCTGCTGAGAAGAACCGGCAAGAAACTCAACAGTTGCTCTTTTATAAAAAATCATAGAATGTTGTAATTGTTAACAGCATTACAATTTCTTATAGTTATACTTCCTGAGTGAAGGTGGAAGCTGATCCAATGATCTCTAAGTACTTTCATCATTTAGGAACTCATCAGTAGTAACCTCAGCTAAGTAAAACTAAAAGTAGTAAGAAGAGGCACATTCGAAACTTTTACCAATGATCGGCTGCTAAAGAAATTATTTGTACAACGGCAAAACATCAGCATTCGACCGTATTTTACGTCTAAAACACGTCTGCAATTTATTTCGGTTAACTAGTTCTCTAATAAGAACCCACATAAATTATTCTGTATAAGTCCATCAATCTACCCGGTCAGGTACAATTATGCGTTTATCTCTTGAATGAGAGATATCCCGGCTCGTTTGTAGCCACATAGAGATAATTTCAATTGGGCCTAATCTTACTTCTATACTGATACAGATGATTACTTGTGATCTGGTATGCTGTTTATTCAGGTGAGTAAACCAAGATCTTATTTATTAATTAGTTGTATCCTATTTAGATTTATCCATTCATATTTTGGAGATATCACAGACTAACAGAGGCCCCGTGGTTCCATTTGCGTATTTTATGTTCATGTATATTACAGGCATAAAATATAGTCTATGTTACTCGGTGACAAGGTAGCTTTCTATTGGTAAAAAACATTAAATTGAAAATTTTGAAAACACTCGAAGGCCATGAAATCGTTAATTACACTCTAGACCAAGTCAATATTATCTTTCAGTGCGCTTTCATTGGAGACCCCACTCGGGTAGGTATATTTGCAGACATTCTTTTGTGGTTATTATTCCCCACTTTCTAGCCCCACAACTTTTAAACGGCTCAACCGATTTTCATCAAACATGTCTAAGAACACTCGCCCATAAGTCACCGTTTATATAAAAAAAACTAAATTGAAATCGTATCATCCGTTCAGGAGCTATGGTGAAACAGACAGACTGACAGACAGATATACACGTCTACTCACTCACGTCACTTATAACACCCCTCTTTTTGCTTCGGGGGTTAAAAACAGACTGCAACCTCACAAACTTTACCTTTCTAGAATATTAGTAGTAAAGTTCATAATTTATGAACGTTCACCGAAAATTGCCGTAACGAAAACATTAATTGGGTTGAGGGACAAACTTAACTTCGCCGTTGTTAAACTGTTGTTCCCACACATAGGTTGCGGTCAGTTTACCAAAAGCAAACATATTTTTGGAAATAACTTCAAAAGTACAGGTTTCGAATATTTTACTTTGCTGAATTCCTTGTTACATTTCGTGATTCTACGTAAGCCCAAATGTTTATTATTTTAAGATGTTTTAATGGTCGATTCCCTTACGAAATTCAAAATAAGCGGGACATAATATCACATCTCTTGACTGCGTTTTTTCACTGCTTTTTTAACGGCCTCTGTGGGGCAGTGGTATACGCGGTGGACTTACAAAACGGAGGCCCTGGGTTCGATCCTCGGCTAGGCCGATTGAGGTTTTCTTAATTGGTCCAGGTCTGGCTGGTGGGAGGCTTCGGCCGTGGCTAGTTACCACTCTACCGTCAAGCGATTTAGCGTTCCGGTACGATGTTGTGTAGAAACAGAAAGGAGTGTGGATTTCATCCTACTCCTAACAAGTTATCCCTCTTCCATCTTAGATTGCATCGTCACTTACGACCAGGTGAGATTGTAGTCAAGGGCTAACCTGTAGAGAATAAAAAAATAAATAAATAAACACCACAAAATATCAACTTATTTCTAGTTTGGCAGACAATCAAGTAGTATTTTTGATTGGGCCCAAATATACAATTAGATAGACAGACAGGAAATTTATCCTATATGTGATCTGTTCCTTTTGATGTTAGTTTTGGAAACGTCAAGTTATATCGTGATTTAATGGTGGTAATTAAAGTCAAAAACTTAAAATTAAAGTGACGAGGTTTCCAAACGCGCCTCGGTCGGAGAAGAGCCCGCAAATTCAGCCAAGGTTTATTTTTTTATAGAGTTCGGGTTCACCACGCTGTTCCAATGCGAGTTGTGGTGATAATGGTTAATTCCTTAACGCTATCAAATGATAATGATAATGACTGGGACGCCAACATACACTCTTTCGGAAATTATTATTTTCTAATTTTAGTATAATTTTCTAGAAAAGGTAGGAAATTTGCTGAAAATTTCTTAGAAGAAAGAAAAGCTTATTTTATTCGTGCAAATTATGAGCTTTTGTTTTTAATGAATAGATTGTAGATTTTACTAAGTATTATTAATCGCTTAAATATACGTTTAGTGTGATGGTTATAAAATAAACAGACATCTATTTTCTATTTTCTCACATCTGTTTTGAATTTTCCTGTATTTCACGACCCTCCCACTGAGTTTTACATTTTCCTAGCTTTCATGTTGTGCTATGTAAAAAAATCGTGGCGTTTCGTATCCATCTCGTTATTATGTTGTTTTGTTCACATAAATCTTTTATTGCATTTAATTCTGACTAACCGGCGCCAATGACTCCGTCCATGCTAAATAAGTATTATGTTTATTTCGAATAACATTTTTATACATCCAATCATGATGTCTAGGTAAAATATACTACTTACTTTGTTTCGCTAATTTACCTGTGAAAAAAGCGTGAAAATCCATTGTGTTTAGTGATAGACAGAGAAACAAAAAATATAATAGACTTTAGCTGCTTTTCTTTTATCGCCCTAATTATTTTTACTTACGAGACTAATCTATACCAATATAATAAAGCTGAAGAGTTTGTTTGTTTGATTGAACGCGCTAATCTCAGGAACTACTGGTCAGGTCCGAACTTTTTTCATAATTTGTTTTTCAAAATTTAACACTAACAACAATTACGTAAATTAATATAATAATCAATAATAACCTATACAAAATACTACAATTTTTACAATATTAAAAACATAAGACGCTATATTTCTTGATTATTATTAAAAATTACTGATGCGACGGTTCGTATCGTAATGACAAGAGAACGTATTCGTTTTTGAATTTCGTCATGTTCCGTACGCTACAACTGTATATTATTGATAAATCTGTGTTTTTATATGATCATTTTTTGAGGTTCACTCAAAATAAGACTTTTGAATATGATGATGATATTATTATTAATATTCGATGTTCTTTTATAGAAAAGTTACTTATCTGTTATAGAGAATTTTTTATCTGTTGATAAAAAAAAATAAACTTACAACTAGGTTAGTAATTTTATTTAAACAACCCAAAGATAAAACTCTATCTTATCTATTGGATAACGTTAAATAGGTTATGATGGGTACGCATTACGCATTTTTGCGATTAGGTGCATCGTCTTCATCCGTGATCATTTTTTGAACGTTTTTGTTTGAAGATAATATATGTAAAATAATATATATACAACCTTAAAATATATGATATCTGTCATCGTCCGATTTTTGTAGATCAATAAAAGAGATATATTCCATATATTTATATATCCAAGGGATTAGATAGCCTTGTCGATGAAAACCCCGGGCGGCTTGACTTTTTCCGATTTATATTTTATTATAATGGAGGTACATCAGTTTTTCCCCACTTTCGTCACAGACAGCGTGGACAATGTTGTTAGTACTGCGACTTTAATTACATAGAACATAATAATTGACGAATAAAAAATCTGGAATCGATGAATAATAAGCATAATTGGTGTTAACGTTTCTAACAGTCAAATATCGTTATGATTTAGAAGTGAAAGCTAAGTAAGCAAGTCAAAATTCATTTTTTCAAGTATACAAGAGCCGTAGCTTCTTGATAGCCCAGTGGATATGACCATGCCTCCGATTCCGGAGGGTCTGGGTTTGAATCCAGTCCGGGGCACGCACCTCCAACTTTTCAATTGTGTGCATTTTAAGAAATTAAATATCACGTGTCTTAAACGGTGAAGGAAAA